>NC_090653.1:187501168-187859918 GCF_040937935.1 Hyperolius riggenbachi | reverse complement strand
GCCCCTAAACTATGTTCTGGGATGAAAAATACAGCTTCAGTGAAATCCGTTTGCAAATCGGAGTGATAGATTAGAATCTAGAGCCAACGGTACGTTTTCTATGTTAAACCATTACACCATTGAAAAACTTGTTACGTTTGCAATCGAAAGAAAAATGACTATAGTTGAAGAGGTAATGGCCCCTAAACTATGTTCTGGGATGAAAAATACAGCTTCAGTGAAATCCGTTTGCAAATCGGAGTGATAGATTAGAATCTAGAGCCAACGGTACGTTTTCTATGTTAAACCATTACACCATTGAAAAACTGGTTACGTTTGCAATCGAAAGAAAAATGACTATAGTTGAAGAGGTAATGGCCCCTAAACTATGTTCTGGGATGAAAAATACAGCTTCAGTGAAATCCGTTTGCAAATCGGAGTGATAGATTAGAATCTAGAGCCAACGGTACGTTTTCTATGTTAAACCATTACACCATTGAAAAACTGGTTACGTTTGCAATCGAAAGAAAAATGACTATAGTTGAAGAGGTAATGGCCCCTAAACTAGTTTCTGGGATGAAAAATACAGCTTCAGTGAAATCCGTTTGCAAATCGAAGTGATAGATTAGAATCTAGAGCCAACGGTACGTTTTCTATGTTAAACCATTACACCATTGAAAAACTGGTTACGTTTGCAATCGAAAGAAAAATGAATATAGTTGAAGAGGTAATGGCAGCTAAACTATGTTCTGGGATGAAAGTTACAGCTTCAGTGAAATCCGTTTGCAAATCGGAGTGATAGATTAGAATCTAGAGCCAACGGTACGTTTTCTATGTTAAACCATTACACCATTGAAAAACTGGTTACGTTTGCAATCGAAAGAAAAATGACTATAGTTGAAGAGGTAATGGCCCCTAAACTATGTTCTGGGATGAAAAATACAGCTTCAGTGAAATCCGTTTGCAAATCGGAGTGATAGATTAGAATCTAGAGCCAACGGTACGTTTTCTATGTTAAACCATTACACCATTGAAAAACTGGTTACGTCTGCAATCGAAAGAAAAATGACTATAGTTGAAGAGGTAATGACCCCTAAACTATGTTCTGGGATGAAAGTTACAGCTTCAGTGAAATCCGCTTGCAAATCGGAGTGATAGATTAGAATCTAGAGCCAACGGTAAGTTTTCTATGTTGAACCATTACACCATTGAAAAACTGGTTACGTTTGCAATCGAAAGAAAAATGACTATAGTTGAAGAGGTAATGGCCCCTAATCTATGTTCTGGGATCAAAAATACAGCTTCAGTGAAATCCGTTTGCAAATCGGAGTGATAGATTAGAATCTAGAGCCAACAGTACGTTTTCTATGTTAAACCAATTCCAATGTTTTTTATTGAAAAATTTTTGAAAAACATTTTACAGAAATAAAATAATGTGGTTAAAGCAGTGTACAAGTTATAACAATAGTACAGTATATTGATTAGGTAGGTAATGAAATACATAATCAAAAAGCATTGACAGATATTATGAAGAAATTACTTTCAGATATGCATAAAATCTAGATGATTTTTTGTTTTATTATCAATTTTTATTATTATGCATCAGTAAAAATGAAGTTGAAGAAAATAATTAGTCTATACTCAATACTCAATCAAACCTGTAAGAGAAAGAAAAGCATGAAATATTGTGCACTACTCTATAAGGAAGTCAAAGTCAAGAATGATACTTGACGCACTTTAGCTGTATTTACTTTTGTTGTTAACCACTTCAGCCTACAGCTTTGAAAATCTTATGCATCCGAGCAATGTTCACCTCCCATTCATTCGCTAATAACTTTATCGCTACTTATCAAAATTAATTGATCTATATCTCGTTTTTTCCGCCACTAATTAGGCTTTCTTTAGGTAGTACATTTTGCTAAGAGCCACTTTACTGTAAATACATTTTAACAGGAAGATTAAGATAGAAATGGAAAAAAAATCATTATTTCTCAGTTTTTGGCCATTATAGTTTAAAATTAATAAATGCTACAGTAATTAAAACCCATGCATTTTATGTGCCCATTTGTCCCGCTTATTACACCATTTATATTACGTCCCTATCACAATTTATGGCGCCGATATTTTATTTAGAAATAAAGGTGCATTTTTTCAATTTGCGTCCATCACTATTTACAACCTTATAATTTTAAAAAATTTAATAAGATACTCTCTTGACATGTATATTTAAAAAGTTCAGACCCTTAGGTAACTATTTATGTAGTTTTTTTTTTTTTAATTGTAATTTATTTTATTTTTTTTTTAATACAAAAATGTATTTGGGTAATTTTAGTTTGGGAGGTAAATAGCCAATTTTAGATGTAATATAATGTATTTTTTTTATTCAATACAGGTATGTGGGTGCAGTTTACTATTTGGCCACAAGATGGCCACATTCAAAAAATTCCTAGATGCGAACGATGTCGCATCTAGGAACTAAAATGAAGAGAAGTTGTTTCCTGGGGGCAGAAATACCACGCTCTCTGATGAGAAAGCGTCGGTATTTCTGCCGGGGACTTAGATCGGTGAATGGGAATTATATTCCCATTCACTGATCGGGGGGGGCAGCGGGAGGCAGCGGGAGCGTGCACCACACGGCTGCAGCACCACTGCCTATCTGGACGGATATATGCGTCCAGATATGGCGAAGTGGTTAAAGTAAAGGGTTGGGGGTATACCCCTATTGTTTTGTATGTACCATCAATAATGATAAGGGGAATAAGTTGTTGATCCCAACAAGTTTTGTTGTGTAATTTGAAGAAATCTAATATATTAGTCCTGTTGTTATTATCCCATATAGGAAGTGGTTAGTGAAAATCTCTCTACCTGGAGAATGGGGGAATTATACCACCCTACAGAGACTCCAGGGAGTGATTATGCCATGTAGTACATATCCTGGGTCTTCCAAATATGGATTGCAGGTATAAATGTTGTTTGGTTGGCTCTAAAGTTGATAAATATTGGGAGGAGGCTGCAAGCAGTTTAATGGTTAAATTTAAAGTTTATTATTGTTATTGTTAATGGTATGAGTCTGTATTGATTATTAATTGGTATTTGGCGCATAAATAGAGGTGTTTAGACCATAGGTCAGCTATGCTAGATAGCTCTAGCAATCAACAATCTATTCTACATTGAACATTGAACAGGGGGGGGGGGTGCAGGGTTGTCCTGAAGTTAGTGTGTGGATAGGTAGGATCAGGTTACACATCCTCAGATATTCTGTTGAGGATTTACAGATAAAAATAACATATAACATATACAATTTCCAGGATCTGTCTCGTGAGAACCAACAAGCAACCATCAGTCATGCTTCCAATCATTCACTCAGTCTGTGAGAGGGAAATATACTCAAAATTTCAAAAGTTTGGAGTTTTTATATACTGTGGGCCAAAGATTGGCCTTACTCAGAAAAGAGTTTATGGTGCCATTCCTGATTGCCCAAGCTTTCTCCGCAAGGAGGTTGGACTCAACAATCCTTAGAATTTCCCCCATGGTGGGGATAGTATCAGATTTCCAATTAAGAGCAATTTGGTTCCTAGTAACAATGAAGACATGGTTATAGATCAATCTTTCTTGTGGTGGGATATCCCTAGTACCCAGGTGTAAGAGGGCCATGCCAGAGGGGATGGCTTGCAGAGACATGGGTAACTTCTTTAAAAAACCTTCTATGTTGTTTCTAAGTGTGGCTAATTTGGGGCAGTCCCAAAGAAGGTGGCCGATGGAGCCCGTCAAGTTGCACCCCCTCCAACATAGGGGGGAAGATTTTGTGTCAAATTTGGCTATTTTCTCTGGGGTCATATACCATTGCCATACTGTTTTAATTAATCCTTCATAATGGTTCACACAGTGTGAGGATTGTTTCACAGACTTTGCTGTGAGCTCCCATTCTTCCACGTTGATTTCTACTCCCAAGTAATCCTGCCAGCTTTTAAATTGCCACTTTGGGAATTTTTCCTTCAAGTATAATAGGGTTCTATAAAGGAGTGATGTACCCTTAGTATGAGTACCCTCTGGTTGAATAAGTTTCTTAATTTGGGGGAGTATAATGATAGGGGAGAAATGGTGTTTTTTAATGAATCTGTTAATTCTAGAATATAGGGGTGAGTCTGTGGTGGGGATGTTATAACTTGTCCTCAGCTGGTCAAATGGTTTAATTTCATCATTGTCTAATAAGTCTTTAATATTTTTTATTCCTGCATCTATCCAGCTTTGTATATTTATGTCTCTAATAACCATATTAAGAGCTGCTAGGGGAGTATCTACTTCTATTGCTAAGGGGTCATCTTTACAGAGTTTGAATATTTCCTTCCATAATCTAATAGTGTTGGCTGTGATAGGGTTGTAATTAGTGTGTCTAACCTGCCAAACCAGTCTAGATTCTAGAAAAAGTCTATATGAGTTGTGTGGAAGCTGTTCTTCTTCTATGGAGAACCATTGTTTGGTAAGGTCTTCCAACCAAATTGATCTAGACTGGTCTAGCAGGGTCGCCTTATAATAAAATTCTAGATTGGGGACTCCTAATCCTAGATTTGAGGTATGGGACGTTAATACTTTATTAGAAAATCTAGATTTTTTGTTTAGTAGAATAAATTTGTTAAGGAGTTTTTGAAGGGAGTTAAAAAAGGTTTGAGGGACTTTAATAGGTAGGTTCCTGAACAGGTAGAGAAGTTGGGGGAGTACTATCATTTTAAAGGCCGCTGCTCTACCCATCCAAGAATACTCTATTTTAGCTAAAGCTTCTAGTTTGTCTTTAAACTTTTTCAACCAGGGGTTGTAATTCTCTTTATAAAGCTGGGATATTTGTGGGGTCAGATATATACCCAGATATTTTATGGCAGTATCATTCCATGTAAAGCTACAGGATTTCTTGAGAGTTTCTCTGATTTTCTGAGGAATAAAACATGGGAGGATTACAGTTTTCTTTTGGTTGAGTTTGTAATATGAAATATGGGAGAAGTTATTAATTTCTTTATTGGCAGCTGGCAATGATGTTAAGGGTTTCTGAAGGAATAAAATTATGTCATCGGCATATAGGCTAAGTTTGCTAGTTGATTGATTTAGTTTTATACCATGTATTTGGGGATTGTCTCTAATACTTTGGGCTAAGGGTTCTAATGAAAGGTTAAAAATTAAAGGGGAGAGGGGGCATCCTTGACGGGTTCCATTTTTAATGTCAAAAGTTTGGGACAGAGAGCCAGAAGATAATACTTTCGCTGAAGGTTGGGTATACAGAGCAAGAATTGCTTTGTGTAGAAAGCTAGGAATTCCAAATTTGGATAGTACTCTTGATAAGTACAACCAGTTGACTCTGTCGAACGCCTTCTCCGCATCAAGTGATACCAGGAGGGTAGGCGTCCGACAGAGTCCCACTTTATGAATCAAGGCGAGAGCCTTTCGAGTACCATCACATGTCGATCTATGTCTGGTGAAACCTACTTGATCAGGGTGTAACATCTGTGTCATCAAAGGGGCAATTCTGTTCGCTATTACTTTGGAGTAAATTTTGATGTCAGTATTCAAAAGGGATATGGGTCGGTAACTGCTTGGGTCAGATGGATCTTTATCCTCTTTAGGGATGGTGGTAATTAAGGCCGATAATGACTCCTTGGGGAAGGTACCTGATAGTGCTACCTCATTATACATGTCTGTAAGGGGTTTAACTAATGTGGAGATAAATTTCTTAAAATAACTATTAATAAAGCCATCTGGCCCTGGGGCCTTGTCATTTTTAAGGGAGTTTATAGCCCGGGTGACTTCTTGCTGATTAAAGGGGATTTGTAGAGTTTTCTGTTCGAATTCAGATAGAGTAGGGAGATTAATCTTGTCTAGGTATTTGTCAATTTCCTGTATGCTTGGAGTGTGGGTATTTGGGTCTAACTCTAGGTTGTAAAGGGACTCATAGTATGAAGCCAGGGCATCAATTATTTCTTGGGGGTGGTGAACTACTTTTTTTGAGTTAGGGTGTGTAATCTTTACTATTCTGTGGAGAACTCTTTTTCCTTTGATCTTTCTGGCCATTATTTTCCCAGCTCTATTATTTTCGTAGTACCAGTTTTCTTTAAGGATGGTTTGCCACTTGTCATATTCATAGTAGAGTGTGTCTGCCAACTCTTGTCTTGTTTCCTCTAGGGACTTTATCAGCTCTCTTTTTTTGTTTTTGAATATTTCCTTTTCCAAGGATTTAATCTTTTGTAACAACCTGTTTGTGTTTTCATTTCTTTTTTTCTTTTGTATAGCACTTAGTTTCAAAAATACTCCTCTAATGAAGGCTTTGTGTGCATTCCATAGTACTGTTTTGGAAACATCTTCGGTATCATTTATTTCAAAGTACTCTGAGAGTTCTTTTTTGATGATGGGTAAAGAATGTTCGGAGTTCAAAATGAATTTATTCAATTTCCATAGATGGGGGCGTGCAGGGGAATTAGTTAAACTAAATTTGATGAGTAGGGGGGAGTGATCCGACCAAATTCTGGGTATAATTTCGACTTCTGTGAGTAGTGGTAGGGTAAACCTGTCAACTAGGCAATAATCGATACGTGTGAAGGATTTTTGTACAGGGGAATAATAAGTATATTCTTTAGAGTTAGGATGAAAGCATCTCCATGAATCATAAAGTTCATGGTTCAATAGCGCTGGTTGAAGTATGGAGTGGGTTCTTCTGGTATTGGAAGTACAATCCATTTGTATGTCAGCTATGGCGTTAAAGTCACCCGAGATAAACAGGTGTCCTTTTTGTAATGTTGATAATTTCTTTAATTTTTTGTTAATAAATTTGAGTTGGTGTGAGTTTGGGGAATATAAGTTTGCAAAAGTATATTCTTGGGAGTTGATGGTACCTTTAACAATAACGAATCTGCCATCATCACTAGCGAAAGTTTCCTCTACCACTAAGCCCAGCGAGTCTTTAACCGCTATGCAGACCCCTGCTTTTTTCTTTTTACTTTTTAATGTTGAGTGGAATATTTGAGAAAATTGATGGATTTTAAATCTGCTTGCAGAAATTTTGGTCAGATGCGATTCCTGGATGCACACAATGTCTGCACTTTGTTCCTTTATCAGTTTCTGTAAGAGGAAGCGTTTTCTATATGAATTTAGTCCTCTCACATTAACTGATAGGATATTACAGTTTAAAACCATGGTTACTATAACAAATGCATTCATACAAAACATACCAATCAGTCGGTTCTTCACGAGACAGTCCTGGAACATCCGTTAACCCTCTGCATATCATGTTGATGAACACACCTATATAGTTTGAGGACAACAACCTGCAAAACATGCAAACCTGGAGAAAAAACAGAAAAAAAAGAGAATACAGAAACTTAGGCCGCATACTGGTGGGCATCCGGTTCTACCCTCCAGTTAGCTGCCTGCCTGGAGAATGAGGGCTTACTGAGAAGCCTCCCGACTGAGACTCCAGACAAAGAGTCTTAAGACACTAGTGTTAAACAACTAGAACAATGATAACAAAAACAGTTAGGATCTAGTTGATCCAAAAAAAAGCTTGATTGATGGTATGAACCCGAATGGTTCAAATCAAGCCTATTCCTGCAAGGGGGAAAAACAAGTTCGTTTATGCCCTAGGGAATAGAGCCTTTGGGGGGAAAAAAGAGTTTGTGGATGAATACCTTGTGCTCAAGAAACTGAAGAAGCCCCTGCTGAATCTTCTTTCTCCGCTTGGTCAGGGGGAGGGGTAGTGTCCATCTGATTCGGTGGAGCACTTCTGAGGTTTTGCCTCGGGGAAGCCAGCTGTTTGGATAAAGATACCTGGTATGTAGGCTTTTCTGTGTGAAATGGTCTGTCCTTCCTGGGATCTCTTGGGACAAAGATTGGGATATCCCATTTAGCCAATAGGCCGTAAGCTTCTTTGGGGTTCCTGGCAACATGAGTTATTCCATTGTCTGAAATCAAAAGTTTTGGAGGGAAACCCCAGGAGTAGGCAATTTTCCTATGGCGTAGGGTGGTGGTAACTTCTGAGAACTGCCTTCTTGCATGAAGTGTCGCTTGTGAAAGGTCCTGGTACAGGATGAGGTCTTGAAATGGATTGGGTAGTTTTTTGCCACCTCTAGTTGCTGCGAGCAATCTTTCCTTAGCGTGAAAGAAGTGTACCCTCGTTATAACATCCCGTGGAAGGTGCTTGGGTACGTGGGAGGGCTTTGGCAGACGATGGGCCCTGTCAATCACTAGTTCTTGGTCCGGGAGATCAGGAGCTGTGGTCTTCAAAATATCTTTTACATAATCCTTTAGGTCATCAGAGTTAACAGATTCTGGTACGCCTCTTATTTTAATATTATTCCGGCGGTTTCTGTCCTCGTTGTCGGATATTTTCTCCTTCATAAAGATGTGTTCTTTCAGTAACTCTTTATGTGCTCCAACAAGGTTATTGTGGGCAATGGTCATCTCCTCTATTCTCCTTTCAAGCTTGGAAATTCTGGAGTCAGTTTCCCCTGCAATTTGTGAGACGTGACCTGCTAAGGATTGAAGGTCTGCTCTGACTTCTCCAATGTCATTTTGGATGACTGTTCTGAAGGAAAGCATAAAGTCCTTTAGAAACTGCTGTGAAGTGGGTTGGTCAGTTACTGGAAAAGATTCCAGAGGATCCAGAGCTTGCGGTTGTCTTTGTGACCTATTTTCCCTTTGAAGCCGTTGGGGAAGTGAGTATATGTTTTCCTGTGTTGATGCGACCATCTGGGCGCTTGATGCAGGCTATTGCGAATTTCTAGTGTTGTTGGACGCGTCCGCTTGTTCGCCTGGAGTGGTGGGATGCGACTTTTGCGAACCGTCCGATGCGACCAAACGTTCGCATGCGTCAGGGGAATGTTCGCGTGGCGGTGCCCGGGCCTCCTGGAAGTGCGCATTGGACTGACCTTGTGCTGTGGGTCCCGGCTTCAGGGGGCTCCGTTCGCGGAGCTTCTTGGCCTGCCGCTGGCGCTGATAATTCTCCTCATCAGAGTCCTCCTCATACAGCGCTTCATGGCCTCTTGGGTAGGGGGTCTGGAGGGGTGCAAACCTGTTTTTCAGTGGGATGGAAGGTGGAGTGCTGAAGGCAGATCTGTCCAGGGCCTCCCTGCTGTGATAGCGGTGGCCATCTTGGTTTTCTTCAGCCTGATAGGGAGACAGCTTTCTCAGGGCTGGAGAGCTGTAATTCCTTCCTGATTTTGTTCTTCTGTACTCCCAGTCGTCCTCATAACGTCCTGCCATCTTTCTGTGTGGTTTTTGGGGCTTTTCAGAGTGCTTTTAGTAGCTGTTTCTGGTATTCAGGCAGAGAGCTCTGGTCTCACACAGCCATGCAGCTCAGCAGCCAGCCACGCCCCTCTTTCTATGTTAAACCATTACACCATTGAAAAACTTGTTACGTTTGCAATCGAAAGAAAAATGACTATAGTTGAAGAGGTAATGGCCCCTAAACTATGTTCTGGGATGAAAAATACAGCTTCAGTGAAATCCGTTTGCAAATCGGAGTGATAGATTAGAATCTAGAGCCAACGGTACGTTTTCTATGTTAAACCATTACACCATTGAAAAACTGGTTACGTTTGCAATCGAAAGAAAAATGTCTATAGTTGAAGAGGTAATGGCCCCTAAACTATGTTCTGGGATCAAAAATACAGCTTCAGTGAAATCCGTTTGCAAATCGGAGTGATAGATTAGAATCTAGAGCCAACGGTACGTTTTCTATGTTAAACCATTACACCATTGAAACACTTGTTACGTTTGCAATCGAAAGAAAAATGACTATAGTTGAAGAGGTAATGGCCCCTAAACTATGTTCTGGGATGAAAAATACAGCTTCAGTGAAATCCGTTTGCAAATCGGAGTGATAGATTAGAATCTAGAGCCAACGGTACGTTTTCTATGTTAAACCATTACACCATTGAAAAACTGGTTACGTTTGCAATCGAAAGAAAAATGACTATAGTTGAAGAGGTAATGGCCCCTAAACTATGTTCTGGGATGAAAAATACAGCTTCAGTGAAATCCGTTTGCAAATCGGAGTGATAGATTAGAATCTAGAGCCAACGGTACGTTTTCTATGTTAAACCATTACACCATTGAAAAACTGGTTACGTTTGCAATCGAAAGAAAAATGACTATAGTTGAAGAGGTAATGGCCCCTAAACTATGTTCTGGGATGAAAGTTACAGTTTCAGTGAAATCCATTTGCAAATCGGAGTGATAGATTAGAATCTAGAGCCAACGGTATGTTTTCTATGTTAAACCATTACACCATTGAAAAACTGGTTACGTTTGCAATCGAAAGAAAAATGACTATAGTTGAAGAGGTAATGGCCCCTAAACTATGTTCTGGGATGAAAAATACAGCTTCAGTGAAATCCGTTTGCAAATCGGAGTGATAGATTAGAATCTAGAGCCAACGGTACGTTTTCTATGTTAAACCATTACACCATTGAAAAACTGGTTACGTTTGCAATCGAAAGAAAAATGACTATAGTTGAAGAGGTAATGGCCCCTAAACTATGTTCTGGGATGAAAAATACAGCTTCAGTGAAATCCGTTTGCAAATTGGAGTGATAGATTAGAATCTAGAGCCAACGGTACGTTTTCTATGTTAAACCATTACACCATTGAAAAACTGGTTACGTTTGCAATCGAAAGAAAAATGAATATAGTTGAAGAGGTAATGGCCCCTAAACTATGTTCTGGGATGAAAGTTACAGCTTCAGTGAAATCCGTTTGCAAATCGGAGTGATAGATTAGAATCTAGAGCCAACGGTACGTTTTCTATGTTAAACCATTACACCATTGAAAAACTGGTTACGTTTGCAATCGAAAGAAAAATGACTATAGTTGAAGAGGTAATGGCCCCTAAACTATGTTCTGGGATGAAAGTTACAGCTTCAGTGAAATCCGTTTGCAAATCGGAGTGATAGATTAGAATCTAGAGCCAACGGTACGTTTTCTATGTTAAACCATTACACCATTGAAAAACTGGTTACGTTTGCAATCGAAAGAAAAATGACTATAGTTGAAGAGGTAATGGCCCCTAAACTATGTTCTGGGATGAAAAATACAGCTTCAGTGAAATCCGCTTGCAAATCGGAGTGATAGATTAGAATCTAGAGCCAACGGTACGTTTTCTATGTTAAACCATTACACCATTGAAAAACTGGTTACGTTTGCAATCGAAAGAAAAATGACTATAGTTGAAGAGGTAATGGCCCCTAAACTATGTTCTGGGATGAAAGTTACAGTTTCAGTGAAATCCGTTTGCAAATCGGAGTGATAGATTAGAATCTAGAGCCAACGGTACGTTTTCTATGTTAAACCATTACACCATTGAAAAACTGGTTACGTCTGCAATCGAAAGAAAAATGACTATAGTTGAAGAGGTAATGACCCCTAAACTATGCTCTGGGATGAAAGTTACAGCTTCAGTGAAATCCGCTTGCAAATCGGAGTGATAGATTAGAATCTAGAGCCAACGGTAAGTTTTCTATGTTGAACCATTACACCATTGAAAAACTGGTTACGTTTGCAATCGAAAGAAAAATGACTATAGTTGAAGAGGTAATGGCCCCTAAACTATGTTCTGGGATGAAAAATACAGCTTCAGTGAAATCCGTTTGCAAATCGGAGTGATAGATTAGAATCTAGAGCCAACGGTACGTTTTCTATGTTAAACCATTACACCATTGAAAAACTGGTTACGTTTGCAATCGAAAGAAAAATGACTATAGTTGAAGAGGTAATGGCCCCTAAACTATGTTCTGGGATGAAAGTTACAGCTTCAGTGAAATCCGTTAGCAAATCGGAGTGATAGATTAGAATCTAGAGCCAACGGTACGTTTTCTATGTTAAACCATTACACCATTGAAAAACTGGTTACGTTTGCAATCGAAAGAAAAATGACTATAGTTGAAGAGGTAATGGCCCCTAAACTATGTTCTGGGATGAAAAATACAGCTTCAGTGAAATCCGCTTGCAAATCGGAGTGATAGATTAGAATCTAGAGCCAACGGTACGTTTTCTATGTTAAACCATTACACCATTGAAAAACTGGTTACGTTTGCAATCGAAAGAAAAATGACTATAGTTGAAGAGGTAATGGCCCCTAAACTATGTTCTGGGATGAAAGTTACAGTTTCAGTGAAATCCGTTTGCAAATCGGAGTGATAGATTAGAATCTAGAGCCAACGGTACGTTTTCTATGTTAAACCATTACACCATTGAAAAACTGGTTACGTTTGCAATCGAAAGAAAAATGACTATAGTTGAAGAGGTAATGGCCCCTAAACTATGTTCTGGGATGAAAGTTACAGCTTCAGTGAAATCCGTTTGCAAATCGGAGTGATAGATTAGAATCTAGAGCCAACGGTACGTTTTCTATGTTAAACCATTACACCATTGAAAAACTGGTTACGTTTGCAATCGAAAGAAAAATGACTATAGTTGAAGAGGTAATGGCCCCTAAACTATGTTCTGGGATGAAAAATACAGCTTCAGTGAAATCCGCTTGCAAATCGGAGTGATAGATTAGAATCTAGAGCCAACGGTACGTTTTCTATGTTAAACCATTACACCATTGAAAAACTGGTTACGTTTGCAATCGAAAGAAAAATGACTATAGTTGAAGAGGTAATGGCCCCTAAACTATGTTCTGGGATGAAAGTTACAGTTTCAGTGAAATCCGTTTGCAAATCGGAGTGATAGATTAGAATCTAGAGCCAACGGTACGTTTTCTATGTTAAACCATTACACCATTGAAAAACTGGTTACGTCTGCAATCGAAAGAAAAATGACTATAGTTGAAGAGGTAATGACCCCTAAACTATGCTCTGGGATGAAAGTTACAGCTTCAGTGAAATCCGCTTGCAAATCGGAGTGATAGATTAGAATCTAGAGCCAACGGTAAGTTTTCTATGTTGAACCATTACACCATTGAAAAACTGGTTACGTTTGCAATCGAAAGAAAAATGACTATAGTTGAAGAGGTAATGGCCCCTAAACTATGTTCTGGGATGAAAAATACAGCTTCAGTGAAATCCGTTTGCAAATCGGAGTGATAGATTAGAATCTAGAGCCAACGGTACGTTTTCTATGTTAAACCATTACACCATTGAAAAACTGGTTACGTTTGCAATCGAAAGAAAAATGACTATAGTTGAAGAGGTAATGGCCCCTAAACTATGTTCTGGGATGAAAGTTACAGCTTCAGTGAAATCCGTTAGCAAATCGGAGTGATAGATTAGAATCTAGAGCCAACGGTACGTTTTCTATGTTAAACCATTACACCATTGAAAAACTGGTTACGTTTGCAATCGAAAGAAAAATGACTATAGTTGAAGAGGTAATGGCCCCTAAACTATGTTCTGGGATGAAAAATACAGCTTCAGTGAAATCCGCTTGCAAATCGGAGTGATAGATTAGAATCTAGAGCCAACGGTACGTTTTCTATGTTAAACCATTACACCATTGAAAAACTGGTTACGTTTGCAATCGAAAGAAAAATGACTATAGTTGAAGAGGTAATGGCCCCTAAACTATGTTCTGGGATGAAAGTTACAGTTTCAGTGAAATCCGTTTGCAAATCGGAGTGATAGATTAGAATCTAGAGCCAACGGTACGTTTTCTATGTTAAACCATTACACCATTGAAAAACTGGTTACGTTTGCAATCAAAAGAAAAATGACTATAGTTGAAGACGTAATGGCCCCTAAACTATGTTCTGGGATGAAAGTTACAGCTTCAGTGAAATCCGTTTGCAAATCGGAGTGATAGATTAGAATCTAGAGCCAACGGTACGTTTTCTATGTTAAACCATTACACCATTGAAAAACTGGTTACGTTTGCAATCAAAAGAAAAATGACTATAGTTGAAGAGGTAATGGTCCCTAAACTATGTTCTGGGATGAAAAATACAGCTTCAGTGAAATCCGTTTGCAAATCGGAGTGATAGATTAGAATCTAGAGCCAACGGTACGTTTTCTATGTTAAACCGTTTTCAGTTATTTTTATTGGAAATTTTCAAGTTATACAAATGTAACAATAACATTTTCCAGTTGTCAAAAGTACTTTTTACATAATAACATGTTTTACATCATAATACAATCAAAATACAATCAAAACTTGTACAATTTTGTAGTAGCCTGAGTGGATGTTCTACATCAATATTGTACATTAGAGAAGAAGAAGTTACATTTATTATTTCAGCTTTATTCTGAGTGCTATAATGTAGCTAACATAGCTTCTTAAAGACAATGCAGTTTTGATTAGGTGAGTATTCTTTTTCCCAGTTGTTGTTTCTTGTTCGTAGATCTATTGGGAAGCTCAACCTCTGGAGAATGGGGAGTTTTACCCCCCTACAGAGACTCCAGAGGGTGCCTCCAAGAGTATTTAAGCACTTAGGGAATAACCAAAGTCTAATTCCCACCTTTCACCCTATATTATCCTAAGCTTTAAACAATTTGTTCTCAGTTGAAGTCTGTATCCTATTTATCCTTGTGTGTTCTTATATTTCCAAGATATGTATGGATTTTAATTAGCTTATAAAATTCCTTTATATTGATCTAAAGTAAGCTAACCTATTTTCTAACTAACTAACCTACTAACAAACTAACTAACTAACTATTTCCTAACTACTAGCTCCTTGATAAGAACTGTTTGGTCACTCACCAATCACTCCTTTTTTTAATTTGATTACCATTATCTATCCAGGAAACTTTGTCTATACTGACAGTAAAGCTCCCCCTGCTGTTTCTAATAACTCAATGTAGGTATATGATATACATTCGTTTAAGTGGTTTTTTACTAATAAACAATAAATAATCTATCCATAACCAGTCAGCCAGTATATTTCCCAAAACCAAGAGTGGCCATTAATTCCTCATGTGTGCTCTATATGTTTAGGAGTTTTGAATTTGTATAAACTATGGGCCATAAATACGACCTTTTCTGAAAGGTTCTGATACTACCACATCTGATAGCCCATGATCTTTCCGCTACTAAGTTATCATCCACCTTTTTTAAGATATTAGACAAGGAGGGGAGAGTACACGTCCTCCAGTTTTCAGCTATACCAATTTTTGTGACAATACAGATGTGATTAAAAATGAACCTTTCTCCTATGGGCATGTCAGTTGTCTTTAAGTGTAGTAAGGCCATCTCTGGGGTGATTTTAGCTAGATAGAATGGAAGCTTTTTCAAAAACCTCTCAATTTCTCCCCATAGGACTGCCACTTTAGGACACGTCCAGAAAATATGCAGCAGAGATCCTGTTTTTTTACATTTTCTCCAACACAACGGAGAGACGTTAGTATCAAATGTTGCAATTTTTTCCGGTGTCATATACCAATGCCACAGGAGTTTTAGATAGCTCTCATAGTGTGTTACACAGTGTGTGGCCTTTTTGAGAGAACCATAAGCTTTCTCCCACTCTTCCTGTGTAACATCTATCTGTAGGAGCTCCTGCCATTTCCTGAGCTGCCATCTAGAAGTGTCATCTTTCAATGTTAATAGTGTCTTGTAAAAAATTGATATACCTTTTTGTCTATAATGTTGTTCATCCAATATATTTTTTGGGGTGTATGTTTGGTAAGAAATTTCTTAATTCTGAAGTACTTGACCTTATCCTCATCAGGTATTTGGTAATCAGTTTTTAGTTCTTCAAATGGTTTTAAGATGCCATTACTTAAGATATCTTCTATCAATCTAATATCTCTTTCCACCCAATTATCTAATGGTAAGTTTTTCAACGCTGATGATAAGCTTAATAAGGGAACGTCTATATTTATTGCTAAAGGGTCTTTGCTACTAAGACTGACTAGTTCCTTCCATACTCTGATCATATTGGCCGTGACAGGATTTGGGATTTTCAAGGGGATATTCCAATTAATCCTAGAGCTGAGATAGGAAATCATATCATCGCTTGGAATTTGTTCTTCCTCTATTTTTACCCACTGTTTTGTGTAGTCCTTATACCAGATAGATCTGGAGTGTTCTAGTATGCAGGCCTGATAATATCTCTCCAAATCTGGCACTCCTAGGCCTAGATTTGAAGAATGGGTAGTCAAGATCTTATTAGAAAATCTCGATCGTTTGTCCATCAAGATAAATTTGTTAATCAGTCTTTGGGTTGCTATAAAGAATTTTTTGGGGATTTTTATAGGTAGAGTGCAAAAGAGATATAAAATTTGGGGAAATATTAGCATTTTAAAAGCTGCTGACCTTCCTAGCCATGAAAATTCAAATTTGGCTAGATTTTCTAATTTAATTTTTAATTTTTGTATCCAAGGGTCATAGTTTTCTTTGTATAATCTTTCTATGGTGGGTGTCAAAAAGATACCTAAAAATTTAATAGATTTTGCGTCCCAGGAATATGTGCAGGAGCTCCTCAGCTGTTCCATCATTTTACCTGAAACATTACAAGGCATAATCGTTGTTTTGTTTTCATTTACTTTGTACTGGGAAACTTTAGAAAACTCCTGTAGTTCTAGTTTAACATTTGATAAAGATTTTGCAGGTTTCTGTATACACAATAGGATATCATCTGCAAAAAGACTTAGTTTTGCTTCTGATTTGTTAAGTTGAATTCCCTTGATATTTTCATTATTCCTAATACTCTGAGCTAAGGGTTCCAAGGTCAAAATGTAAACTAAGGGAGACAGTGGACATCCCTGGCGTGTTCCATTACTTATATTAAAAGGGGAAGAGAGACTACCTGAGGAAAGGACTCTTGCTGAGGGTTGAGAGTACAGAGCCATGATTGAGTTGTGCATTCTGCCCACACATCCAAATTTATCCAACACAGCCGACATATACTTCCAGTTCACTCTGTCGAACGCCTTCTCTGCATCCAAAGATATGAAGAGAGAAGGCGTCCGACAGAGCTTCACCTGATGGATCAAGGCCAAGACCTTCCTTGTGCCATCTCCAGTACCCCTTCCCTGTACAAAACCCACCTGATCAGATGTGACTAGTTGTGGAATCAAAGGTGCCAGTCTGTTCGCTAAAATTTTTGCATACAATTTTACGTCTGTATTCAGCAGTGATATCGGCCTAAAACTTCCTGGTTCCGACAGGTCCTTATCCTCCTTTGGAATGGTGGTGATTATTGCAGCTAGGTTTTCCTTAGGGAAGGCACCAAGGGTTGCTACTTCATTAAACATGTTAACCAGATGTTTAGACAATATATTAGAATGTTTCTTATAATAATCATTTACAAACCCATCAACCCCTGGTGCCTTATCTCCTTTGAGAGATCTAATAGCTATCTCTACTTCCTGTTGCAAAAATGGAATATTTAATTGTTTTTGTTCAAATATATCCAAACTGGGAAGCTTAATCTTTTTGAGATATTCATTAATTTCCTGAGTAGAAGGAGAATGAGTGTCTGGGTCTGTGTCCAAGTTGTACAATTTGCTATAATATGTGGCTAAAGCCTCCACTATATCTTTGGGGTGGTGGACCATTATTTTAGAGTCTGGGTGATTTAATTTAATAATTCTTTGCATTACTCTTCTACCTTTTATCTTTCTTGCCATGGCCTTCCCTGCTCTATTTCTATCAGAATACCATGTTTCTTTCAGGATACTTTGCCATTTGTCATATTGGGAGTACATGTCTTCAGCTAATTCTTGTCTATATTTTTCTAGGTTGGGGATTAAGTTTTTCTTTTTATCTATATATATCAATCTTTCTAATTTTTTGATTTCTGTAAGCAAATTATCTATTTTCTCTCTGTGTTTCCTTTTTAGAATTGCACTCTGCTTCATGAAAGCGCCTCTCATGTAGGCCTTATGGGCGTTCCATAGTGTAGTTTTTGATATATCTGGTGTGTTATTAATCTTAAAATACTCTTCTAGATTTTGCTTAATTATTGGGGCAGTGTTTTCTGAGTTTAGTACTAGTTTATTCATTCTCCAAATATAATTGTTAGTTGTTGGTGTATTTTGTAAGGCGATTTTTGCTGTGATAGGGGCATGGTCAGACCAAATTCTTGTGCCTATTTCAATTTTAGTTATCAAAGGGAGGGAGAACCTGTCGGCCAGTATATAGTCGATCCTAGTAAAGGATTGATGCACTGCAGAGTAAAATGTGTACTGATGATCACCTCCACATGTCATACAGTTCATTATTAATGATGGTAGACTGGATAGTTGCTGGTATTCTTCTCTTTCCCGCAGTACAGTCCATCAGTGGATCCATTACTGCGTTAAAATCACCTGAGATCAGTATTGAGCCTTTAGACATACTTTTGATTTTTTGTAATTTCTTTTGAAGGAAGTTAGCTTGATGTGAATTTGGTGAGTAGATATTGGCAAAGGTGAAGTCCTGAGAGTTCACTTTTCCCACTGCAATTACCAGTCTACCATCTGGGCTGCTATAAGAATCCAGCAGTTCAAACCCCAAGGAGTCTCTGAATGCTATCAGTACTCCACATTTCTTTTTGTTTGGCAAAGTGGCATGCACTATCTTAGAGAATTGTGCTAATTTTAGTTGTTGTGCACCTTTTTGGTTCAGGTGTGTCTCCTGCAGACATAAGATATCTGTTTTTTCTTCTCTGACCAATTTTTTCACTAGGTACCTCTTTCTGTAAGAATTAAGCCCTCTTGTGTTTAGGGAAAGGAAGTTAATTTCTTGAGTCATGGAGCAATTTTAAAACGATCCATATCCACTTTAGCTTTATGTACCTTATCAATATACCTACCAGCACTGATGTTGTGTTGAGTCTGTTGTCATAAACATAAGCATAAATATAAACATTACCGATTTTATCTGTAGTGGTTACCTTAGTTGGGAGAAAAAACAGCTGGTATCTACCGGGTTTACTGTAAGATAAAGCATTGTTAGTTAAGCATGTAATCAAGCATATTGTAATGTTCTTGGAGTCTTTAAGGAGCAGTTGTAGAGTGACAATAATTGTCCAGTAAGAAAAAGGGAAGAAGAAGAAGAGTGTTTGAAAAAGTAACAAATGTTGTATAGACATACTGTCTGCACTTCTTCCAAAAAATGAGTTAGTTGTTCCTATCAAGGAAAACTTTTGGCTGTAAAACAATAACAAAAACAAAACACAAAGAAAAGTGGAAAAATAAAAATCAACAGATGCAAAACAATAGCAAGTGTTCTTCTTAGTGTCCATTCTTTGGTGATTGACTAGGTCCAACCAGTAGACTGTAGACAATTCACCTCAGGACGGAAGTCTCTTTCCTAGAGGGGAAGAGTCTTCTGTGGGGTCAAAGTTTGTGGCAAGGCACCCTACCTCATTCACCTGAGTCCTTTGAAGCCTTATCTGATTTGTTCTTCTCCGGTTGTTCATGGGTCCACTCCATGGATTGATGTGAGGGGTGTTGTGTTGGGAGGTCGGGTCTTCCTTCTCTGGGCTGAGTTACAGGTATCCCCCATTTCCTCAGTAGCTCATATCCTTCCTCTGGGTTTTTAATGATGAAAGCTGTACCTTGATTCATGATTCTCATTTTAGTTGGGAATCCCCAGGAGTAGGGAATTCCTTTGTTTCTTAATGTAGTAGACACAGCAGTGTATTTCTTTCTTTCTTTTAAGGTGGTCTGGGACAAGTCATTATAAAATGTTAGCTTGTGGTACGGTTCAGGCAGTTTTTGCGCTCTTCTGGTTACTGCTAGGAAGCGTTCTTTAATATGATAAAAATGGATCCTAAGGATCACGTCTCTTGGGAGATGGTCTGCGATGAAAGTGGGCTTTGGCAGTCTGTGGGCACGATCCACTATAAGTTCAGACGGCACTATATCAGGGATTGCAGCTTTAATAACTTCTTTTACATGTCCCATCAGCTCTTCCGTCTTTACACTCTCAGGGATCCCTCTTATTTTGATGTTGTTCCGCCTATTGCGGTCTTCCGCATCCACAGATTTCTCTTTCAGCCATATAACCTCCCCCAGTACCTTTTTGTGGGCATCCACTAGCTCATTGTACGCTGTAGTAATTTCTGTGACCTTATTCTCTAGTTTGGAGACTCTCTGGTCGTTCTCCCATGCATACTGTGACATGTGTCCGGAGAGCGTCTTCATGTCATTCCGGATTTCCGTCATATTGCCCTGCAGCATAACGCTAAAGGATTCCATAAAGTCTTTAAAAACCTTTTGGGTCACCGGTTGCTCTGTGGCATTAAGGTCTTTAAATGGATCTATGGGGGGAGGCATATTCGTTGTAGTGCTGGGGATATGTCCTACCTTACTCCGCAGACTCTCCTGGCGCTGTATGTTAGATCCAGCAGGCCCTGGTTTCAGAGGGCTGCGATCTCTGTCTTGTTCGTCCTCAGTGTCTTCCTCCAGATCCGCTTTATCTCCTCTACGATATGGGGTATAATGAGGTTTGAATCTGTCTCTTTGGTGCAGCGGAGTTGTTTGTAATGGATAGATTCCCATGTCCTCTTTGTGCTGGAAGCGCCCTCCATCTTGGCTGCACATACCGTGCTGTGTATAACAATGGCCATCTTGTCCTTCATCCTCATAAAGATCCGTCAGCTTTCGTGGGATAATGGAGGTATCCTTCTTCTTATAACTCACTCTCCTCCACTCCATAGTAGTCAGGAAGTGTTCCCACAGGTTTTAGGTAAAAAAACAGGCTTTTCAGGCTGCTATTAGCCGCTTAATCAGGTGCTTTAGCCGGGAGCTACAGGCTCAAACAACCATCCAGCTCCAGCGTCAAGCCACGCCCCCGTTTTCTATGTTAAACCATTACACCATTGAAAAACTGGTTACGTTTGCAATCGAAAGAAAAATGACTATAGTTGAAGAGGTAATGGCCCCTAAACTATGTTCTGGGATGAAAAATACAGCTTCAGTGAAATCCGTTTGCAAATCGGAGTGATAGATTAGAATCTAGAGCCAACGGTACGTTTTCTATGTTAAACCATTACACCATTGAAAAACTGGTTACGTTTGCAATCGAAAGAAAAATGACTATAGTTGAAGAGGTAATGGCCCCTAAACTATGTTCTGGGATGAAAAATACAGCTTCAGTGAAATCTGTTTGCAAATCGGAGTGATAGATTAGAATCTAGAGCCAACGGTACGTTTTCTATGTTAAACCATTACACCATTGAAAAACTGGTTACGTTTGCAATCGAAAGAAAAATGACTATAGTTGAAGAGGTAATGGCCCCTAAACTATGTTCTGGGATGAAAAATACAGCTTCAGTGAAATCCGTTTGCATATCGGAGTGATAGATTAGAATCTAGAGCCAACGGTACGTTTTCTATGTTAAACCATTACACCATTGAAAAACTGGTTACGTTTGCAATCGAAAGAAAAATGACTGACTGGGGGGCGCTGTTGAGCAGTGCCACAGACCAGATGCAGGATCTGTGAGCTCTGCATTGCAAGCATAAGAACTGCCGCTAGAACGCTCCGATCAAGGCACCTAATAGCTCATCTGAAAGCTGATGATCCAGGCAATGCAGCGATCTCCTCGTGTGTACCCCATTAGAAGCAGAACGAACTTTTTACCTGCTCTTTCTCCCCTGAGATTCACCAGACGATTTTCCAAGATGGCCGCCGCTCCAGCTCCAGCAAAAGGCCTCAGCCCAACAACTAGCGCTTCCAGGACATCCACACAGAGAGCGCCTCCTTCCCCAGTGCTCACCGCCTCCCGTCCACCTGGCCAAGGTACGTCTAACCCCCAAAAGCCGGCTCCTTCCCCTGGCAGAGATACCGCTGTTCTCTCCACGGAGACCGCTGACGTCATCACTGAGGGACGCGTACAAACGGCCGCATGGAACCATAGCCCGAACCATAGCCCACGCGTACTAATGGACGCTTGCCAGGCAAACTTTAATAGCCCATGCGTACTTTCAGACGCATTGACCAGCACTACATGCAACGACCCATGCGTACTTTTAGACGCCTTAAACAGCACTTCACCCATAGACCCATGCGTATCTTTGAACGCAATAGCAACAATACCAGCCTATGGCACAGGCGTACTTTCTGACGCATCAGCACCCACAGTTCCCAACACACCTCGAACGACCCCAGCTGACATCTCTGGAGTACAAATCGGGGGCATGACGGCAGAACAGATGCTCAATACAATCACCAACATATTCAGAGCAGAACTGAAAGCCGAATTGAAATTGGCGGTCACAGAATTAACAGACCATATCGACGAAATAGGAGAAAGGGTATCAGCCCTAGAAACCCAAGCTGAAGATCTAGTCATAGTTTCTAATGCTAACACAGCGATCATTGAAAAACATGATGAGAGACTGGACTTCGTCGAGGACAAACTAGAAGATCTCGAGAATAGGAGCAGAAGAGGTAATGTCAGGATTCGAGGACTGCCAGAGTCGGTAGAGGACCTCCCAGCCATGGCAGCTAACTTGTTCCATGCCCTACTTCCGCAAGTTGAACTCTCTAGACTCCAACCAGTTCGTATTCACAGGGCCTTGGTACGCCCCAGAAACTCTACTCTCCCAAGAGACATAATTGCGAAGCTTCCTAGCGAAGACATAAGGGACAAGATACTTTTAGCCGCTAGAGACCTCCGGGGCCTTCCAGATCTACCCCAGTCTGTACAGCTCTTTGCGGATCTTGCACCAATCACTATTCAAAAGAGGAGGAATATGAAACCATATACCACAGCCCTACAGCAAGCCTCTATACGATACAAATGGGGCTTTCCTTTCGCCCTTATCTTCCGCAAGAACAACAAACAATTTGTATGCAAGACCCCCGACAAGGCTGCTGAGGCCCTTACAGAAGCTGGAATTCCGTTTACAATTCCAGACTTAAAAACACAACAGGATCCCCAATCTCCAAAACCTAAGAGAGAACTACGACAGAACAGGGCATGGGCCTCCTCCAGGAACCTCGCACAGAACAGGGACTCCCCTGAAAGAGTACGAGCACAAGACTGAATATTGTGAGGACTCTCCATTACAACCCACACACACACGAAGGACTAAAAATTTCTTCTTCTCCTTCTACAACCATACTGGATCGTCGAGCTTATCAGTTCACTAAATCTGACGACCACTGGTAACAAAGTTGATGTTTTATGTTTCACTGACATTTTTCTCTGTTTTCTTTTTTGCATATATGGACTAATATATGTCAGGTTTTAATGCATGTCAGGTTTTCTTGTTCTATAAAGTTATAGATACTAAGTACACTTAGATGTTGCCATACATAAAGCTCTAAAGACAACGTTTATAGGCCTTGATAATGCACTATTCATAGTAATTCTATTAAGCTTATAGGCGGCAGTCAGCTTGCATTACATGTTGCTTCCCCAATGAGCAAAGTCTGGTGGCTAGTCGCATATTTATTGACTGCCACCCACTTGCTTGACACAGTGACACCTCCTATGTTCACTGGGTCACATTGCAAACACTTTGCGAGTACCAGCCCCTTTTACTACAATATTAGACTACCTATTATTTACCAACTCAAGATGTCCAACCCCTCCCTCTATAGTTATTATAATCCCAGACAACTAGAAATTCACTCCTATTAATGTTCTGACGCACAACGCCAGAGGTCTTAACTCACCCGCCAAGAGAAGTAAAGCCTTCAAAGCATATTCCAAACACTCCCCTGACATCATATGTATACAAGAATCCCATTTCTCTCCTAAGAATCCTCCCAAACACTTTCATAAGAGGTACACTAGGTCTTTCTTGTCTTCCTACAAAAAACGGAGTAGAGGGGTCATCACACTACTCTCCGATAGCTTCCCACTAGACATAACGACCCATTTAGAAGATGACACTGGAACGTACATTATTCTTGTTGGTACCCATGAAAACAAACAACTGTGTATCGTTAATGTATATGCTCCTCCAGAAAATCCGCATTCTGTCCTCTCCAGGATATCTGAAACCCTTCTCACCCTCCAATTTGATAGCCTAATCTGGGCGGGGGATTTTAACCTAGCCCCTAATGATAAAATTGATAGGACGCACCCATCAAAGTCGTCAACAGCCAAAAAGACCCAAGCATTATTCCAAGACATATTTAAGATTCATTCTCTCATAGACTCCTGGAGAGAACACAATCAGAATAAGAGAGGATACTCCTATTTCTCTGCCCCCCATAACACTTACTCCCGGATAGATCTAATACTTATTCCCTCCCTCTGTGCCCCGTCCCTGGCATACTCTAGACATATACTATGCCCATGGTCAGACCATGACATATTACTAACTGTTATGGATTCTCCATTCCCTAAACCAATCAGGACTCAATGGAGACTTAATGAATCACTACTAATTAACCCCACAATCTGTTCAACAGTTGAAAATACGTTAAACAATTATTTTCAGGAGAATGCCACGGAGGGTATGGGGGAGGGAACCATTTGGATGGCACATAAACCAGTAGTGAGAGGAGAACTGATGAGACTCTCAGCCAAAGCTAGAAAAGAAAAAGGCGCACGGATATCTGAGATAGAACGGAAAATCAATGCTCTACATATTTTAAACCAAAACAATCCTACAAGATATCTCCAAAAACAAATATACGACTTTCAAACCCACCTAGACACTATATTGGGCCAAGACATAGAAAAGGCCATGAGGTGGACAGGCGCCCTAGCATATGAACAGCTTAACAAGCCAAACCGCTGGCTGGCTAGGAGATTAAGAGATAAACAAGTGTCCAATAAAATCATTAAAATCAGAGACAAAACAGGTAAGACGACCTCGAACCCAGACAAGATTTATGAAACGTTTTTAGACTTCTATAAAAACCTGTACAAGGACGATAACCCAGGCATTGCTTCTGAGCAAAAAGAGGAGTTCCTAAAAGAAAACATAGGGATTAAACTAACCCATGATACAGCCAAGTCTCTCAACACTCCAATAAATGGGGAAGAGTTGCACGAGGCCATAAAAAGCCTAAAGAGGGCCAAGGCCCCAGGCCCAGATGGATTCCCGTCTCTATACTATAAAAATTTTGAGGACATATTGACCCCCCACCTTCTAAAATTCTTTAACTCCCTGCTAAAAGGTAAGACCCCCCACAAGAATTTTTGGCCTCGGCAATTTGCATTATTCATAAACCACCTAGAGACCCCCTATCCCCGAAAAACTATAGACCAATTTCCCTTTTAGGCATAGATTATAAACTATTTACCTCTATATTAGCTGTCAGGCTAAACTCAGTCCTGCCCGCATTGATACACAAGGACCAGGTAGGATTCATCCCCCAAAGACAAGCCCCAGACAACATAAGAAAAGTCCTGGATATACAACACCACTGCCTACAATCATCCCAAAGTCTAACACTACTATCATTAGAAATGGAAAAAGCATTCGATAAGATTAAATGGCCATATATGATATCAGTCCTCCAAAAATTTGGATTCTATGGTGAATACATTAATGCAATCAAAATCCTATATTCTTCCCCTTACGCATATTTAAAATTACCATCCCAATCCCAAACAAGATTTCCCATCTGTAGGGGTACGAGACAAGGATGCCCTCTATCCCCGGGTATATTTGCACTGGCCATAGAGCCCCTAGCAAATAAAATAAGGACATCACCTGAGATCCTAGGTATACAAATCGGTAAACGGCAGTGCAAACTAAACCTGTTTGCCGACGATATACTACTGACCCTATCTTCCCCACATACCTCCATCCCGAACCTGTTTAAGGTTATCCAGGACTTTTCTGTCTTTTCGGGGTTCCAGCTCAATAAAGATAAATCAGAAATTATGATATCTCGTATGTCACATAGGACAGCTCAGAATCTAGCAGACTCCCTGGGTTTACAATATCAAGGCAAATATATAAAATATCTTGGGATAAATTTAGCTCTAAATCCTAACCATCTATACGATGTTAATTATCCAGCATTATATAGAAAGCTCTCGTCTGATCTGGATTCTTGGTCGAAACTGCCTTTATCTTTAATTGGAAAAGTCCACTCAGTAAAAATGACCCTCTTCCCGAGACTCCTATACCTCTTTAGAGTCCTCCCTATCGCGATTAGACCCTCTCACCTATTAGATCTACAAAAGAAGATACACAAATTTATATGGTCCAACAAGAAAGCCAGGATTAAGTACTCCACACTAACAAAAACAAAAGATAGAGGAGGTCTAAAACTTCCCATGCTCATGACATACTTTAAAGCCGCTAGACTTTCCCAACTAGTCTTGGTAAACACAGGCAATATGGCACCTCTCTGGGTGGACATTGAATCCCGACTCATACACCCACTGACTACACAAGGCGTAATGTGGGCCACAAAAATCCCACTGAAAAAAATACAAGCGTTATCTCCAGTGTTTGGTACTGCCATTAAACTATGGCTAAACCTCAGATTTGTCTATAAGCTTCAGTCACCGACTACTCTCATGTCCACAATTTTAGGGAACCCTGATTTCCCTCCAGGCTGGAACACCTCACTTTTCTCTTGGTGGTCATCAAAGGGTCTCATTAGATTAGGTAAATTTACCTCAGCTTTCCGTTTAACCTCACTTAGACAATTCTTGAATGAGAAAGAAGTACCACGTCAGGAACTCCCTAGGGCATGTCAAATATTTGATTATATCGATAAACTCCAACCAATTAAAGAAATATGTTTATATACACTATTTGAAACTAGATGTAGAAATGGACCTTTGAATAAAGGTCTCATTTCAGACTTCTACTATATGCTCTTTAAAGACGACCCGGAGGAGAAATATAAGTACCAGCTAGACTGGGAGCGAGAAACCGGCAAAGAATTGTCGGCAAGCAAGTGGGGCCATTGTTGCACCACCATGTTAAAAAATAGCTTATTCTACTCCTCTATGGAAACGTCACTCAAATTACTACATCGCACATATTTTACCCCAGCGAGGATGCATGCTTTTTGCCCAGATCAAACCGAGACATGCCCTAGGGGATGTGGACAGAAAGGTACCATGTGGCACATGTGGTGGCAATGTCCAGTGGCGAGAGCTTTCTGGAAAACTACATGGAGACGTACTTCCCTTATACTTAAAACTAACATTCCCTTTGATCCCACGGTAGCTCTCTTAGGAAACAAACCACACAAAATGTCCCAGATAAATAACAAACTTTTGCACCATATTATGGCCCTGGCAAGAAGGCAGATAGCTCACAACTGGAAGTCTTCAAGGCTTAATCCTCAATTAGTATTTTCAAAACTTAACGAAGCCATGCTCTCAGAGCACATCATAGCAAAAGTACGTGATAAATTGGACTCCTTTCTCGATATCTGGACTCCATGGATAGAGTACCAGGACAACGAAGGACTGCCCTACATCCTCCACAAGCTCTGATTATATAGAACCTCTTATGGCGTTGATGCGTCAAACCAAAAAACTAAGAATAAAAGTTATGTTGGGACTTGGGGAAAATGGACATCTCTGTTAAAAAATTTTTTTTTTCATATATTGATTAATTAACAATTACTAGGGGCTCTCCCTCCCTTCTGGGAGACTTCCCCTCCCCACCCTCACCCCTACACCTTCCCTCTCCCCCTCCCCCCCTCCCTTCCTTCTTTCCCTATGTCTGTCCCATTGGCATGCTGTGGCACCCCCACTCATGGGATAGACTAACCTCCTTCCCCTCCCCTTTTTTCACTTCCCCTCCCCCCTCCCTTAATAAAACACTAGAAAAATGTTGATGTTTTTACATGTTTGAATATAATGATATTACCTTAAGATAAGTAAGATTGTAAGTTCTAAACTTTTTGTATAATATACCAACCTTGGTTGGAATGACTATATTATTGTTGTTTCGTTTTGACATTCCCCCAAGGGGGACTTGATATGTGATCTGTTTAAGATATTATTGTGAACTTATTTCTTACATAATAAACACCCTTGAAACGAAAGAAAAATGACTATAGTTGAAGAGGTAATGGCCCCTAAACTATGTTCTGGGATGAAAGTTACAGCTTCAGTGAAATCCGTTTGCAAACCGGAGTGATAGATTAGAATCTAGAGCCAACGGTACGTTTTCTATGTTAAACCATTACACCATTGAAAAACTGGTTAAGTTTGCAATCGAAAGAAAAATGACTATAGTTGAAGAGGTAATGGCCCCTAAACTATGTTCTGGGATGAAAAATACAGCTTCAGTGAAATCCGTTTGCAAATCGGAGTGATAGATTAGAATCTAGAGCCAACGGTAAATTTTCTATGTTGAACCATTACACCATTGAAAAACTGGTTACGTTTGCAATCGAAAGAAAAATGACTATAGTTGAAGAGGTAATGGCCCCTAAACTATGTTCTGGGATGAAAAATACAGCTTCAGTGAAATCCGTTTGCAAATCGGAGTGATAGATTAGAATCTAGAGCCAACGGTACGTTTTCTATGTTAAACCATTACACCATTGAAAAACTTGTTACGTTTGCAATCGAAAGAAAAATGATGGGGGGCGCTGTTGCAGTGCCACAGAGTGTGGATGTGTGCTCTGTGAGCTCTGTGTTCCAAGGGCCATCACCACTATAATATTGACTGAATCTGGGACATCCATACATCGCTGGGTAGCCCTTCATCTGAGCAATGAGAAGAGCCTCCACTGGATACCCTCTGAGAAGCAAGCCCACCGTACGTCCCCTTCTTTCACCACTGAAAGACAGAAGAAGGATATCCAAGATGGCCGACAGGGCCCAACAAAAAGCCTCCAGCAGCAGCACTGTTTCCCAACAAGCCTCTCCCGCCTACCAGGCACCAAAAGGTGCGGATAAAAAACAGACAGGCACTGTTGCACACAGCCCTGGCTCTGGATCGCCGCCCAACAACAGAGGGACTCCCCCACAGCACTCCCAACACAAGGAGGACGCTGCCGCTACAAAACGAGGTAGGTGTGGGAACTCTTCGCCCTCTCACAACACAGCAACGCTGCGGGCCGCGGGAACGAACGCGTACGAAAATACGCATGCCAACGCAACCCCTATGGGACGGAACGCGTACGAAAGTACGCATGCCAACACAATACCAATGGGAACCAACGCGTACGAAAATACGCATGCCAACGCAACCCCTATGGGACAGAACGCGTACGAAAGTACGCATGCCAACACAATACCAATGGGAACCAACGCGTACGAAAATACGCATGCCAACGCAACCTCTATGGGACAGAACGCGTACGAAAGTACGCATGCCACCACTACTTCTGCGGGGTCCAACGCGAACGAACATACGCATACCACCTTAGCATCTGATGTGCATCCGAGTTCGCATCCCTCCATGCAACCACGCGTACAATTGGAAAACTTGGACAATAGACGCGTACTGGCGGAAGTACATACGCAAGTAATGCCACATAGAAGTTCGCTTGAGGGACACGGAAATCCACACGATGACCTGCGTAGCAGTACACATGGCGACCCACAACGCCGCATGCCTAGTCCTATGCATATAACGGCACAGCCTATGACGCAAAGCGGCATGTCCAACGAGGAGCTCCTAGGCGCGATCACTCGTATTTTTCGATCCGAGCTAAGGGAGGCAGTTAATGAGCTCAATACTAAAATAGACGATTTAGGAGAGAGAGTCCACCTCCTAGAGGGCCAATCAGATGACCTATTATCGGCGGTCCAGATCGATAAGTCCCACATCGATTCACAAGATAACAGAATCACTACCATGGAAGAAAAAATGGAAGACCTTGAGAACCGATGCAGGCGCTCCAATGTGCGAATCAGAGGTCTTCCTGAATCGGTTGATGATCTGAATGCAGTAGCCACAAATCTCTTCTCAGCTCTACTCCCCAACATGGAATCATCCCTCCTGCGAGTGGTACGCATCCACAGGGCCTTTGCTCGTCCCAGAAACCCGGAGCTGCCTAGGGACATTATTGCAAGAATCGCATCCGAAGACGCTAGAGACAGAATTCTCCTAGCAGCACGCGACCTGGAGCATCTCCCAGCGGTTCCCCAATCAGTCCAAATTTTCGCTGACCTTGCCCCAACCACTATTGTCAAGAGGCGCGCGCTAAGGCCTTTTACCTTAGCCTTACTAAGAGCCTCAATAAGGTACCGTTGGAGATTCCCCTTCATGCTCTCCTTTACAGTTAATGGCAAACAATATAACTGTAAAACTCCTGATGAGACGGCAGATGCATTAAATGAAGCGAATATCCCATATACACTTCCAGCTCCAACTAACCAGCCCCCTGGGCAGCAAAGATCTCCTAGAAGAAGAAGAAACTGGGAGACAATCGGCAGAGCACGATTCCAACCCCGGGCGCTGGAGTTTCACCCACGAGATTCATCCCAGGATGACTGAAAGTCAACACGGAAGAGCAATATGGCCTCCAGAGGTTAACCGTGTACCCCTGAAACCCCTTCATCAACCTTCTCTTCTGATCTATAGCTCTACACCGAGGTCTCCTTTATGATGTGGGATCTCGAGTTCATATTTGTTACTTTACGATTCTGATTAGAAAACCTTAAGAAATGTTAACATTGGCTGATCCTCTTTATGATGTAGGATCAAGGACCATTCGATTACCCCAGTTAAGAGTCTACAGCTAAGCCTGAACTACTACGTAGACTTTGTTCTCACTGAGCCAACAAAACTAGACCAAGGCCTCCTTTATGATGTGGGGCCCATAGTTGGCAGTCTCTGGGGGAAAAAAAAAGCCTACCATAAGATCAAGGAACTTCCTATATACATCAACAGGCGATCTTCCACTGAAAGCCGTATGAGCGATCTAAAGAAGACAGCACGGAAAACCAAATGGAATGTCATAATTTGGTACCGCAGATCTATCTGAGCTGAGGCTTAGTGTGGACCCGGTGTAGAAATAAGTATGATATTGGGCTTATTCTGTTAACATGCTTATATGTAAATGTTTAATCTTACCAATACAAGTTTATTAGGTTTATGTTCAAAATGTTTATTTGTTGCTGGCCCAGGTTCGGACCAACCAGTAGTATTATTCAATCTAAAAGGTGGATGGCCCTGGAATTTACTGTGTCCCCCACTTAGTCACCCGAGTGCAGCCTTATCTTATTATGGGCTGTTTCTTGGATGAGTTGCTGGCCCTAAGGGGCTATTATAAGGCTATATGCCTTGTCCTTACCCTCCTTGCAGCAAACACTCTAAACTTGAACTTGAAACACGTTACCTGTTATTACACACCTCAATTTCTCTTTAAAACATCTCACTTAATTCATGTCTTCCAATTACTTAACCGGGCAATCTCTACCACTCTTTCACAGGTAGAAAATGGATAACAAGTCCTTAAATATACTTTCACATAATCCAAGAGGCCTAAATTCTCCCCCAAAACGGAATAAAGCATTTAAGGAATATGTAAAACACTCACCCGACATCCTGTGTTTACAGGAAACACACTTTACCAAGAAGTCCCATCCATCCTTTTTTCATAGAAAATACCGGAGGTTCTACTTATCTAATTACACCACAAAACGAAGAGGAGTAGCTATACTCCTAGCCAATGACTTTCCAATAGAGATACAACATCAGATTTTAGATACGGATGGCACATATATTATTCTCCTTGGCAACTATCAGGACAAGACTATTTGTATTGTAAATGTTTATGCCCCCCCAGACAAGCCACTTGATACTGTGACCAAGGTCTCAGACCTATTGTTAGACCTCAAATACGATCTCATAATCTGGTCAGGGGATTTCAACACCACTCCAAATGACTCTCTAGATAGGACTAACCCTTCCCACCCATCTGATGCTAAAAAGAATAAAGCCTATTTTGATAACATATATAGAACCCATTCCTTGGTAGATTCATGGAGGGAACACAATGGCTCTAAAAAAGGTTACACATTTTACTCAGCGCCTCATAACTCCTACTCAAGGATTGACATGATACTGATTACTGCGGGTTGGGTCTCTTCTATGATATATTCAAGACATCTGCTAACACCATGGTCGGATCATGACCCAGTCTTGACAGTTCTGACTACACCAACGGGCAGGCCTCAACCATCACCTTGGAGATTGAATGACTCTCTGCTTCTAAATTCCGATATTTATGACAAAATAGACACTTGTATAAATAATTATTTTGCTGAGAATGAAACTCCAGAGATATCCCCAGGGATTTGCTGGATGGCTCATAAAGCTGTGGTTAGAGGAGAATTTATCCGTATAGCCTCTACCTACAAAAAAGCTAAAAATGTTATCCAAGCAAATCTAGAGCATAAAATTCGACTATTATCAATTAAGAATCAGACTACTCCATCCAGATATCTGAAGAAACAGATTCAGGATGCTCAATTACAACTTAATATTATCCTTAATGCTGAGTCAGAAAAATCTCTAAGATGGTGCAAGGCAATCTGCTACGAACAAATCAACAAACCAAACAGATGGTTGGCCAAGAAATTAAGAGGTCAACAGGTACTTAACAGAATCACCCGAATTAGAAAAGGAGATGGTACAATTACTTCTAATCCTGATAAGATCCATAGCACATTTTTAGACTATTATAAGTCCTTATACCATGATCATCCTGATGATTCCCAAATTTCAACTCAGTCAGAATTTCTGAACGAAAATATCTTAGGCTCCCTCTCAGAAGACACGGCTAAGACACTTAATTATGACATTACACAGGAAGAGCTACACGAGGCCATAAAAAAACTGAAAAGGCCTAAGGCACCAGGCCCGGACGGCTTGACAGCCCTTTATTATAAGAAATTCGAATATAAACTGGCACCATGCCTATTAAAATTTTATAATACCATATTAAAAGGGAATATTCCCCCCCCTGAATTCTTAGCTTCAGCCCTGGTAGTCATCCCCAAGCCCGATAGGGACCCCTTGATGGTAAAGAACTACAGGCCCATTTCCCTTTTAGGAATTGACTATAAATTATTGACCTCTATATTAGCAACCAGAATAAATACAGTATTACCATTGCTCATAAATAAAGATCAAGTAGGGTTTGTTCCCCTTCGGCAGGCACCGGATAACATAAGAAAGATTATAGATATTCAATATTGGTGCAAGAGAAACCACACTAATCTGGCTCTTCTCGCCCTGGACATGGAGAAGGCTTTTGACCTTGTAAAATGGTCATACATGAAAGATACCCTTCAAAAGTTTGGATTTACGGGCAACTATATGAAAGCTCTAGATGCCCTATACTCGCTCCCCTCCGCAACATTAAAAATGCCTTCCACCCAGAGAACTTCATTTCCTATAAAACGTGGGACAAGGCAGGGGTGCCCCTTGTCACCGGCAATATTCGCCCTTATGATGGAACCCCTGGCCAATGCAATTCGACGCTCCAAGGAAGTACTAGGAGTGGTTATAGGAAATAGGGAACAGAAAATTAGTCTATTTGCGGATGATATTTTTTTAACCCTCACGTCCCCACATACCTCTATCCCTAATCTGTTCAAAATTATTCAAACATTCACAAAATTTTCAGGGCTGAAACTAAATTACGAAAAATCCGAACTAATGCTTACTGAAGCATCATTTCGTGACACTAGCTCATTGGCAAAATCACTAGGCATACAACCCCAGCCCACAATGATAAAGTACTTGGGAATAAACCTTACTCGTGATCCAACCAAATTATACGACTATAACTACCCCGTTTTAATTAGGAAACTTCAGTCTGACCTTGAGGCCTGGAATGAATTTCCCATTTCACTTCTAGGACGAGTAATTTCTGTCAAAATGACCCTTCTCCCCCGCCTTTTCTATCTCTTCAGGGTGCTCCCTATTCCCATTAAAAAGTCGACAATACACAATTTGCAACGACAGATACAAAGGTTTATATGGCGTCAGCGAAAACCAAGAATAAAATATTTAACAATAGCAAGACCTAAGGACAGGGGTGGTCTTGGAGCTCCCATACTCTGGAACTACTATATCGCCGCACAATTATCCCAGCTGGCGGTTGTAAACTCTGGCACCGCTGCTCCCCTATGGGTAAACATAGAATCTCAATTATTGAAACCACTGTCTATGCCAGCGGTTATGTGGGCTACAAAAATACCATACCAACATATCAATAAATTATCCCCCGTTTCAGCTCATTCCTTTAAAATCTGGAATAAATATAAATTTAAATATGGGCTACAAGCATCTGTATCCTGCATGACCCATATATTGAGAAACCCTGACTTCCCCTTAGGACACAACACATCACAATTTCAATGGTGGTTTGGAAAGGGCCTCTTATTTTTGGGTAAATTTCTACGAGCTTTTAAAATTATGTCCCAACAGCATCTATACGAGGAATTTGATGTTCCAACAGATGAACGCTATAAAGCAACCCAGATATTCAAATTTTTGAAAACCCTTGATAAAAATAATGATACCTTGGTCTATACACCATTTGAGGTACCATGCAGGGGAAGATCACTGGACAGGGGTTTTATTTCTGAGATCTACGCACTATTGTTGGAGCATGACATGGAGAATAAGTTAAAATGCCAGAGTGATTGGGAAAATGATTGTACAACTACTCTGACAGCGGAAAAATGGGCACATTGCTGCTCACAATTGACAAAAAATAGTCTGTTTTATTCGTCCATTGAAACTTCCTTTAAACTATTTCACAGAGCTCATTATACGCCCGCAAGATTGGGCTTGTTTTCCGAGTCATGTTCCGACCGGTGCTTCAGAGACTGTTCTGAAAGAGGAGACACCTGGCATATATGGTGGGCATGCCCTATAGCACAAACCTACTGGAAAAATATATGGAGGAGGTCAGAATTGATTTTGGGTAAAACCATCGCCATCGATCCCACAGTGGTACTGCTGGGCAATAAACCCCCTACTCTGCCCTATGCTGCCCATAAGTCCCTCCAGTTTGTAATGGCTCAAGCCAAAAGGCACCTGGCCTCTAAATGGCGATCCCCCTCCTTGTCGGTCGATGCTGTTTTCCAAGGCCTTAATGATACAATGCAATCAGAACATATACTGGCCAAAATATATGATAGAATGAATAATTTCTATAAAATATGGGACCCCTGGATTACCTGGCAAGACAATCAGGGCCTTGCATATACGCTACATGCTTTTTAGGCCTGGAAAGTGTGAAATTTGTCATGACTTCAGTGAGTTATGAGTAGGATACTACAGATATGAGGTGTACTTAAAAAGCAGGTAACTTTCATTGTGAGTTTACTTCTTATATAGCTTCATAGTGTTTCATTTTTTTGGTTACAGTTTAATCTACCCTGACTTCCCCCCTTTCCCTTCTCCATTTCCATGAGGTTGACGGCCCCGGACATGATGTGGTAATCCCACTTAGGGCTGACTTCCTCTAACGTCTCCCTTCCCTACCCCCCTACTCTCCCACTCCCCTTATCTTTCCTATCCTTCCCATTCCTATCTCTTTTTAAATTTCATTTATCTTCTTGAACAAAAAAGATAAGGAAGTGCACATGTTTGGATCTTTTAAAATCATTACCTAGTAGCTTTTAGTTATAGTGTTGGCTATGTAATGATTGTTAACCTTTAAAGCTATTTCAAGAATCCCCCAAGGGGGAACATTGTATGTTTTGTGATTATTATGTATGTGACACTTTCTTTCAATAAACACCCTTGAAACGAAAGAAAAATGACTATAGTTGAAGAGGTAATGGCCCCTAAACTATGTTCTGGGATGAAAAATACAGCTTCAGTGAAATCCGTTTGCAAATCGGAGTGATAGATTAGAATCTAGAGCCAACGGTACGTTTTCTATGTTAAACCATTACACCATTGAAAAACTTGTTACGTTTGCAATCGAAAGAAAAATGACTATAGTTGAAGAGGTAATGGCCCCTAAACTATATTCTGGGATGAAAAATACAGCTTCAGTGAAATCAGTTTGCAAATCGGAGTGATAGATTAGAATCTAGAGCCAACGGTACGTTTTCTATGTTAAACCATTACACCATTGAAAAACTGGTTACGTTTGCAATCGAAAGAAAAATGACTATAGTTGAAGAGGTAATGGCCCCTAAACTATGTTCTGGGATGAAAAATACAGCTTCAGTGAAATCCGTTTGCAAATCGGAGTGATAGATTAGAATCTAGAGCCAACGGTACGTTTTCTATGTTAAACCATTACACCATTGAAAAACTGGTTACGTTTGCAATCGAAAGAAAAATGACTATAGTTGAAGAGGTAATGGCCCCTAAACTATGTTCTGGGATGAAAAATACAGCTTCAGTGAAATCTGTTTGCAAATCGGAGTGATAGATTAGAATCTAGAGCCAACGGTACGTTTTCTATGTTAAACCATTACACCATTGAAAACTGGTTACGTTTGCAATCGAAAGAAAAATGACTATAGTTGAAGAGGTAATGGCCCCTAAACTATGTTCTGGGATGAAAAATACAGCTTCAGTGAAATCCGTTTGCAAATCGGAGTGATAGATTAGAATCTAGAGCCAACGGTATGTTTTCTATGTTAAACCATTACACCATTGAAAAACTGGTTACGTTTGCAATCGAAAGAAAAATGACTATAGTTGAAGAGGTAATGGCCCCTAAACTATGTTCTGGGATGAAAGTTACAGCTTCAGTGAAATCCGTTTGCAAATCGGAGTGATAGATTAGAATCTAGAGAAAACGGTACGTTTTCTATGTTAAACCATTACACCATTGAAAAACTGGTTACGTTTGCAATAGAAAGAAAAATGACTATAGTTGAAGAGGTAATGGCCCCTAAGCTATGTTCTGGGATAAAAAATACAGCTTCAGTGAAATCAGTTTGCAAATCGGAGTGATAGATTAGAATCTAGAGCCAACGGTACGTTTTCTATGTTAAACCATTACACCATTGAAAAACTGGTTACGTTTGCAATCGAAAGAAAAATGACTATAGTTGAAGAGGTAATGGCCCCTAAACTATGTTCTGGGATGAAAAATACAGCTTCAGTGAAATCCGTTTGCAAATCGGAGTGATAGATTAGAATCTAGAGCCAACGGTACGTTTTCTATGTTAAACCATTACACCATTGAAAAACTGGTTACGTTTGCAATCGAAAGAAAAATGACTATAGTTGAAGAGGTAATGGCCCCTAAACTATGTTCTGGGATGAAAAATACAGCTTCAGTGAAATCCGTTTGCAAATCGGAGTGATAGATTCGAATCTAGAGCCAACGGTACGTTTTCTATGTTAAACCATTACACCATTGAAAAACTGGTTACGTTTGCAATCAAAAGAAAAATGACTATAGTTGAAGAGGTAATGGCCCCTAAACTATGTTCTGGGATGAAAGTTACAGCTTCAGTGAAATCCATTTGCAAATCGGAGTGATAGATTAGAATCTAGAGCCAACAGTACGTTTTCTATGTTAAACCATTACACCATTGAAAAACTGGTTACGTTTGCAATCGAAAGAAAAATGACTATAGTTGAAGAGGTAATGGCCCCTAAACTATGTTCTGGGATGAAAGTTACAGCTTCAGTGAAATCCGTTTGCAAATCGGAGTGATAGATTAGAATCTAGATTAAACGGTACGTTTTCTATGTTAAACCATTACACCATTGAAAAACTGGTTACGTTTGCAATCGAAAGAAAAATGACTATAGTTGAAGAGGTAATGGCCCCTAAACTATGTTCTGGGATGAAAAATACAGCTTCAGTGAAATCAGTTTGCAAATCGGAGTGATAGATTAGAATCTAGAGCCAACGGTACGTTTTCTATGTTAAACCATTACACCATTGAAAAACTGGTTACGTTTGCAATCGAAAGAAAAATGACTATAGTTGAAGAGGTAATGGCCCCTAAACTATGTTCTGGGATGAAAAATACAGCTTCAGTGAAATCCGTTTGCAAATCGGAGTGATAGATTAGAATCTAGAGCCAACGGTACGTTTTCTATGTTAAACCATTACACCATTGAAAAACTGGTTACGTTTGCAATCGAAAGAAAAATGACTATAGTTGAAGAGGTAATGGCCCCTAAACTATGTTCTGGGATGAAAAATACAGCTTCAGTGAAATCTGTTTGCAAATCGGAGTGATAGATTAGAATCTAGAGCCAACGGTACGTTTTCTATGTTAAACCATTACACCATTGAAAACTGGTTACGTTTGCAATCGAAAGAAAAATGACTATAGTTGAAGAGGTAATGGCCCCTAAACTATGTTCTGGGATGAAAAATACAGCTTCAGTGAAATCCGTTTGCAAATCGGAGTGATAGATTAGAATCTAGAGCCAACGGTACGTTTTCTATGTTAAACCATTACACCATTGAAAAACTGGTTACGTTTGCAATCAAAAGAAAAATGACTATAGTTGAAGAGGTAATGGCCCCTAAACTATGTTCTGGGATGAAAGTTACAGCTTCAGTGAAATCCATTTGCAAATCGGAGTGATAGATTAGAATCTAGAGCCAACAGTACGTTTTCTATGTTAAACCATTACACCATTGAAAAACTGGTTACGTTTGCAATCGAAAGAAAAATGACTATAGTTGAAGAGGTAATGGCCCCTAAACTATGTTCTGGGATGAAAGTTACAGCTTCAGTGAAATCCGTTTGCAAATCGGAGTGATAGATTAGAATCTAGAGAAAACGGTACGTTTTCTATGTTAAACCATTACACCATTGAAAAACTGGTTACGTTTGCAATCGAAAGAAAAATGACTATAGTTGAAGAGGTAATGGCCCCTAAACTATGTTCTGGGATGAAAAATACAGCTTCAGTGAAATCAGTTTGCAAATCGGAGTGATAGATTAGAATCTAGAGCCAACGGTACGTTTTCTATGTTAAACCATTACACCATTGAAAAACTGGTTACGTTTGCAATCGAAAGAAAAATGACTATAGTTGAAGAGGTAATGGCCCCTAAACTATGTTCTGGGATGAAAAATACAGCTTCAGTGAAATCCGTTTGCAAATCGGAGTGATAGATTAGAATCTAGAGCCAACGGTACGGTTTCTGTGTTAAACCATTACACCATTGAAAAACTGGTTACGTTTGCAATCGAAAGAAAAATGACTATAGTTGAAGAGGTAATGGCCCCTAAACTATGTTCTGGGATGAAAAATACAGCTTCAGTGAAATCCGTTTGCAAATCGGAGTGATAGATTAGAATCTAGAGCCAACGGTACGTTTTCTATGGTAAACCATTACACCATTGAAAAACTGGTTACGTTTGCAATCGAAAGAAAAATGACTATAGTTGAAGAGGTAATGGCCCCTAAACTATGTTCTGGGATGAAAAATACAGCTTCAGTGAAATCTGTTTGCAAATCGGAGTGATAGATTAGAATCTAGAGCCAACGGTACGTTTTCTATGTTAAACCATTACACCATTGAAAACTGGTTACGTTTGCAATCGAAAGAAAAATGACTATAGTTGAAGAGGTAATGGACCCTAAACTATGTTCTGGGATGAAAAATACAGCTTCAGTGAAATCCGTTTGCAAATCGGAGTGATAGATTAGAATCTAGAGCCAACGGTACGTTTTCTATGTTAAACCATTACACCATTGAAAAACTGGTTACGTTTGCAATCGAAAGAAAAATGACTATAGTTGAAGAGGTAATGGCCCCTAAACTATGTTCTGGGATGAAAAATACAGCTTCAGTGAAATCCGTTTGCGAATCGGAGTGATAGATTAGAATCTAGAGCCAACGGTACGTTTTCTGTGTTAAACCATTACACCATTGAAAAACTGGTTACGTTTGCAATCGAAAGAAAAATGACTATAGTTGAAGAGGTAATGGCCCCTAAACTATGTTCTGGGATGAAAAATACAGCTTCAGTGAAATCCGTTTGCAAATCGGAGTGATAGATTAGAATCTAGAGCCAACGGTACGTTTTCTATGTTAAACCATTACACCATTGAAAAACTGGTTACGTTTGCAATCGAAAGAAAAATGACTATAGTTGAAGAGGTAATGGCCCCTAAACTATGTTCTGGGATGAAAGTTACAGCTTCAGTGAAATCCATTTGCAAATCGGAGTGATAGATTAGAATCTAGAGCCAACGGTACGTTTTCTATGTTAAACCATTACACCATTGAAAAACTGGTTACGTTTGCAATCGAAAGAAAAATGACTATAGTTGAAGAGGTAATGGCCCCTAAACTATGTTCTGGGATGAAAGTTACAGCTTCAGTGAAATCCGTTTGCAAATCGGAGTGATAGATTAGAATCTAGAGAAAACGGTACGTTTTCTATGTTAAACCATTACACCATTGAAAAACTGGTTACGTTTGCAATCGAAAGAAAAATGACTATAGTTGAAGAGGTAATGGCCCCTAAGCTATGTTCTGGGATGAAAAATACAGCTTCAGTGAAATCAGTTTGCAAATCGGAGTGATAGATTAGAATCTAGAGCCAACGGTACGTTTTCTATGTTAAACCATTACACCATTGAAAAACTGGTTACGTTTGCAATCGAAAGAAAAATGACTATAGTTGAAGAGGTAATGGCCCCTAAACTATGTTCTGGGATGAAAAATACAGCTTCAGTGAAATCCGTTTGCAAATCGGAGTGATAGATTAGAATCTAGAGCCAACGGTACGTTTTCTATGTTAAACCATTACACCATTGAAAAACTGGTTACGTTTGTAATCAAAAGAAAAATGACTATAGTTGAAGAGGTAATGGCCCCTAAACTATGTTCTGGGATGAAAAATACAGCTTCAGTGAAATCCGTTTGCAAATCGGAGTGATAGATTAGAATCTAGAGCCAACGGTACGTTTTCTATGTTAAACCATTACACCATTGAAAAACTGGTTACGTTTGCAATCGAAAGAAAAATGACTATAGTTGAAGAGGTAATGGGCCCTAAACTATGTTCTGGGATGAAAGTTATAGCTTCAGTGAAATCTGTTTGCAAATCGGAGTGATAGATTAGAATCTAGAGCCAACGGTACGTTTTCTATGTTAAACCATTACACCATTGAAAACTGGTTACGTTTGCAATCGAAAGAAAAATGACTATAGTTGAAGAGGTAATGGCCCCTAAACTATGTTCCTGGGATGAAAAATACAGCTTCAGTGAAATCCGTTTGCAAATCGGAGTGATAGATTAGAATCTAGAGCCAACGGTAAGTTTTCTATGTTAAACCATTACACCATTGAAAAACTGGTTACGTTTGCAATCGAAAGAAAAATGACTATAGTTGAAGAGGTAATGGCCCCTAAACTATGTTCTGGGATGAAAAATACAGCTTCAGTGAAATCCGTTTGCGAATCGGAGTGATAGATTAGAATCTAGAGCCAACGGTACGTTTTCTGTGTTAAACCATTACACCATTGAAAAACTGGTTACGTTTGCAATCGAAAGAAAAATGACTATAGTTGAAGAGGTAATGGCCCCTAAACTATGTTCTGGGATGAAAAATACAGCTTCAGTGAAATCCGTTTGCAAATCGGAGTGATAGATTAGAATCTAGAGCCAACGGTACGTTTTCTATGTTAAACCATTACACCATTGAAAAACTGGTTACGTTTGCAATCGAAAGAAAAATGACTATAGTTGAAGAGGTAATGGGCCCTAAACTATGTTCTGGGATGAAAGTTATAGCTTCAGTGAAATCTGTTTGCAAATCGGAGTGATAGATTAGAATCTAGAGCCAACGGTACGTTTTCTATGTTAAACCATTACACCATTGAAAAACTGGTTACGTTTGCAATCGAAAGAAAAATGACTATAGTTGAAGAGGTAATGGCCCCTAAACAATGTTCTGGGATGAAAAATACAGCTTCAGTGAAATCTGTTTGCAAATCGGAGTGATAGATTAGAATCTAGAGCCAACGGTAAGTTTTCTATGTTAAACCATTACACCATTGAAAAACTGGTTACGTTTGCAATCGAAAGAAAAATGACTATAGTTGAAGAGGTAATGGCCCCTAAACTATGTTCTGGGATGAAAGTTACAGTTTCAGTGAAATCCGTTTGCAAATCGGAGTGATAGATTAGAATCTGGAGCCAACGGTAAGTTTTCTATGTTAAACCATTACACCATTGAAAAACTGGTTACGTTTGCAATCGAAAGAAAAATGACTATAGTTGAAGAGGTAATGGCCCCTAAACTATGTTCTGGGATGAAAGTTACAGCTTCAGTGAAATCCGCTTGCAAATCGGAGTGATAGATTAGAATCTAGAGCCAACGGTACGTTTTCTGTGTTAAACCATTACACCATTGAAAAACTGGTTACGTTTGTAATCAAAAGAAAAATGACTATAGTTGAAGAGGTAATGGCCCCTAAACTATGTTCTGGGATGAAAAATACAGCTTCAGTGAAATCCGTTTGCAAATCGGAGTGATAGATTAGAATCTAGAGCCAACGGTACGTTTTCTATGTTAAACCATTACACCATTGAAAAACTGGTTACGTTTGCAATCGAAAGAAAAATGACTATAGTTGAAGAGGTAATGGGCCCTAAACTATGTTCTGGGATGAAAGTTATAGCTTCAGTGAAATCTGTTTGCAAATCGGAGTGATAGATTAGAATCTAGAGCCAACGGTACGTTTTCTATGTTAAACCATTACACCATTGAAAACTGGTTACGTTTGCAATCGAAAGATAAATGACTATAGTTGAAGAGGTAATGGCCCCTAAACTATGTTCCTGGGATGAAAAATACAGCTTCAGTGAAATCCGTTTGCAAATCGGAGTGATAGATTAGAATCTAGAGCCAACGGTACGTTTTCTATGTTAAACCATTACACCATTGAAAAACTGGTTACGTTTGCAATCGAAAGAAAAATGACTATAGTTGAAGAGGTAATGGCCCCTAAACTATGTTCTGGGATGAAAAATACAGCTTCAGTGAAATCCGTTTGCGAATCGGAGTGATAGATTAGAATCTAGAGCCAACGGTACGTTTTCTGTGTTAAACCATTACACCATTGAAAAACTGGTTACGTTTGCAATCGAAAGAAAAATGACTATAGTTGAAGAGGTAATGGCCCCTAAACTATGTTCTGGGATGAAAAATACAGCTTCAGTGAAATCCGTTTGCAAATCGGAGTGATAGATTAGAATCTAGAGCCAACGGTACGTTTTCTATGTTAAACCATTACACCATTGAAAAACTGGTTACGTTTGCAATCGAAAGAAAAATGACTATAGTTGAAGAGGTAATGGGCCCTAAACTATGTTCTGGGATGAACGTTATAGCTTCAGTGAAATCTGTTTGCAAATCGGAGTGATAGATTAGAATCTAGAGCCAACGGTACGTTTTCTATGTTAAACCATTACACCATTGAAAAACTGGTTACGTTTGCAATCGAAAGAAAAATGACTATAGTTGAAGAGGTAATGGCCCCTAAACAATGTTCTGGGATGAAAAATACAGCTTCAGTGAAATCTGTTTGCAAATCGGAGTGATAGATTAGAATCTAGAGCCAACGGTAAGTTTTCTATGTTAAACCATTACACCATTGAAAAACTGGTTACGTTTGCAATCGAAAGAAAAATGACTATAGTTGAAGAGGTAATGGCCCCTAAACTATGTTCTGGGATGAAAGTTACAGTTTCAATGAAATCCGTTTGCAAATCGGAGTGATAGATTAGAATCTAGAGCCAACGGTAAGTTTTCTATGTTAAACCATTACACCATTGAAAAACTGGTTACGTTTGCAATCGAAAGAAAAATGACTATAGTTGAAGAGGTAATGGCCCCTAAACTATGTTCTGGGATGAAAGTTACAGCTTCAGTGAAATCCACTTGCAAATCGGAGTGATAGATTAGAATCTAGAGCCAACGGTACGTTTTCTATGTTAAACCATTACACCATTGAAAAACTGGTTACGTTTGCAATCGAAAGAAAAATGACTATAGTTGAAGAGGTAATGGCCCCTAAACTATGTTCTGGGATGAAAAATACAGCTTCAGTGAAATCCGTTTGCAAATCGGAGTGATAGATTAGAATCTAGAGCCAACGGTACGTTTTCTATGTTAAACCATTACACCATTGAAAAACTGGTTACGTTTGCAATCGAAAGAAAAATGACTATAGTTGAAGAGGTAATGGCCCCTAAGCTATGTTCTGGGATGAAAAATACAGCTTCAGTGAAATCCGTTTGCAAATCGGAGTGATAGATTAGAATCTAGAGCCAACGGTACGTTTTCTATGTTAAACCATTACACCATTGAAAAACTGGTTACGTTTACAATCGAAAGAAAAATGACTATAGTTGAAGAGGTAATGGCCCCTAAACTATGTTCTGGGATGAAAAATACAGCTTCAGTGAAATCCGTTTGCAAATCGGAGTGATAGATTAGAATCTAGAGCCAACGGTACGTTTTCTGTGTTAAACCATTACACCATTGAAAAACTGGTTACGTTTGCAATCGAAAGAAAAATGACTATAGTTGAAGAGGTAATGGCCCCTAAGCTATGTTCTGGGATGAAAAATACAGCTTCAGTGAAATCTGTTTGCAAATCGGAGTGATAGATTAGAATCTAGAGCCAACGGTACGTTTTCTATGTTAAACCATTACACCATTGAAAAACTGGTTACGTTTGCAATCGAAAGAAAAATGACTATAGTTGAAGAGGTAATGGCCCCTAAACTATGTTCTGGGATGAAAGTTACAGCTTCAGTGAAATCCGTTTGCAAATCGGAGTGATAGATTAGAATCTAGAGCCAACGGTACGTTTTCTATGTTAAACCATTACACCATTGAAAAACTGGTTACGTTTGCAATCGAAAGAAAAATGACTATAGTTGAAGAGGTAATGGGCCCTAAACTATGTTCTGGGATGAAAGTTATAGCTTAAGTGAAATCTGTTTGCAAATCGGAGTGATAGATTAGAATCTAGAGCCAACGGTACGTTTTCTATGTTAAACCATTACACCATTGAAAAACTGGTTACGTTTGCAATCGAAAGAAAAATGACTATAGTTGAAGAGGTAATGGCCCCTAAACAATGTTCTGGGATGAAAAATACAGCTTCAGTGAAATCCGTTTGCAAATCGGAGTGATAGATTAGAATCTAGAGCCAACGGTACGTTTTCTATGTTAAACCATTACACCATTGAAAAACTGGTTACGTTTGCAATCGAAAGAAAAATGACTATAGTTGAAGAGGTAATGGCCCCTAAACTATGTTCTGGGATGAAAGTTACAGCTTCAGTGAAATCCGTTTGCAAATCGGAGTGATAGATTAGAATCTAGAGCCAACGGTACGTTTTCTATGTTAAACCATTACACCATTGAAAAACTGGTTACGTTTGCAATCGAAAGAAAAATGACTATAGTTGAAGAGGTAATGGGCCCTAAACTATGTTCTGGGATGAAAGTTATAGCTTCAGTGAAATCTGTTTGCAAATCGGAGTGATAGATTAGAATCTAGAGCCAACGGCACGTTTTCTATGTTAAACCATTACACCATTGAAAAACTGGTTACGTTTGCAATCGAAAGAAAAATGACTATAGTTGAAGAGGTAATGGCCCCTAAACTATGTTCTGGGATGAAAGTTACAGCTTCAGTGAAATCCGTTTGCAAATCGGAGTAATAGATTAGAATCTAGAGCCAACGGTACGTTTTCTATGTTAAACCATTACACCATTGAAAAACTGGTTACGTTTGCAATCGAAAGAAAAATGACTATAGTTGAAGAGGTAATGGCCCCTAAACTATGTTCTGGGATGAAAGTTACAGCTTCAGTGAAATCCGTTTGCAAATCGGAGTGATAGATTAGAATCTAGAGCCAACGGTACATTTTCTATGTTAAACCATTACACCATTGAAAAACTGGTTACGTTTGCAATCGAAAGAAAAATGACTATAGTTGAAGAGGTAATGGCCCCTAAACTATGTTCTGGGATGAAAAATACAGCTTCAGTGAAATCCGTTTGCAAATCGGAGTGATAGATTAGAATCTAGAGCCAACGGTACGTTTTCTATGTTAAACCATTACACCATTGAAAAACTGGTTACGTCTGCAATCGAAAGAAAAATGACTATAGTTGAAGAGGTAATGACCCCTAAACTATGTTCTGGGATGAAAGTTACAGCTTCAGTGAAATCCGCTTGCAAATCGGAGTGATAGATTAGAATCTAGAGCCAACGGTACGTTTACTATGTTAAATCATTACACCATTGAAAAACTGGTTACGTTTGCAATCGAAAGAAAAATGACTATAGTTAAAGAGGTAATGGCCCCTAAACTATGTTCTGGGATGAAAGTTACAGCTTCAGTGAAATCCGTTTGCAAATCGGAGTGATAGATTAGAATCTAGAGCCAACGGTACGTTTTCTGTGTTAAACCATTACACCATTGAAAAACTGGTTACGTTTGCAATCGAAAGAAAAATGACTATAGTTGAAGAGGTAATGGCCCCTAAACTATGTTCTGGGATGAAAAATACAGCTTCAGTGAAATCCGTTTGCAAATCGGAGTGATAGATTAGAATCTAGAGCCAACGGTACGTTTTCTATGTTAAACCATTACACCATTGAAAAACTGGTTACGTTTGCAATCGAAAGAAAAATGACTATAGTTGAAGAGGTAATGGCCCCTAAACTATGTTCTGGGATGAAAAATACAGCTTCAGTGAAATCCGTTTGCAAATCGGAGTGATAGATTAGAATCTAGAGCCAACGGTACGTTTTCTATGTTAAACCATTACACCATTGAAAAACTGGTTACGTTTGCAATAGAAAGAAAAATGACTATAGTTGAAGAGGTAATGGGCCCTAAACTATGTTCTGGGATGAAAGTTATAGCTTCAGTGAAATCTATTTGCAAATCGGAGTGATAGATTAGAATCTAGAGCCAACGGTACGTTTTCTATGTTAAACCATTACACCATTGAAAAACTGGTTACGTTTGCAATCGAAAGAAAAATGACTATAGTTGAAGAGGTAATGGCCCCTAAACTATGTTCTGGGATGAAAAATACAGCTTCAGTGAAATCCGTTTGCAAATCGGACTGATAGATTAGAATCTAGAGCCAACGGTACGTTTTCTATGTTAAACCATTACACCATTGAAAAACTGGTTACGTTTGCAATCGAAAGAAAAATGACTATAGTTGAAGAGGTAATGGGCCCTAAACTATGTTCTGGGATGAAAGTTATAGCTTCAGTGAAATCTGTTTGCAAATCGGAGTGATAGATTAGAATCTAGAGCCAACGGTACGTTTTCTATGTTAAACCATTACACCATTGAAAAACTGGTTACGTTTGCAATCGAAAGAAAAATGACTATAGTTGAAGAGGTAATGGCCCCTAAACAATGTTCTGGGATGAAAAATACAGCTTCAGTGAAATCTGTTTGCAAATCGGAGTGATAGATTAGAATCTAGAGCCAACGGTAAGTTTTCTATGTTAAACCATTACACCATTGAAAAACTGGTTACGTTTGCAATCGAAAGAAAAATGACTATAGTTGAAGAGGTAATGGCCCCTAAACTATGTTCTGGGATGAAAAATACAGCTTCAGTGAAATCCGTTTGCAAATCGGAGTGATAGATTAGAATCTAGAGCCAACGGTACGTTTTCTATGTTAAACCATTACACCATTGAAAAACTGGTTACGTTTGCAATCGAAAGAAAAATGACTATAGTTGAAGAGGTAATGGGCCCTAAACTATGTTCTGGGATGAAAGTTATAGCTTCAGTGAAATCTGTTTGCAAATCGGAGTGATAGATTAGAATCTAGAGCCAACGGTACGTTTTCTATGTTAAACCATTACACCATTGAAAAACTGGTTACGTTTGCAATCGAAAGAAAAATGACTATAGTTGAAGAGGTAATGGCCCCTAAACAATGTTCTGGGATGAAAAATACAGCTTCAGTGAAATCTGTTTGCAAATCGGAGTGATAGATTAGAATCTAGAGCCAACGGTAAGTTTTCTATGTTAAACCAATAACAATAGTTTTTATTGAAGTTTTTCCAAAATATAACAATACAGTAAACGTACAGGTAAAATGTCAATAGCATAGTATAAATAACTATGTATAAGTTGTACAAAGACAGTAATAAACATAAAAAAGATGAGATTGTATGAAGTAGATCAACAAAATTATTACAAACAATTTTCATGTGTATAATTTGTAAATATAGCATTTTAGTTAGTATAAGTTGGGGAAAGAGAAAAAAGGATTCTGAGTTAGCAATTGAAAGTATTATGTTTAATTTATGTATAACCGCGTAAACAACGCGTAAAATTCTTGATGTATACTTTCCTATGTTATATATTGTAAATTTTGGGGTTGCGGTTAATATATGTATAAATGCGTAATTTTTATGCGGTTGACGCGTAAAAATATACGCCTTAGACGCGTACAAACATGTCTATCATGCGTATTTTTGTATTTCTATGCGTATACGCATATTTCTATGAAAGCGTTTTAGTAGCGGTTTTTTAGCGGCAAAAAGCCGCAAACCGCCACAAAAACGCCTAAAAGCGGCAAACCGCGTTTTTTGCGCGTTTTTTGCGCGTTTTTCGCAAGATTACCCAAATTTTACCAAATTTTTTAGGGAATTGACTCAGAAACTCAAATTAAGTAGATTCTTACCTCCGGGTAATAAATTGAGGGGTAGTAATGCGTACATGCTCTTATTCATACGAATGACAATTTCCATGTGTATGATTTATAAATATAGCATTTTAGTTAATATAAGTTGGGGAAAGGGAGAAAAGGGGGGAAAAGATTTTGAGTTAATAATTGAAAATATTATGTTTAATTTATGTATAACCGCGTGAACAACGCATAAAATTCTTGATGTATACTTTCCTATGTTATATATTGTAAATTTTGGGGTTGCGGTTGATATATGTATACATGCGTAATTTTTATGCGGTTGACGCGTAAAAATATACGCCTTAGACGCGTACAAACTTGTCTATCATGCGTATTTTTATATTTCTATGCGTATACGCATATTTCTATGAAAGCGTTTTAGTAGCGGTTTTTTAGCGGCAAAAAGCCGCAAACCGCCACAAAAACGCCTAAAAGCGGCAAACCGCGTTTTTTGCGCGTTTTTTGCGCGTTTTTCGCAAAATTACCCAAATTTTACCAAATTTTTTAGGGAATTGACTCAGAAACTCAAATTAAGTAGATTCTTACCTCTAGATAATGAATTGAGGGGTAGTAATGCGTAGATACACTTCTTCACACAAATGCTCAGGAAACGCATAAAACATATGTTTACTTAAGAGTTTGTAAATAGTCTTAATTTAATTTGTTAAAACGGAAGCTAGAACTAAAACTAAAACTAGGAGTACATTGAGATGAATTAGACATAATTAACCTAGCCAACTGTCTAGGGGGGGGGGAAGGGGCTAATGTAACATATACCTGTAAAGTTGTAAGTAAGCAATTAAAATGCCAAATATATATTTGACATGTAATAGTCAATGAAGTGATGTTACTAAGAAGCTTCTCCATTCTGGTGTGCATGGCAGGATGGTTGAGTTATGCTCAGTTAAGAAATGGACTCTCTCAACCTGGGAAATGAGGGATAGCCTCTACATAGATCCCAGGGAGTGAGGCCTGTATACATAGTTTCCACCCTGCCGCAGGTTGCACACAAAAAATGAGTATTTTCCAAAGTCTGACTTATATTTACTCACTTATAGAAACTTCAAGTTGTTGATAAGTATAGATAACAGCTTAAAGTCAAACTACACTATCCTAACCTAACCTAACTACCTAATCTACTTGCACACCGTTTTGTCCATAAGTTCAATTATCAATAATCAGAATCAGAATCTGAGATGCAGAATACTTCAGGAATGTTGACAGGATCACACCAAGCACACCTCTACCGCTCCATCTAATGTCTGGAATAATCCAGTTCAAAAGTTCAAAAGTCTAATACCTTTGAACTTGGGTAAACCGAAGTCCAGAGATTGACTTTCATAAGAAATGAATTGACATTGCCACATCTTATGGCCCAGGCCTTTTCGGCCAAGAGGTTAGACTCTACCCTTCTCAGGATTTCATCCAATTTTGGGATGTGAGGAGATCTCCAATTTAAAGCTAATAAATTTCTTACCACTGCAAAAACATGAGATACTATCAACCTCTCCTGGGGGGGGGAAATTATGTGCACCCAGATTTAGTACAGCAAGGCCTGGAGGGATTGTTTGCAAAGACATTGGGAGTTGTTTGAGAAAAGTCTCAATGTCCCTCCACAATCCCTGTAATTTGGGGCATTCCCATAAAATGTGTTCCATGGTACCCACCAGGTTACATCCTCTCCAACATAAGGGGGATGCTTGGGTGTCAAATTTACTAATTTTTTCAGGAGTTTGGTACCACCGCCAAATGCTCTTCAATAAGCTCTCATGATGTCCTACACAGTGAGAGACCTTCTTGAAGGCCTTGACAGACCTCTCCCATTCCTCCACACCAATTTCTTCTCCCAGCCAGTCCTGCCATTTATTTAGTTGCCATTTAGGGAATTTTTCTTTTAACTCTAATAATGATCTATAGAAGACCGATGTTCCTTTTAAGTGGGTATTTTCTGATTGAGTAAGTTTTATGATTCTTGGCTCAAGGGATATGGGGATATATGGGTGTTTGTTAATAAATCTGGCTATTTTATCAAATTTAGGTTTCTCTGTGGGTGGGATTCCATAGGTTATTACTAAGTCATCAAAGGGTCTAATTCCAGAATCTCCCAACAGATCCTCCATCGATTTTATTCCATATTCTAGCCAGGTCTCCAGTTCTATATTCTTAATAACAGCATGTAATGTGTTTAAATAAGTAGGTATTGTCACCGCCAACACCTCATTTTTACTCAGGTTAATCAACTCTTTCCATAATCTGAGAGAGTTGGCGGTGATAGGGTTCTGGATGTGTTGTTGAACTTTCCAGGTCAATCTGGATTCCAAGAACTCTCTAAATGGTTTGGATGGTAATTGTTCCTCTTCTATTACATACCATTGTTTGGTGATGTCTTTGGTCCAGATTGACCTGGATTGATCCAGAATTGTGGCCTTATAATACAGTTCTATATTAGGGGCTCCAAGTCCCATATTTGAGATATGAGTTGTTAAGATTTTATTGGAGAACCTGGCTTTTCTGTTGTTAAGAAAGTATTGATTAATTTGTTTTTGTAAGCTCATGAAGAACTTTTGAGGTACTCTTATTGGGAGATTCCGGAACAGGTAAAGAAGCTGGGGAAGGATCATCATCTTAAATGCTGCAATTCTACCTAACCATGAAAATTCTACTTTAGCAAGGGATTCTAATTTATTTTTAATTTTAGATAACCAGGGATCATAATTTTCTCTATAAATTTGTGCTATGGTTGGGGTTAGTTGGATTCCTAGATATTTAATAGATTTCTCATTCCAAGTGTACTGGCAGGACTGCTTGAGAGTTTCTTTGACCTTGGCTGGTATGAAGCAGGGGAGAATGACTGTCTTCTGATCATTAAGTTTATAAAATGACACTGTGGAAAATTCCTCAAGCTCACTGATAGCACTAGGCAGTGATACCAAGGGTTTTTGAATAAATAATATCACATCATCTGCGTATAGGCCTAATTTGGTGGAATAGCTACCAATTTTAATACCATGAATTTTGGGGTTATTCCTAATTTTTTGGGCAAGAGGCTCTAGTGTTAAATTAAAAATTAGTGGCGAGAGAGGACAACCCTGGCGGGTACCATTGGTAATAGTGAAAGGTGAGGAGACAGAACCAGAGGAGGCAACTCTAGCAGAAGGACAGGTATATAAAGCTAGAATGGCACCATGGAGGAAATCCGGGATCCCAAATTTAGTAAGTACCCTAGACATATATAGCCAGTTAACTCTGTCGAACGCCTTCTCTGCGTCTAAAGAGACAAGGAGAGTGGGCGTCCGACAGAGCCTGATCTGGTGGAGTATGGCCAAGGCTTTCCTTGTACCATCACTTGTGGATCTACCTTTTGTGAATCCTACCTGATCTGAGTTAATAAGTTAGGGCATTAAGGGGGATAGTCTATTTGCAATAATGCGGGCATATATTTTAACATCTGTATTCAAAAGTGAGATAGGTCTATAGCTACTGGGGTCTGCTGGGTTTTTGTCTTCTTTTGGGATGGTTGATATAAAGGCTGATAATGATTCTTTAGGGAATTTACGTTGGGAAGCTACCTCGTTAAACATTTCAGCAAGTGGTTTTGATAATATAGTGACAAATTTTTTATAATATTCATTTATGTACCCATCTGGGCCTGGGGCTTTGTCATTTTTCAGGGTGTTGATTACATTAACTACTTCTGCTTGGGAAAAGGGGACTGATAAGTATTTTTTTTCAAAATCTGATAGTGATGGGAGGTCTATTGTTCCTAAATATTTATCTATGTTTTGTGGGGATGGAGATGGAGTATTGGGGTCTGTTTCCAAATTGTATAGGCCTTCATAGTATTTAGCTAGTGCTTCTACTATATCTTTGGGATGATGAACTTCAGTTTTAGTAAGGGGATGCTTAATTTTAAGTATTCTATGATGTATTCTTTGACCTTTAATTTTGTTTGCCATTAATTTTCCGGCCTTGTTTCCTCCATGGTACCAATTTTCCCTGAGCCTAGTCTGCCATTTGTCATATTCATAATACATGCACTCTGCCAGTTCCTGTCTCCTCTCCTCCAGTTCTCCTATCAAACTTTTCCTATGTTTGTTGAACACTTCCACTTCCAGCACTCTAATTTTACTCAGTAAGGAGTCTGTTTTTTCCCTGATTTTCCTTTTTTGTATAGCTCCTTGCTTCATAAGTGTTCCTCTCATGAAGGCCTTATGAGCATTCCATAGGGAGACTTTAGAGGATACGCTGGTGTTGTTGAAGTGGAAGTATTCAAGCAAATCTTTTTTAATAAGGGGAAGGGTGTGCTCAGAGTTGATGATATATTTGTTTAATTTCCAGTTGAACTGTTTAGGGGAAGTATCTAATAGTTGAAATTTTACTATGAGAGGGGAGTGGTCTGACCAAATTCTGGTGCCAATTTCAACCTCTGAGACCAGTGGCAGAGAGAATCTATCGGTCAAACAATGATCTATCCTGGTGAAGGATTGGTAGATTGGTGAGTAATAACTATATCCTTTTTCTTTTGGGTGAATACACCTCCAGGTATCAAATAGTTCATTTTTTATTAATGAAGGTGTAAGGATTGATTGGGCTCTTTTTTTTGTTTGGGAAGTAGAATCTAATGTGGGATCTGCTATAGCATTCATGTCTCCAACTATGAAAAGATTTCCTTTTTTAAATTTAAGTATTTTTTGGAATGCTTTGTTGAGAAATTTGACTTGGTATGTATTAGGGGCGTATATATTAGCAATTGTAAAGGTTTGAGAGTTGATAGTTCCAGAAATCATCACCAATCTACCATCCTCACTACAATATGATTCCTCTACCACCAGGCCCAGAGTGTCCTTAATTGCTATGCACACTCCCGCTCTCTTTTTGTCCCTGAATGTTGAGTGAAATACTTTTGAATAATTAAGAATTTTCAGCTTAGATGCTGAAATTTTTGTTAGGTGGGTCTCTTGTAAACAGATTATATCTGGGTTTTTTTCTTTTGCTAACTTATGTAAGAGATATCTTTTCCTAAAAGAATTTAGACCTCTAACATTCAGGGACAAAAGTGTACAATTACTCATAAAGTTTCAGATTATGCTGAGAAGTAACTATGAAACAGTAATAACTTCCTGTAACAGACCAATGGAAATAACAGTGTTGTATACTACCATAGGAGCTGATCCTGTCAGAGCATTCAGGCATCTCGATTCTGAAGGGAAGGAAAGCAGTTAATGGACAAAACAGTGTGCGGAACCTAAGATAAATAAAGAAAAACAAACAAATAAGAAACATCAGAATCAGACCGAGGGATGTGCACAGAGGCATCCGGTTCTACCTGTGTGCAGTCCCTCAAATTATGTCTTACCCTGTATCTCCTATCCTAGAAGTGGGAATAAAAGTAAGTTAAACAATAAAACAATAACAAATCAAACAGTGAAGTTTATGTCCTTTAGGACAAACTTCTATAAACACAGTTTTTGACCAAACGGTCAGAGTCCACCGGTGTGGACTTCCAGAACGACTATCCACCTAAGGGAAAAAATAGTCCCAAGGGGGAAAAGTCTTATTGGGGGAAAAGTTCCGTGGGGATCACCCCAGATCAAGAAGTTCCAGAAGCTTCCCCAGCTTTGTTTTGTTCTTCATCAGGCAAAGGCTGGGTAGTGTCCATAGGCATCTGTGTCTTTCCTGACTTTGGGGATGAGAGAGGTTGAAAAGGTCTGTCCCTATTTGTGTCTCTGGGGATAAAGATAGGGATTCCCCATTTAGCAAGCAGGTCTTTTCCTTCATCTGGCGTCTTGATGATGTATGGTGTCCCATGATCAAACACAATCAGCTTTGGGGGGAATCCCCAGTTATATGCGATTTTATTGTGCCTGAGTGTTGTTGTCACCTGTGCAAAGTCTCTCCTTTTCTTTAGTGTTGCTTGGGATAAATCCTGATACAGGGACAAGTCTTTATAGTCACCAGGGAGCTTTTTACCTTCTCTAGTTGCAGCCAGGAGTCTCTCTTTCACATGAAAAAAGTGGATTCTTGTGATGACATCTCTGGGCACATTTTTACTCAGATGTGCAGGCTTAGGCAGCCTGTGTGCCCTGTCCACTATCAGCTCACTTTTGTCCAGGGAAGGGATGGTATTCCGGATTACATCCACCACATAATCATTTAGCATGTCATTAGACACAGTCTCTGGGACCCCCCTGATCTTTATATTGTTCCGCCTGTTTCTGTCCTCCCCATCTGCAATCTTTTCCTTAATCCATTTGTTTTCCTCCATTAAGCTTTTGTGTGAATCCACCAGCACATTGTATTCCTTAGACATCTCTGCCAGTTTGTTTTCTAGCAAGCAGATTCTCTGGTCTGTTTCAGTCGCAAAGACCTCCACATTGCCTGCTAGTGTGTTTAAATCAGATCTGGTGCCTGCTATGTTGTCACTAAGCATTTGGCTAAAAGACAGCATGAATGATTTAAAAAACTGCTGCGACATGGGTTCATCTGAGGCAGGGAATGCGGATAATGTGTTAAAAAAGTTCTCTGCTGGGGCTTGCTGCGCTGCTGGGGATGGATGGATGGATGAATGGATGGGTGACTGGGTCTGCTGTGCGGACAGGGGTGGATGAATAACTGGCAGGGGCTGCTCTTCAGATGAGGCAGGGGAGGCAGGGGAAGTATGTGTCACAGATCCTACCTTGTGGTCTGCGGGCCCATGCAGCATGGCTGAGCGCTGTGTAATGGAGGACAATGCAGGCTTCAGTGGGCTGCGCTCTCTGTTATTCCCTTTGTTCTCCAGATTAATGTAATCCTCTGCCAGGAGCTCTTCCAAGGTGTCAGCTCTGTCTCTCCTTTCCTGGGGGGTAAATAACAGGCTGTATCGGTTCCTCTGCTCCAGCGGTGGAGGGGTCCTGTAGTCAGCCTCATGGTGTGGGCCAGGTCTGTAATGGCCGGCGCCATCTTGCTTCTCCTCGGTGAAGAAGGTGGACAGTCTCCTTGGGACCTGTGAGGCGCTTTTCTGCTGTCTCTGTGACACTCTGCGGTATCCAGATGCCATCCTGGAGGGTTCACCAACCTTTTAGAGTGGTTTTGGGGATTTCTGGATCGCTTTTAGTAGCTTTTATGGGTGATCAGAGCGGGAGCTGCAGGATCAGACACCCATTCACCTCCGCGTCCAGACCACGCCCCCCTTTTCTATGTTAAACCATTACACCATTGAAAAACTGGTTACGTTTGCAATCGAAAGAAAAATGACTATAGTTGAAGAGGTAATGGCCCCTAAACTATGTTCTGGGATGAAAGTTACAGTTTCAGTGAAATCCGTTTGCAAATCGGAGTGATAGATTAGAATCTAGAGCCAACGGTAAGTTTTCTATGTTAAACCATTACACCATTGAAAAACTGGTTACGTTTGCAATCGAAAGAAAAATGACTATAGTTGAAGAGGTAATGGCCCCTAAACTATGTTCTGGGATGAAAGTTACAGCTTCAGTGAAATCCGCTTGCAAATCGGAGTGATAGATTAGAATCTAGAGCCAACGGTACGTTTTCTATGTTAAACCATTACACCATTGAAAAACTGGTTACGTTTGCAATCGAAAGAAAAATGACTATAGTTGAAGAGGTAATGGCCCCTAAACTATGTTCTGGGATGAAAAATACAGCTTCAGTGAAATCCGTTTGCAAATCGGAGTGATAGATTAGAATCTAGAGCCAACGGTACGTTTTCTATGTTAAACCATTACACCATTGAAAAACTGGTTACGTTTGCAATCGAAAGAAAAATGACTATAGTTGAAGAGGTAATGGCCCCTAAGCTATGTTCTGGGATGAAAAATACAGCTTCAGTGAAATCCGTTTGCAAATCGGAGTGATAGATTAGAATCTAGAGCCAACGGTACGTTTTCTATGTTAAACCATTACACCATTGAAAAACTGGTTACGTTTACAATCGAAAGAAAAATGACTATAGTTGAAGAGGTAATGGCCCCTAAACTATGTTCTGGGATGAAAAATACAGCTTCAGTGAAATCCGTTTGCAAATCGGAGTGATAGATTAGAATCTAGAGCCAACGGTACGTTTTCTGTGTTAAACCATTACACCATTGAAAAACTGGTTACGTTTGCAATCGAAAGAAAAATGACTATAGTTGAAGAGGTAATGGCCCCTAAGCTATGTTCTGGGATGAAAAATACAGCTTCAGTGAAATCTGTTTGCAAATCGGAGTGATAGATTAGAATCTAGAGCCAACGGTACGTTTTCTATGTTAAACCATTACACCATTGAAAAACTGGTTACGTTTGCAATCGAAAGAAAAATGACTATAGTTGAAGAGGTAATGGCCCCTAAACTATGTTCTGGGATGAAAAATACAGCTTCAGTGAAATCCGTTTGCAAATCGGAGTGATAGATTAGAATCTAGAGCCAACGGTACGTTTTCTATGTTAAACCATTACACCATTGAAAAACTGGTTACGTTTGCAATCGAAAGAAAAATGACTATAGTTGAAGAGGTAATGGGCCCTAAACTATGTTCTGGGATGAAAGTTATAGCTTAAGTGAAATCTGTTTGCAAATCGGAGTGATAGATTAGAATCTAGAGCCAACGGTACGTTTTCTATGTTAAACCATTACACCATTGAAAAACTGGTTACGTTTGCAATCGAAAGAAAAATGACTATAGTTGAAGAGGTAATGGCCCCTAAACAATGTTCTGGGATGAAAAATACAGCTTCAGTGAAATCCGTTTGCAAATCTGAGTGATAGATTAGAATCTAGAGCCAACGGTACGTTTTCTATGTTAAACCATTACACCATTGAAAAACTGGTTACGTTTGCAATCGAAAGAAAAATGACTATAGTTGAAGAGGTAATGGCCCCTAAACTATGTTCTGGGATGAAAGTTACAGCTTCAGTGAAATCCGTTTGCAAATCGGAGTGATAGATTAGAATCTAGAGCCAACGGTACGTTTTCTATGTTAAACCATTACACCATTGAAAAACTGGTTACGTTTGCAATCGAAAGAAAAATGACTATAGTTGAAGAGGTAATGGGCCCTAAACTATGTTCTGGGATGAAAGTTATAGCTTCAGTGAAATCTGTTTGCAAATCGGAGTGATAGATTAGAATCTAGAGCCAACGGCACGTTTTCTATGTTAAACCATTACACCATTGAAAAACTGGTTACGTTTGCAATCGAAAGAAAAATGACTATAGTTGAAGAGGTAATGGCCCCTAAACTATGTTCTGGGATGAAAGTTACAGCTTCAGTGAAATCCGTTTGCAAATCGGAGTGATAGATTAGAATCTAGAGCCAACGGTACGTTTTCTATGTTAAACCATTACACCATTGAAAAACTGGTTACGTTTGCAATCGAAAGAAAAATGACTATAGTTGAAGAGGTAATGGCCCCTAAACTATGTTCTGGGATGAAAGTTACAGCTTCAGTGAAATCCGTTTGCAAATCGGAGTGATAGATTAGAATCTAGAGCCAACGGTACATTTTCTATGTTAAACCATTACACCATTGAAAAACTGGTTACGTTTGCAATCGAAAGAAAAATGACTATAGTTGAAGAGGTAATGGCCCCTAAACTATGTTCTGGGATGAAAAATACAGCTTCAGTGAAATCCGTTTGCAAATCGGAGTGATAGATTAGAATCTAGAGCCAACGGTACGTTTTCTATGTTAAACCATTACACCATTGAAAAACTGGTTACGTCTGCAATCGAAAGAAAAATGACTATAGTTGAAGAGGTAATGACCCCTAAACTATGTTCTGGGATGAAAGTTACAGCTTCAGTGAAATCCGCTTGCAAATCGGAGTGATAGATTAGAATCTAGAGCCAACGGTACGTTTACTATGTTAAATCATTACACCATTGAAAAACTGGTTACGTTTGCAATCGAAAGAAAAATGACTATAGTTAAAGAGGTAATGGCCCCTAAACTATGTTCTGGGATGAAAGTTACAGCTTCAGTGAAATCCGTTTGCAAATCGGAGTGATAGATTAGAATCTAGAGCCAACGGTACGTTTTCTGTGTTAAACCATTACACCATTGAAAAACTGGTTACGTTTGCAATCGAAAGAAAAATGACTATAGTTGAAGAGGTAATGGCCCCTAAACTATGTTCTGGGATGAAAAATACAGCTTCAGTGAAATCCGTTTGCAAATCGGAGTGATAGATTAGAATCTAGAGCCAACGGTACGTTTTCTATGTTAAACCATTACACCATTGAAAAACTGGTTACGTTTGCAATCGAAAGAAAAATGACTATAGTTGAAGAGGTAATGGCCCCTAAACTATGTTCTGGGATGAAAAATACAGCTTCAGTGAAATCCGTTTGCAAATCGGAGTGATAGATTAGGATCTAGAGCCAACGGTACGTTTTCTATGTTAAACCATTACACCATTGAAAAACTGGTTACGTTTGCAATAGAAAGAAAAATGACTATAGTTGAAGAGGTAATGGGCCCTAAACTATGTTCTGGGATGAAAGTTATAGCTTCAGTGAAATCTGTTTGCAAATCGGAGTGATAGATTAGAATCTAGAGCCAACGGTACGTTTTCTATGTTAAACCATTACACCATTGAAAAACTGGTTACGTTTGCAATCGAAAGAAAAATGACTATAGTTGAAGAGGTAATGGCCCCTAAACTATGTTCTGGGATGAAAAATACAGCTTCAGTGAAATCCGTTTGCAAATCGAAGTGATAGATTAGAATCTAGAGCCAATGGTACGTTTTCTATGTTAAACCATTACACCATTGAAAACTGGTTACGTTTGCAATCGAAAGAAAAATGACTATAGTTGAAGAGGTAATGGCCCCTAAACTATGTTCTGGGATGAAAAATACAGCTTCAGTGAAATCTGTTTGCAAATCGGAGTGATAGATTAGAATCTAGAGCCAACGGTACGTTTTCTATGTTAAACCATTACACCATTGAAAAACTGGTTACGTTTGCAATCGAAAGAAAAATGACTATAGTTGAAGAGGTAATGGTCCCTAAACTATGTTCTGGGATGAAAGTTACAGTTTCAGTGAAATCCGTTTGCAAATCGGAGTGATAGATTAGAATCTAGAGCCAACGGTACGTTTTCTATGTTAAACCATTACACCATTGAAAAACTGGTTACGTTTGCAATCGAAAGAAAAATGACTATAGTTGAAGAGGTAATGGCCCCTAAACTATGTTCTGGGATGAAAGTTACAGCTTCAGTGAAATCCGTTTGCAAATCGGAGTGATAGATTAGAATCTAGAGCCAACGGTAAGTTTTCTATGTTAAACCATTACACCATTGAAAAACTGGTTACGTTTGCAATCGAAAGAAAAATGACTATAGTTGAAGAGGTAATGGCCCCTAAACTATGTTCTGGGATGAAAAATACAGCTTCAGTGAAATCCGTTTGCAAATCGGAGTGATAGATTAGAATCTAGAGCCAACGGTACGTTTTCTATGTTAAACCATTACACCATTGAAAAACTTGTTACGTTTGCAATCGAAAGAAAAATGACTATAGTTGAAGAGGTAATGGCCCCTAAACTATGTTCTGGGATGAAAAATACAGCTTCAGTGAAATCCGTTTGCAAATCGGAGTGATAGATTAGAATCTAGAGCCAACGGTACGTTTTCTGTGTTAAACCATTACACCATTGAAAAACTGGTTACGTTTGTAATCAAAAGAAAAATGACTATAGTTGAAGAGGTAATGGCCCCTAAACTATGTTCTGGGATGAAAAATACAGCTTCAGTGAAATCCGTTTGCAAATCGGAGTGATAGATTAGAATCTAGAGCCAACGGTACGTTTTCTATGTTAAACCATTACACCATTGAAAAACTGGTTACGTTTGCAATCGAAAGAAAAATGACTATAGTTGAAGAGGTAATGGCCCCTAAACTATGTTCTGGGATGAAAGTTACAGCTTCAGTGAAATCCGTTTGCAAATCGGAGTGATAGATTAGAATCTAGAGCCAACGGTAAGTTTTCTATGTTAAACCATTACACCATTGAAAAACTGGTTACGTTTGCAATCGAAAGAAAAATGACTATAGTTGAAGAGGTAATGGCCCCTAAACTATGTTCTGGGATGAAAAATACAGCTTCAGTGAAATCCGTTTGCAAATCGGAGTGATAGATTAGAATCTAGAGCCAACGGTACGTTTTCTATGTTAAACCATTACACCATTGAAAAACTTGTTACGTTTGCAATCGAAAGAAAAATGACTATAGTTGAAGAGGTAATGGGCCCTAAACTATGTTCTGGGATGAAAAATACAGCTTCAGTGAAATCCGTTTGCGAATCGGAGTGATAGATTAGAATCTAGAGCCAACGGTACGTTTTCTGTGTTAAACCATTACACCATTGAAAAACTGGTTACGTTTGCAATCGAAAGAAAAATGACTATAGTTGAAGAGGTAATGGCCCCTAAACTATGTTCTGGGATGAAAAATACAGCTTCAGTGAAATCCGTTTGCAAATCGGAGTGATAGATTAGAATCTAGAGCCAACGGTACGTTTTCTATGTTAAACCATTACACCATTGAAAAACTGGTTACGTTTGCAATCGAAAGAAAAATGACTATAGTTGAAGAGGTAATGGGCCCTAAACTATGTTCTGGGATGAAAGTTATAGCTTCAGTGAAATCTGTTTGCAAATCGGAGTGATAGATTAGAATCTAGAGCCAACGGTACGTTTTCTATGTTAAACCATTACACCATTGAAAAACTGGTTACGTTTGCAATCGAAAGAAAAATGACTATAGTTGAAGAGGTAATGGCCCCTAAACAATGTTCTGGGATGAAAAATACAGCTTCAGTGAAATCTGTTTGCAAATCGGAGTGATAGATTAGAATCTAGAGCCAACGGTAAGTTTTCTATGTTAAACCATTACACCATTGAAAAACTGGTTACGTTTGCAATCGAAAGAAAAATGACTATAGTTGAAGAGGTAATGGCCCCTAAACTATGTTCTGGGATGAAAGTTACAGTTTCAGTGAAATCCGTTTGCAAATCGGAGTGATAGATTAGAATCTAGAGCCAACGGTAAATTTTCTATGTTAAACCATTACACCATTGAAAAACTGGTTACGTTTGCAATCGAAAGAAAAATGACTATAGTTGAAGAGGTAATGGCCCCTAAACTATGTTCTGGGATGAAAGTTACAGCTTCAGTGAAATCCGCTTGCAAATCGGAGTGATAGATTAGAATCTAGAGCCAACGGTACGTTTTCTGTGTTAAACCATTACACCATTGAAAAACTGGTTACGTTTGTAATCAAAAGAAAAATGACTATAGTTGAAGAGGTAATGGCCCCTAAACTATGTTCTGGGATGAAAAATACAGCTTCAGTGAAATCCGTTTGCAAATCGGAGTGATAGATTAGAATCTAGAGCCAACGGTACGTTTTCTATGTTAAACCATTACACCATTGAAAAACTGGTTACGTTTGCAATCAAAAGAAAAATGACTATAGTTGAAGAGGTAATGGCCCCTAAGCTATGTTCTGGGATGAAAAATACAGCTTCAGTGAAATCCGTTTGCAAATCGGAGTGATAGATTAGAATCTAGAGCCAACGGTACGTTTTCTATGTTAAACCATTACACCATTGAAAAACTGGTTATGTTTACAATCGAGAGAAAAATGACTATAGTTGAAGAGGTAATGGCCCCTAAACTATGTTCTGGGATGAAAAATACAGCTTCAGTGAAATCCGTTTGCAAATCGGAGTGATAGATTAGAATCTAGAGCCAACGGTACGTTTTCTGTGTTAAACCATTACACCATTGAAAAACTGGTTACGTTTGCAATCGAAAGAAAAATGACTATAGTTGAAGAGGTAATGGCCCCTAAGCTATGTTCTGGGATGAAAAATACAGCTTCAGTGAAATCTGTTTGCAAATCGGAGTGATAGATTAGAATCTAGAGCCAACGGTACGTTTTCTATGTTAAACCATTACACCATTGAAAAACTGGTTACGTTTGCAATCGAAAGAAAAATGACTATAGTTGAAGAGGTAATGGCCCCTAAACTATGTTCTGGGATGAAAGTTACAGCTTCAGTGAAATCCGTTTGCAAATCGGAGTGATAGATTAGAATCTAGAGCCAACGGTACGTTTTCTATGTTAAACCATTACACCATTGAAAAACTGGTTACGTTTGCAATCGAAAGAAAAATGACTATAGTTGAAGAGGTAATGGCCCCTAAACTATGTTCTGGGATGAAAGTTATAGCTTCAGTGAAATCTGTTTGCAAATCGGAGTGATAGATTAGAATCTAGAGCCAACGGTACGTTTTCTATGTTAAACCATTACACCATTGAAAAACTGGTTACGTTTGCAATCGAAAGAAAAATGACTATAGTTGAAGAGGTAATGGGCCCTAAACTATGTTCTGGGATGAAAGTTATAGCTTAAGTGAAATCTGTTTGCAAATCGGAGTGATAGATTAGAATCTAGAGCCAACGGTACGTTTTCTATGTTAAACCATTACACCATTGAAAAACTGGTTACGTTTGCAATCGAAAGAAAAATGACTATAGTTGAAGAGGTAATGGCCCATAAACAATGTTCTGGGATGAAAAATACAGCTTCAGTGAAATCCGTTTGCAAATCGGAGTGATAGATTAGAATCTAGAGCCAACGGCACGTTTTCTATGTTAAACCATTACACCATTGAAAAACTGGTTACGTTTGCAATCGAAAGAAAAATGACTATAGTTGAAGAGGTAATGGCCCCTAAACTATGTTCTGGGATGAAAGTTACAGCTTCAGTGAAATCCGTTTGCAAATCGGAGTGATAGATTAGAATCTAGAGCCAACGGTACGTTTTCTATGTTAAACCATTACACCATTGAAAAACTGGTTACGTTTGCAATCGAAAGAAAAATGACTATAGTTGAAGAGGTAATGGCCCCTAAACTATGTTCTGGGATGAAAGTTACAGCTTCAGTGAAATCCGTTTGCAAATCGGAGTGATAGATTAGAATCTAGAGCCAACGGTACATTTTCTATGTTAAACCATTACACCATTGAAAAACTGGTTACGTTTGCAATCGAAAGAAAAATGACTATAGTTGAAGAGGTAATGGCCCCTAAACTATGTTCTGGGATGAAAAATACAGCTTCAGTGAAATCCGTTTGCAAATCGGAGTGATAGATTAGAATCTAGAGCCAACGGTACGTTTTCTATGTTAAACCATTACACCATTGAAAAACTGGTTACGTCTGCAATCGAAAGAAAAATGACTATAGTTGAAGAGGTAATGACCCCTAAACTATGTTCTGGGATGAAAGTTACAGCTTCAGTGAAATCCGCTTGCAAATCGGAGTGATAGATTAGAATCTAGAGCCAACGGTACGTTTACTATGTTAAATCATTACACCATTGAAAAACTGGTTACGTTTGCAATCGAAAGAAAAATGACTATAGTTAAAGAGGTAATGGCCCCTAAACTATGTTCTGGGATGAAAGTTACAGCTTCAGTGAAATCCGTTTGCAAATCGGAGTGATAGATTAGAATCTAGAGCCAACGGTACGTTTTCTGTGTTAAACCATTACACCATTGAAAAACTGGTTACGTTTGCAATCGAAAGAAAAATGACTATAGTTGAAGAGGTAATGGCCCCTAAACTATGTTCTGGGATGAAAAATACAGCTTCAGTGAAATCCGTTTGCAAATCGGAGTGATAGATTAGAATCTAGAGCCAACGGTACGTTTTCTATGTTAAACCATTACACCATTGAAAAACTGGTTACGTTTGCAATCGAAAGAAAAATGACTATAGTTGAAGAGGTAATGGCCCCTAAACTATGTTCTGGGATGAAAAATACAGCTTCAGTGAAATCCGTTTGCAAATCGGAGTGATAGATTAGGATCTAGAGCCAACGGTACGTTTTCTATGTTAAACCATTACACCATTGAAAAACTGGTTACGTTTGCAATAGAAAGAAAAATGACTATAGTTGAAGAGGTAATGGGCCCTAAACTATGTTCTGGGATGAAAGTTATAGCTTCAGTGAAATCTGTTTGCAAATCGGAGTGATAGATTAGAATCTAGAGCCAACGGTACGTTTTCTATGTTAAACCATTACACCATTGAAAAACTGGTTACGTTTGCAATCGAAAGAAAAATGACTATAGTTGAAGAGGTAATGGCCCCTAAACTATGTTCTGGGATGAAAAATACAGCTTCAGTGAAATCCGTTTGCAAATCGAAGTGATAGATTAGAATCTAGAGCCAATGGTACGTTTTCTATGTTAAACCATTACACCATTGAAAACTGGTTACGTTTGCAATCGAAAGAAAAATGACTATAGTTGAAGAGGTAATGGCCCCTAAACTATGTTCTGGGATGAAAAATACAGCTTCAGTGAAATCTGTTTGCAAATCGGAGTGATAGATTAGAATCTAGAGCCAACGGTACGTTTTCTATGTTAAACCATTACACCATTGAAAAACTGGTTACGTTTGCAATCGAAAGAAAAATGACTATAGTTGAAGAGGTAATGGCCCCTAAACTATGTTCTGGGATGAAAGTTACAGTTTCAGTGAAATCCGTTTGCAAATCGGAGTGATAGATTAGAATCTAGAGCCAACGGTACGTTTTCTATGTTAAACCATTACACCATTGAAAAACTGGTTACGTTTGCAATCGAAAGAAAAATGACTATAGTTGAAGAGGTAATGGCCCCTAAACTATGTTCTGGGATGAAAGTTACAGCTTCAGTGAAATCCGTTTGCAAATCGGAGTGATAGATTAGAATCTAGAGCCAACGGTAAGTTTTCTATGTTAAACCATTACACCATTGAAAAACTGGTTACGTTTGCAATCGAAAGAAAAATGACTATAGTTGAAGAGGTAATGGCCCCTAAACTATGTTCTGGGATGAAAAATACAGCTTCAGTGAAATCCGTTTGCAAATCGGAGTGATAGATTAGAATCTAGAGCCAACGGTACGTTTTCTATGTTAAACCATTACACCATTGAAAAACTTGTTACGTTTGCAATCGAAAGAAAAATGACTATAGTTGAAGAGGTAATGGCCCCTAAACTATGTTCTGGGATGAAAAATACAGCTTCAGTGAAATCCGTTTGCAAATCGGAGTGATAGATTAGAATCTAGAGCCAACGGTACGTTTTCTGTGTTAAACCAGTAACAATAGTATTTTTATTGGAATTTTCAAATTTTAACAGTGAGTGCAAAAACAAGTAGATAGGCATATCATAAATCAAATGCAGATCGATTGCAGTAAAATTGAAATTAAGCATTGTTGTAGATTACTTACATTTGTTTTTTGAGCAGGTGTTTCTAGTTGTTTTTAAGAGGACTTATCTTTATTGATACAAAATATAATATGAAAATATGAACATAAATCTTTATAACCTTCATAAGAAAAAAGAAGAGAATAGTTAAGGAGGAGTAATAAAGTATTGAGTTATTAAAGTTTTACTTTGAAGAGGATAGTGGAGGTATCTAATTGTTGGGAAAATACGCGTAAAACCGGTTTAGAACGCGTATTTGATGTGTAGCTGCTTGTAGTGATTGTATATTATACGTAATGAGCATTGTCAAAGAGCGCGTGTATGCGTATAATGCGTTCTGAACAATTCTTCATATTCTTATGTTGAGTTATGTTTAATTTTTCCAACTATCATTGAGTACTATCATTGTGTGTTATTTTAGTATTAATTTATGCAAAGTTATTTTAGTTATTTTAAATTGTATACTATGGGTTTCTGATTCTCTGTGGGGTCTTGTTAATCAAAAAATTGTTAAATTATTGTTAAATGTGGTATACTGCAATTGTGTTGGAGTTAGTAATGTTTGGTTGTAATGACTGACATATCTGACTACTTGGGTTGGGGTCAATTGGTTAGTCTAAATGCCAAATATCCATTTGACATGTAGAAATCAGGGAAATGATTATGAGGGGGAAGTAGCTCCTACTCAAGGTGTGCATGGCAAGATGGTGGAAGTAGATTTTGTGATTAGTAGGTCTCTCTCAACCTGGGAAATGAGGGACTAACCCTCCACATAGATCCCAGGGAGTAAGACCCGTGTATAGGTTTACCATATTGCCTCAGGTTGCACACCAGGAATAGGCAATGCATGGGGGTGACTTCCTATGTCGTATGGTTGGTTGGTTGGGATTCCAAATATTGTGTTGATGTACAATACTGATTACTAACTACATAAACCTAAACCTAAACCTAACCTATTCTATTCAACTACTCTACTATGCACACTGTCATGACCAGACAACTTAGAGCTTTAGAAGGAAAATAGAGATATAGGATGAACCAAATGGGATGGATGTGCTGGTAAGATCATACGAGTAACATACACACTTATCTTGATGCCACATAAGGAAGAGAAGTGAGATTGTTTAAAAATCTGATAGTTTGGAACTCAAATAAACTGTTGGCCAGAGAGCGGCTTTCTTAAGAAAGGAATTTACATTTCCACACCTGATGGACCAGGCCTTTTCGGCCAAAAGATTGGACTCTACTCTTCTGAGGATTTCCTCCAAAGTTGGTATGTAGGGGGATTTCCAGTATAGAGCTAACAATCCTCTCACCACTATAAATACATGAGTGATGATCATTCTTTCCTGAGGGGGAAGAGAATGAGCACCCAAATTTAACACCGCTAAGCCTGGGGGGATGGTTTGTAAAGACATTGGGAGTTGTTGGAGAAAGGTCCCAATATCTTTCCACATGTTCTGGAGCTTGGGGCACTCCCAAAGGATATGTTCCATGGTACCCGCCAGGTTGCAGCCCCTCCAACATAGGGGGGATGTATGGGTATCAAATTTGCTTATCTTTTCGGGGGTTAGATACCACCGCCAAATGCTTTTAAGTAAACTCTCATGGTGTCCCACACAGTGAGAAACCTTTTTGAGTGCTTTGACGGCCATCTCCCATTCCTCCACACCCACTTCAGCTTCATCTCCCAGCCAGTCCTGCCACCTGGTTAGTTGCCATTTGGGGAAAGTTTCTTTTAGGTCTAGTAAAGTTCTATAAAATATTGAGGTTCCTTTTAGATGAGTGTTTTCTAATTGAATGAGTTTTATAATTTTGGGTTCTAAGGTGATGGGGGTATAAGGATGTTTATTAAAAAATCTAGCTACTCTATCATAGGTGGGTTTCTCTGTTGATGGGATTCCATATGTTTCTGTTAAGTCTTCAAGGGATCTTATTCCGGAATCTCCCAACAGATCTTCTATGGATTTTAATCCATGGTCAGTCCAGGTCTCCAAATTCAAGTTCTTTATAGCTGCATGCAAAGTGTCTAGGGAAGTTGGTACTGTCACTGCCATCGTCTCGTTTTTGCTCAAGTTAGTTAGTTCTTTCCATAGTCTAAGAGAGTTGGCAGTGACAGGGTTCTGGATATGTTGTTGGATTTTCCAGGTCAATCTGGATTCTAGAAACTCTCTAAATGATTTTAGTGGTAGTTGCTCTTCCTCAATAACAACCCATTGTTTTGTGGAATCTTTTATCCAGACTGACCTGGATTGGTCCAGAACTGTGGCCTTGTAATAAAGTTCCACATTTGGTGCACCTAGACCCATATTGGAGATGTGTGATGTTAATATTTTATTGGAGAACCTGGCCTTTCTGTTTCTTAGAAAATATCGATTTAATTGTTTTTGTAATTCTGTGAAGAATTTTTGGGGAACTCTTATTGGGAGATTCCGGAACAGGTAGAGGAGTTGGGGAAGGATCATCATTTTAAATGCTGCAATTCTACCTAGCCATGAAAATTCTACTTTGGAAAGGGATTCTAACTTATCTTTAATTTTGGATAACCAAGGGCCGTAGTTTTCTCTATAAATCTGTGCAATGGTTGGGGTGAGTTGGATACCAAGATATTTAATGGATTTCTCGTTCCAGGTGTACTGGCAGGACTGCTTAAGAGTTTCTTTCATCTTAGCAGGTATGAAGCAAGGGAGAATGACCGTCTTTTGCTCATTGAGCTTGTAATATGATACTGTTGAGAACTCATCAAGTTCCTCTGTTGCATTTGGCAGTGATATCGAGGGTTTTTGGATAAATAGTATCACATCGTCTGCGTAGAGGCCTAATTTAGTGGAATAGTTACCAATCTTAATACCGTGGATATTGGGATTATTTCTAATTTTTTGTGCAAGGGGTTCCAATGTCAAATTAAAAATTAAGGGGGAGAGAGGACAACCCTGGCGGGTACCATTGGTGATGTTAAAAGGTGAGGAGACAGAGCCAGAAGAGGCAACACAAGCGGATGGGCAGGTATATAACGCTAGGATGGCACCATGGAGGAAGTCTGGTATTCCAAATTTGGAAAGAACTCTGGACATATATAGCCAGTTAACTCTGTCGAACGCCTTCTCCGCGTCTAAAGAGACGAGGAGGGTAGGCGTCCGACAGAGCTTGATCTGATGGAGTATGGCGAGGGCCTTTCTTGTGCCGTCGTTTGTTGACCTACCTCTAATAAAACCTACCTGGTCTGAATTAATAAGCTGGGGCATTAGGGGGGATAATCTGTTAGCAATAATTTTGGCATATATCTTTACGTCAGTGTTGAGGAGTGAAATAGGTCTATAGCTACTGGGGTCTGCAGGGTTTTTGTCTTCTTTAGGGATAGTGGATATGAAGGCGGTTAAAGATTCTTTGGGGAAACTACGTTGGGTGGCTATTTCGTTAAACATATTAGTTAGGGGCTTGGATAAGATACTGACAAATTTTTTATAATAATCGTTTATGTAACCATCTGGGCCTGGGGCTTTATCTCTTTTTAAGGTGTTAATGACATTTTCTACTTCAGCTTGGGAAAAGGGGGTAGAAAGATATTTCTTTTCAAAATCAGATAGTGAGGGGAGGTTTACTTTATCTAAATATTTATCAATTTTTTGTGGGGTTGGGGAGGGGATGTTGGGGTCTAATTCTAAATTATATAGGCCTTCATAATACTTGGCTAACGCTTCTACTATATCTTTAGGGTGATGCACTTCTGTTTTTGTTAGGGGATGTTTCATCTTCAAAATTCTTTGGGAAATTCTTTGACCTTTGATCTTCCGGGCCATTGCTTTACCAGCTTTGTTTCCTCCATGGTACCAATCCTCTCTTAGTCTAGTCTGCCATTTATCATACTCATAGTACATACACTCTGCCAGCTCCTGTCTCCTCTCCTCCAGTTCCTTGGTCAGTCCTTTTTTATTTTTGCTGAATATCTCCACTTCCAATGATCTGATTTTGTTTAATAAAAGGTCTGTTTTTTCTCTTACTTTCTTTTTGTGTATAGCTCCTTGTTTCATGAGAACTCCTCTCATGAATGCCTTGTGTGCATTCCATAAGGAGACCCTGGAGGTTACACTAGCATCATTAAAGTGGAAATATTCCAGCAATTCGTTTTTTATAAGGGGAAAAATGTGTTCTGAGTTAATTAGAAATTTGTTTAGTTTCCAGTTGGTCTGTTTGGGGGAAGCGTCTTTTAAGTAGAATTTGACTGTGAGAGGGGAGTGATCGGACCAAATTCTTGAACCAATAGTAATGTCTGAGACCAGTGGTAGAGAGAATCTGTCGGTTAAACAATGGTCTATCCTAGTGAAGGACTGGTAGATTGGCGAATAAAAACTGTAACCCTTTTCCTTGGGGTGAATACACCTCCAAGTGTCAAATAATTCATTCTTGATTAGTGAGGGCAGGAGTATGGATTGGGCTCTTCTTGTTTGTGATGTTGAGTCTAATAGGGGGTCGACTACTGCATTCATGTCTCCTACTATAAATAAATTACCTTTTTGGAATTTTTGTATTTTTTGGAATGTTTTATTAAGAAATTTAACTTGATGGTGATTGGGGGCATAAATATTGGCAAACGTAAAATTTTGGGAGTTAATAGTCCCAGCAATCATCACCAATCTACCGTCCTCACTACAATGTGACCTCTCCACCACCAGTCCCAGAGTATCCCTGATTGCGATACAAACTCCCGCTTTCCTTTTGTCTCTGAATGTTGAGTGGAAAACCGTAGAATAGTTGTGGATTTTTAATCTAGATGCAGATATTTTTGATAAATGAGTTTCTTGTAGACAAATAATGTCTGGTTTTTGTTCTTTGGTTAGTTTATTTAGTAAATATCTTTTCCTATAAGAGTTTAACCCTCTGACATTCAGAGACAAAAGTTGGCAATCACTCATGATACCTCGTATTATGCTGTAAAATACCTATGAAGCAAACGTCCCCTTTATCAAACAGATAAAATAGAAAAAGCAGAAAACATGAGTTGTTATCATAAAACCTTATCTTACCAGAACGTCCGTATATCTCGGCTCTGAGGAAAAAGAGTTTAGTTAGTGGACATGACAGTGTGCAAACCTTAATACTAATAAAAAATAATAAAGGAAACAGAAGAGAAGTCAGGGTAAGGCCGAGGTGGGCACGCAGAGGCATCCGGTTCTACCCGTGCGTACCCCCCTTAAATTGACCCAACCCTGTGTCTCTACTCCTTAAAGAGGGGTAGAGAAAGGATGAGAACTAACTATAACAATAAACTTAATAGGAAGTACAGAAAAAGAACAGGAAGTCTAAACTTCCAAAAAACAGTCAATGACCTTACGGTCAGTGTCCACCGGTGTGGACGTCCAGTGTGACTGACCACCTACAGGAAAGGAATTCCTAAGGGGGTAAGTCTAGTTGGGGGAAAGTTCCGTGGGGGATCACCCATAGTTCAGGTGGTACCCGTGGCTTCCCCAGCTTTGAGTTGTTCTTCTACATTCAAAGGTGGGGTGGTGTCCATCGATGTTGGGAGTTGTCTCGGCTTGGGAGAGATAGGAGGGCGGAATGATCTGTCTCTGACTGGATCTCTTGGGATGAAAACAGGGATCTCCCACTTGGCCAGCAAATCAAGGCCTTCATCAGGGGTTTTAACAATGTGTGTGGTACCATGGTCAAAAATTATCAGTTTGGGGGGGAACCCCCAATTGTAAGGAATCTTTCTGTACCTCAGTGTAGTTGTCACCTGTGAGAAGTCTCTTCTGGTTTTCAATGTAGCCTGAGATAGATCCTGGAACAGGGAAAGGTCTTTGTACTCTCCTGGAAGTTTCTTTCCCTCTCTTGTTGCCGCCAGTAACTTCTCCTTGACATGAAAGAAATGGATCCTTGTTATGACGTCTCTTGGTAGGTTCTTTCCTAGATGGGCCGGTTTGGGAAGTCTGTGGGCCCTATCCACTGTGAGCTCACTTTGATTGAGGTCAGGAAGTGTGGCGTGTAGGATGTCTGCTACATAAGCATTCAGCTGGTCATTGGCGACAGTTTCAGGGACCCCTCTTATTTTTATGTTATTCCTCCTGTTTCTGTCTTCCCCATCTGCTATCTTTTCCTTCATCCACTTGTTCTCATCCGCTAGTTGTTTATGTGCATCCACCAGGACATTATAATTTTTGGACATTTCAATCACCTTATTTTCCAGTAGGCAGATCCTCTGGTCTGTGTCAACAGCGAATACCTCAACATTGCCTGCGAGTGCGTTTAGGTCTGCTCTGGTGCCTGTAATATTGTCACTTAGCATCTGGCTGAAGGAGAGCATAAAGTTTTTGAAGAATTGCTGTGACATAGGTTCTTCAGATGCAGGGAATGCGGCCAGTGTGCTAAATATGTTTTCTGGTGGGTGACGTTGTGCAGTTGGGGATGGATGGATGGGTGGATGAGGTTGTTGCTCAGCGAGCGTCTGCTGTTCGGGATAGGTGGTTGGGTGGGACTGCTGTTCAGATGGGCTAGGAGTAGAGTGCGGTGTGAGTCCTACCTTGGGGTCTCCAGATTCGGATTTCCGTATGCGGTCGGATTCGAATTTTCGTATATAGTCGGATTTCCGTACGGAATCGCGTTGTAATCCGGAAGTTTGTGGCGTCTTCAGCGGGCTTCGCTCTCTGTTGTCCTCTGCCGATCTCCGCATGCCATATTCCTCCTCACTTTCCTCCTCCAGTATGTCCGCTCTGTCTCTCCTTCCCTGGGGAGTGAATAAAAGGCTGTACCTGTTCCTCTGGTCTAGCGGTGGAGGGGTCCTGTAGTTAGCCTCCTGATGCAGGCTGGGCCTGTAATGGCCGGCGCCATCTTGGTTTTCCTCAGTAAAGAACGTGGAGAGCTTCCTGGGGACTGAATTGCTCTGTTTCTGCTGTCTTTGAGACACTCTCCGGTAGCCTGAAGCCATCCTGGGATGTTCACCCACCTTTTTGTGCTGTTTTGGGGCTTTCTGGGTAGCTTTAGGTCGCTCTAAAGGGTGATCACAGCAGGAGCTCAGGGATCAAGCCTCCATTCAGCTCTGCTGCGTAGCCACGCCCCCTTTCTGTGTTAAACCATTACACCATTGAAAAACTGGTTACGTTTGTAATCAAAAGAAAAATGACTATAGTTGAAGAGGTAATGGCCCCTAAACTATGTTCTGGGATGAAAAATACAGCTTCAGTGAAATCCGTTTGCAAATCGGAGTGATAGATTAGAATCTAGAGCCAACGGTACGTTTTCTATGTTAAACCATTACACCATTGAAAAACTGGTTACGTTTGCAATCGAAAGAAAAATGACTATAGTTGAAGAGGTAATGGCCCCTAAACTATGTTCTGGGATGAAAGTTACAGCTTCAGTGAAATCCGTTTGCAAATCGGAGTGATAGATTAGAATCTAGAGCCAACGGTAAGTTTTCTATGTTAAACCATTACACCATTGAAAAACTGGTTACGTTTGCAATCGAAAGAAAAATGACTATAGTTGAAGAGGTAATGGCCCCTAAACTATGTTCTGGGATGAAAAATACAGCTTCAGTGAAATCCGTTTGCAAATCGGAGTGATAGATTAGAATCTAGAGCCAACGGTACGTTTTCTATGTTAAACCATTACACCATTGAAAAACTTGTTACATTTGCAATCGAAAGAAAAATGACTATAGTTGAAGAGGTAATGGGCCCTAAACTATGTTCTGGGATGAAAAATACAGCTTCAGTGAAATCCGTTTGCGAATCGGAGTGATAGATTAGAATCTAGAGCCAACGGTACGTTTTCTGTGTTAAACCATTACACCATTGAAAAACTGGTTACGTTTGCAATCGAAAGAAAAATGACTATAGTTGAAGAGGTAATGGCCCCTAAACTATGTTCTGGGATGAAAAATACAGCTTCAGTGAAATCCGTTTGCAAATCGGAGTGATAGATTAGAATCTAGAGCCAACGGTACGTTTTCTATGTTAAACCATTACACCATTGAAAAACTGGTTACGTTTGCAATCGAAAGAAAAATGACTATAGTTGAAGAGGTAATGGGCCCTAAACTATGTTCTGGGATGAAAGTTATAGCTTCAGTGAAATCTGTTTGCAAATCGGAGTGATAGATTAGAATCTAGAGCCAACGGTACGTTTTCTATGTTAAACCATTACACCATTGAAAAACTGGTTACGTTTGCAATCGAAAGAAAAATGACTATAGTTGAAGAGGTAATGGCCCCTAAACAATGTTCTGGGATGAAAAATACAGCTTCAGTGAAATCTGTTTGCAAATCGGAGTGATAGATTAGAATCTAGAGCCAACGGTAAGTTTTCTATGTTAAACCATTACACCATTGAAAAACTGGTTACGTTTGCAATCGAAAGAAAAATGACTATAGTTGAAGAGGTAATGGCCCCTAAACTATGTTCTGGGATGAAAGTTACAGTTTCAGTGAAATCCGTTTGCAAATCGGAGTGATAGATTAGAATCTAGAGCCAACGGTAAATTTTCTATGTTAAACCATTACACCATTGAAAAACTGGTTACGTTTGCAATCGAAAGAAAAATGACTATAGTTGAAGAGGTAATGGCCCCTAAACTATGTTCTGGGATGAAAGTTACAGCTTCAGTGAAATCCGCTTGCAAATCGGAGTGATAGATTAGAATCTAGAGCCAACGGTACGTTTTCTGTGTTAAACCATTACACCATTGAAAAACTGGTTACGTTTGTAATCAAAAGAAAAATGACTATAGTTGAAGAGGTAATGGCCCCTAAACTATGTTCTGGGATGAAAAATACAGCTTCAGTGAAATCCGTTTGCAAATCGGAGTGATAGATTAGAATCTAGAGCCAACGGTACGTTTTCTATGTTAAACCATTACACCATTGAAAAACTGGTTACGTTTGCAATCAAAAGAAAAATGACTATAGTTGAAGAGGTAATGGCCCCTAAGCTATGTTCTGGGATGAAAAATACAGCTTCAGTGAAATCCGTTTGCAAATCGGAGTGATAGATTAGAATCTAGAGCCAACGGTACGTTTTCTATGTTAAACCATTACACCATTGAAAAACTGGTTATGTTTACAATCGAGAGAAAAATGACTATAGTTGAAGAGGTAATGGCCCCTAAACTATGTTCTGGGATGAAAAATACAGCTTCAGTGAAATCCGTTTGCAAATCGGAGTGATAGATTAGAATCTAGAGCCAACGGTACGTTTTCTGTGTTAAACCATTACACCATTGAAAAACTGGTTACGTTTGCAATCGAAAGAAAAATGACTATAGTTGAAGAGGTAATGGCCCCTAAGCTATGTTCTGGGATGAAAAATACAGCTTCAGTGAAATCTGTTTGCAAATCGGAGTGATAGATTAGAATCTAGAGCCAACGGTACGTTTTCTATGTTAAACCATTACACCATTGAAAAACTGGTTACGTTTGCAATCGAAAGAAAAATGACTATAGTTGAAGAGGTAATGGCCCCTAAACTATGTTCTGGGATGAAAGTTACAGCTTCAGTGAAATCCGTTTGCAAATCGGAGTGATAGATTAGAATCTAGAGCCAACGGTACGTTTTCTATGTTAAACCATTACACCATTGAAAAACTGGTTACGTTTGCAATCGAAAGAAAAATGACTATAGTTGAAGAGGTAATGGCCCCTAAACTATGTTCTGGGATGAAAGTTATAGCTTCAGTGAAATCTGTTTGCAAATCGGAGTGATAGATTAGAATCTAGAGCCAACGGTACGTTTTCTATGTTAAACCATTACACCATTGAAAAACTGGTTACGTTTGCAATCGAAAGAAAAATGACTATAGTTGAAGAGGTAATGGGCCCTAAACTATGTTCTGGGATGAAAGTTATAGCTTAAGTGAAATCTGTTTGCAAATCGGAGTGATAGATTAGAATCTAGAGCCAACGGTACGTTTTCTATGTTAAACCATTACACCATTGAAAAACTGGTTACGTTTGCAATCGAAAGAAAAATGACTATAGTTGAAGAGGTAATGGCCCATAAACAATGTTCTGGGATGAAAAATACAGCTTCAGTGAAATCCGTTTGCAAATCGGAGTGATAGATTAGAATCTAGAGCCAACGGTAAGTTTTCTATGTTAAACCATTACACCATTAAAAAACTGGTTACGTTTGCAATCGAAAGAAAAATGACTATAGTTGAAGAGGTAATGGCCCCTAAACTATGTTCTGGGATGAAAGTTACAGTTTCAGTGAAATCCGTTTGCAAATCGGAGTGATAGATTAGAATCTAGAGCCAACGGTACGTTTACTATGTTAAATCATTACACCATTGAAAAACTGGTTACGTTTGCAATCGAAAAAAAAAAAAAAAAAAAAAAAAAAGAAAAATGACGGGGGGCGCTAGTGAGGCGCTGCAGGGTGAAGACGTGTCCCCTGTGAGCTCCTGCTTTCCAGCCAGACTGTGACTCTCATAGAAGACTGATTGGGGCATGAAGCACCTTCCCTGAAAGAGCTGCACCCCAGCAATGAGCAAATCCTCCCAGCAATACCCTCTGAGAAGTCGTGAGACCGTGAGACCTCTTCATTCCCCTCTTAAGTTCAGGAGGAATTTTTCAAAGATGGCCGCCCAGGCCCAACGCGGATCTCCACCACCGCCGCCTCCAGCTACCTCACCAGACCAGAGACCCATGAGCGAGGCAACCCTGACCCCCAGCAGACAGGAACCCCCCAGGCAGACATCTTCGCCAGCGTCACCAACCTCGGGGCTCGCCATTACAGGTATGTCAGCGGAGGAACTGTTGGCGCTAATGCAGCAAATGTTCCGTACGGAACTCCGCGTTGCCGTTACGGAATTGACTCAGCAAATTACGGAAATTGGCCAAAGGGTCAATACGTTAGAAACTCAGGCAGATGAGTTTGTGGGGGCACTTAACGCTGATAGAGCTGTCATAGATGATCATGATGATCGCCTAGATGCCCATGAAGCCAAACTCGAGGACCTGGAGAACCGAAGCAGGCGAGCGAATATCCGCATACGGGGCCTGCCTGAGTCTTGTTCTGATTTTGAGGTGGTGGCAACCAAGCTGTTTGAAACTTTAATCCCACCAGAAGATGCACCAGCATTGCGGATTGTGCGTATACATCGGGCAATAGCTAAGCCCCGCAATCCGGATCTGCCAAGAGATATCATCGCTAAGCTCTCTGCGGAGGACTTCCGCGATAAGATCTTACTAGCTGCTCGTGACATTGAACATTTGCCCGGAGTACCTGCTTCTGTGCAATTATATGCAGACTTAGCCCCATCTACTATTGCAAAGAGAAGGGATATGCGACCCTATACACTGGCTCTACAAAAGAAAGGTATTAGATACAAATGGGGGTTTCCCTTCCTCCTCTCATTCAAGTTTGGTGGCAAGCTTTATAATTGCAAAACTCCACCGGAAGCAGCGGCAGCACTAAATGAGGCAAATATCCCATACATTCTGCCTCCACCTTTAACTCAAGCCCCTAAAGATCAGAGGCCACGGAGACCAACTAAGACCTGGAACACTGCAGGAGGATCAAGGTTCCGTCCAAGAGCTCTTGCCATTGAGATGGGACAGCCAACCTGAAGGGCAACATTTTAACATTATAGACTTCCCTCATTAAGGACTGGTTATTCAGTCTAACTTTGTGCCTGAGGGATGGAGGTCCACTTTATGATGATGGACCTCCCTACAACCCCTTCGATCTCTGACGTATCCACCTTAGGGTGGTGTTATGTTTTGCAGTGGTATGGGCCCCTTTATGATGTTGGGCCCACCACGGAATCTTTACCATGGGATACCAGATGCTGAGCCCACTCTCCTGAAGAGTGGGATCCCCTCTCTGGAACTGGTCGCCCTGAGCGGTTACAGGACAGTATATATCCTACTAAAGTTTACAGGTTTATGGCTTTCATATCGGTTTATCCCTATGTTCCTTATATGTTTTTCATGTGATATACGCTTTGCAACTGAGTGTTAGTTCTTAGTGCTCTATGCTAATATTAAGCTTAAAAGGAAGTTTTGTAAATGCCTTGAGTCAAGTAACTTTTAAGAAATATATAGCAATCATTTTGCTCCCCCAAGCAGTACTTCATTAGCATTTCCCTTTTTTTAAGCTATCTCAAGGTCTGGCTTTGGAAATCATAGTTGTCCCCCTTTTACGGATGCTAGCGGGAGGGCCTAGCCCCCTGATTTGGGCTCTCTCGTTTGCATTCATTCTGCACCATTGTGCAGCGTATTCTGTTCAGTATTCATCTAATTTAGATAAAAGAGTTTTGGACCCACCTGGTGAGAAGGGTCCGCCACACGTTTTCTTACCTTCATATAAACCACTTTGTAGTAACACACAGGGGGGTCCTGTTCCCCCAGGCGCCGAGATCATTCACCCTAGTCATCAACTATTAGTCATATGGCTACCAGACCACTTAACGTAGTATCGCATAATGTCAGGGGACTTAATTCCCCACAAAAGAGGCAAAAGGCTTTCACCTTTTACACAAAATCTTCTCCTGATATACTGGCAATACAGGAAACTCATTTCTCTAATAAATCGGTTCCAAAATTTTTTCACAAAAATTATACTCGGGTATTCATGTCTAGCTACCATAAAAAACAAAGAGGAGTGGCTACGTTTTTGGCTAACTCCTTTCCTTTGGAAGTCTCTACCCATCTTTCTGATGACCAAGGGACTTACAATATTATACTAGGTAAATTCCAGACCGGAGTTCTATGCATAGTCAACGTTTATGCCCCCCCAAACATGGTCAGGGAAACCATAAATAAGATCTCTGAGATTCTATTAGAATTGAAATTTGATTCCCTGATCTGGTTGGGAGACTTTAACTTAGCCCCTAACGATAGCTTGGATAAGACCATTCCTGCTCGCCCCTCTGACGCCAAGAAAAATAGAGACTATTTTGACAATTTACTAAAACAACACTCGTTAGTGGATTCCTGGCGGGAGTATAATGGTGGTAGGAGGGGTTACTCATACTATTCTGCTCCTCACAACTCTTATTCCAGAATCGATTTGATCCTGATATCCTCCAGCTGTGTCTCTAATATGGCCTACTCAAGACATCTGTTGTGCTCCTGGTCCGACCATGATCCAATAATGACCTCCATGACCTCCCTAATTCCAAAGACCCAAAGGGCTCCGTGGAGGCTTAATGAAACTCTCTTATATAATCCTGAGGTGTGTGGCAAGATTGATGAAGCCTTGGATAGCTATTTTGCGATAAATGATATCCCCGAGACCACTCCTGCAATTTGTTGGATGGCACATAAGGCAGTAATACGAGGGCATTTTATCAAAATTGCCGCCAAACATAAAAGAGAAAGAGGGATTGTGATTTCAAATCTAGAGCACAAAATTGCTACGTTACATAATCTTAACCAAAACAACCCCTCGAGGTATCTTAGCAAACAAATTTACGACCTGAATACGCAGCTGGAGGCGATCTTGAATCGGGAGAGTGAAAAGGCCCTTAGCTGGACCAATGCTAAAGCCTACGACCAGATTAACAAGCCTAACAGATGGTTAGCCCAGAAATTAAGAGCCCAACAGACAGTCAACAGAATAACAAAAATTAGGGACCCCAACAATAAAATAACTTCTAACCCCGATAAAATCTACGAGACCTTTTTGAAATATTACCAACAGCTATATAAAGATAACGACCCAGACAGCGCCCCTGAGGAGAAAGTGAAATTCTTAGAACATACAATTCATAAAACAATATCTCCACTAACTCTTACACAACTTAATCAGAACATTACAGCAGAGGAACTGAGACAGGCCATTAAAAAAACTAAAAACGCTAAATCACCGGGTCCAGATGGTCTATCAGCATTATATTACAAAAAATTTGAACACACCCTAACTCCGTATATACTTAAATTTTTCAATACTATACTGAAGGGCCATGCTCCCCCTCAAGAATTTCTGGCCTCTTCAATCGTCATGATTCCGAAACCCCAACGAGACCCCCTTCTGGTGAAAAATTATCGACCTATCTCACTATTAGGGGTAGATTACAAATTGTTCACGGCTATCCTAGCCTCCAGGCTTAACAATATCCTACCTGCCCTGGTACACCGCGACCAGGTGGGTTTTATTCCCTTCAGGCAGGCATCGGACAACATACGTAAAATTGTAAATATTCAGCACTTCTCCAGTAGGTCTTCTTCATGTCTGGCTGTTTTGGCCTTAGACATGGAGAAGGCCTTTGATCTCATTAAATGGCCCTACATGATTTCGGTCCTTCAGAACTATGGCTTTAGCGGCAATTATCTTAATGCGATCAGAGCACTCTATTCATATCCTACTGCTTCTCTCAAAATGCCGGCGGTCGGCAGGGTGTCGTTCCCAATTCAGAGGGGCACGAGGCAGGGGTGCCCTCTATCACCTGCAATTTTTGCTCTAATGATAGAACCCCTGGCCGAGATGATTCGTAGAAATCCTGATATTCAGGGAGTCACCATAGGTAAACGAGAGTACAAATTATCTTTGTTTGCGGACGACATCTTGCTGACTTTATATTCACCTAAGACCTCTGTTCCGGCCTTGTTGAAAGTTATAGACGAATTTTCCCTTTTTTCAGGTTTTAAATTAAATCTGGACAAATCGGAACTGATGTTGTCCAACACCTCTACTAAAGCTGGACAAAATTTGGCCCAATCTTTTGGCCTACAATATCAACCTAGATACTTAAAGTACCTAGGTATAAATTTAACCATTGATCCGTCTAAATTATACGACCAGAATTACCCCTCAATGATCAGGAAATTGACCAATGACCTAGATATATGGAACAATTACCCGATTTCTCTTCTTGGAAGGGTTACCTCAGTTAGGATGACACTGTTACCACGTATCCTTTATTTATTTAGAGTTTTGCCTATCTCAGTCAAAAAGGGCACACTGGGTCGTCTCCAGAGACAAATACAACAATTTATCTGGCGAAAACGTAAGGCACGTATAAAATATGCAACTCTGGCGAGACCTAGAGATATGGGAGGCCTGAATGCTCCGATCATTCTAAATTACTATTATGCAGCTCAGATAGCGCAATTGGCAATGGCAAATTCAAAATTTAATGTTCCCATATGGGTAGAGATAGAGTCGTAGCTCCTCGGTCCTTCCTCTCTCACAGGTTTAATGTGGGCTAGATCAATTCATACTAATGCTATAAGAAAAAAAGCACCAGTTGCTGCTCACTCTTTAGGGCTATGGTCACGCCTGAGATTTCTACATTCCCTACAGTCCCCAACCTCATGTCTGACAAATATATTCAAAAACCCGGAATTTCCAAAGGGTCTCCAAACTCAAAACTTCAAATGGTGGATTAAGAAAGGATATCTCACCTTAGGTAAATTTATGTCTCACTTTAAATTGGCCTCACCGGCGCAATTTGGCAAAGATAACAATGTCCCGTTTGAAGAATTAAATAATATGTCTCTAATATTTAAATTTTTGCAAACCTTGGACAGAGGCAATGAGATCCTAATCTATACCTCCTTTGAGGCGAAGTGCAAAAATGGTGCCTTGGATAAGGGCCTCATTTCTGACCTATATACGACTATTTGCCATACCAATCTTATTCCTAAACTGAAGGTACATGAGATGTGGGAGCGAGAGTGCAATATTTCCCTCTCGGAGGAAAGATGGGCCCATTGTTGTTCTATTCTTACGAGAGGATCACTATTCTTCTCATCAATTGAAACCTCCCTAAAACTATTCCATAGAACCTACTTAACTCCTTCTAAATTGCACCAATTTTTCCCTGATACATCTAACCTTTGTTTCAGGCACTGCCACCAGAAAGGAGATCTATGGCACGTTTGGTGGGATTGCCCAATAGTACAGCACTACTGGAAGGCAATCTGGAATAAATTGTGTCTAATGCTAGGCAAACAGATCCCCCTAGACCCGTCTGTTGCCCTCTTAGGAAACAGGCCCAAGTCTGTGTTACACCCTACCCATAAACTAATACAGTTTGTGATGGCGCAAGCCAAGAGACACATTGCCTCTCATTGGAAACAACCCCTCTTGTCTGTAGATGATATGTTTAGAGACCTCAACAAGACGATGCTATCTGAACATATCAGAGCCAAGGTTTTTGATAGGTTAGAAAATTTCTTTAAAATCTGGGACCCATGGATACTGCATCAAGACAACGTTGGGCTGAGATATACCTTACATACATTTTAGTTCCCCTGACTCTATTTGTCTCTTAGATATTATGAGTAGATTTTGGTGGCCTGGGGTGGGAGCGGTTCCCCTCCCCTACGTAATTGAATATGGAGGTAAATTCTGAATAAAAGCATTTTTCTCACCATTCTGCCCCTTATTCCCTTGCTCCCAGCTGTTCCCTTCCTATCCGTGGGCTTGATCCATTGGCATGCTGTGGCTCTGTCCACTCATGGATCATCCCCTATACCCTCCCATTCCCTTTTCCATCCTTTTTCTCCCTTCCCTTCTTTCCTTGCCTTTCCCGTTACCCCCCATATCCCCTACTCTGAGCAATTAGAATGCTACGGTTACTTTATTTCATATTATATCAGAGTTTACGATATAATAATAACCTTGATGTTTTATAGTACCTATTTGAATGTTTTAATTTGCATTACCCCTTGTGTGGGGATATCTTGTTATTCTTGTATGTATACGTTTTATTCTCAATAAAAACCCTTGAAACGAAAGAAAAATGACTATAGTTGAAGAGGTAATGGCCCCTAAACTATGTTCTGGGATGAAAGTTACAGCTTCAGTGAAATCCGCTTGCAAATCGGAGTGATAGATTAGAATCTAGAGCCAACGGTACGTTTTCTATGTTAAACCATTACACCATTGAAAAACTGGTTACGTTTGCAATCGAAAGAAAAATGACTATAGTTGAAGAGGTAATGGCCCCTAAACTATGTTCTGGGATGAAAAATACAGCTTCAGTGAAATCCGTTTGCAAATCGGAGTGATAGATTAGAATCTAGAGCCAACGGTAAGTTTTCTATGTTAAACCATTACACCATTGAAAAACTGGTTACGTTTGCAATCGACAGAAAAATGACTATAGTTGAAGAGGTAATGGCCCCTAAACTATGTTCTGGGATGAAAAATACAGCTTCAGTGAAATCCGTTTGCAAATCGGAGTGATAGATTAGAATCTAGAGCCAACGGTACGTTTTCTATGTTAAACCATTACACCATTGAAAAACTGGTTACGTTTGCAATCGAAAGAAAAATGACTATAGTTGAAGAGGTAATGGCCCCTAAACTATGTTCTGGGATGAAAAATACAGCTTCAGTGAAATCTGCTTGCAAATCGGAGTGATAGATTAGAATCTAGAGCCAACGGTACGTTTTCTATGTTAAACCATTACACCATTGAAAAACTGGTTACGTTTGCAATCGAACGAAAAATGACTGTAGTTGAAGAGGTAATGGCCCCTAAACTATGTTCTGGGATGAAAGTTACAGCTTCAGTGAAATCCGTTTGCAAATCGGAGTGATAGATTAGAATCTAGAGCCTTTGGTACGTTTTCTATGTTAAACCATTACACCATTGAAAAACTGGTTACGTTTGCAATCGAAAGAAAAATGACTATAGTTGAAGAGGTAATGGGCCCTAAACTATGTTCTGGGATGAAAGTTATAGCTTCAGTGAAATCTGTTTGCAAATCGGAGTGATAGATTAGAATCTAGAGCCAACGGTACGTTTTCTATGTTAAACCATTACACCATTAAAAACTGGTTACGTTTGCAATCGAAAGAAAAATGACTATAGTTGAAGAGGTAATGGCCCCTAAACAATGTTCTGGGATGAAAAATACAGCTTCAGTGAAATCCGTTTGCAAATCGGAGTGATAGATTAGAATCTAGAGCCAATGGTACGTTTTCTTTGTTAAACCATTACACCATTGAAAACTGGTTACGTTTGCAATCGAAAGAAAAATGACTATAGTTGAAGAGGTAATGGCCCCTAAACTATGTTCTGGGATGAAAAATACAGCTTCAGTGAAATCCGTTTGCAAATCGGAGTGATAGATTAGAATCTAGAGCCAACGGTAAGTTTTCTATGTTAAACCATTACACCATTGAAAAACTGGTTACGTTTGCAATCGAAAGAAAAATGACTATAGTTGAAGAGGTAATGGCCCCTAAACTATGTTCTGGGATGAAAGTTACAGCTTCAGTGAAATCCGTTTGCAAATCGGAGTGATAGATTAGAATCTAGAGCCAACGGTACGTTTTCTATGTTAAACCATTACACCATTGAAAAACTGGTTACGTTTGCAATCGAAAGAAAAATGACTGGAGTGCGCATGAGCGGCGCCACAGGACACATGCTGGCACTGTGAGCTCCGCATTGCAGGCGACCATACTGCCGCTATAGCGCACGGATCCGGATAATATATACCTCATCAGAAAGCTGAAGATTCAAGCAATGCAACGAGCCCCCCTGGGATATCCAATCCGCAGCAGAACTAATTATATCCCTCTCCGTTCACCTCTACGATTCAACAGGAGATTCAGCAAGATGGCCGCCGCAGCTCCACAACAAGAAGCAGGCCTCAGCCCGCCACAGACCACGGAGGGGACCCTGGGAAGAAAATCGCTACCTACCCCAGTGCTAGCCAACCAGATCTCCCCTCGACCAGGTATGTCGGCCGCTGAAACGTGGGCTACCCCCCCAAACAGGCCCCCGCTATCTCTCACGCTGAAGCCAGTGACGGAGTTTCCCGCCGCCAATGCGTACAAACGGACGCATGGTCCCATAGCCAACGCGAACAAAATCCTGGTCCAACTGACGCAAAATACGCATTCTGCCCATACACAGGCGTAAGACTGGACGCATCAACTCAAGGCTCAGGCGTACCTTTTAACGCGTCCCCACCTGCAGCAACATCAGACCCAAGCGTATCTTTAGATGCATCACATGCGAACCTAGCACTTGGGCCAGGCACCCCTCTTGAATCAAGGTTTGACAACTCTCAAAGCGACCTTGGAATACAAATAGGCGGGATGTCCGCAGAACAACTAATTGCCTCCATTACTAACGTTTTCAGAATAGAACTCAAGGCCGAACTCAAACTGGCAGTCACTGAACTTTCTGACCGTATTAGCGAGATCGGAGACAGGGTGACCACACTTGAAAATCAAACCGATGATCTTGTACTGGTGACTAACGCCAACACAGCAACCTTAGAGGTCCATGATGAGAGGCTAGATATGGTGGAAGACAAACTAGAGGATCTCGAAAATAGAAGCAGGAGGGCAAATGTGAGAATAAGAGGTGTACCTGAAGCGGTGGAAGACTTGCAAGCACTGGCGGCAAACTTATTCCATGCTCTTCTACCCCAGATAGACCCCTCCAGGCTTGGGGTTGTTAGAATCCACAGGGCATTAGTTCGACCCAGGAATACCGCTCTACCAAGAGACATTATTGCAAAGCTTAACAGTGAAGACATTAGGGATAAAATTCTGCTATCAGCACGAGATCTACACTGCCTCCCAGATCAACCACAATCTGTGCAATTATTTGCTGACCTGGCTCCTATAACTATTCAGAAGAGAAGAAACATGAAGCCCTACACGAGTGCACTACAGCAGGCCTCTATCAGGTACAAGTGGGGGTTTCCCTTTGCCCTCATCTTCAAGAAAAACAATAAACAATTTGTGTGTAAGACACCTGATGGGGCAGCAGAAGCTTTAACGGAAGCAAATATCCCTTTTGTCGTACCAGACTTAAAGCAACAACAAGAAAGACAATCTCCAAAACCAAGAAGAGAACTACGCCAGAACCGGGCATGGTCCTCATCTAGGAATATTGCATTGAGAGGAAACTCATCTGACCATGGCCCGCCGGGAGAATAACTTGCTGGTTTTGGCCTACACTCTTGGCTCACATACTTTTATTATTTGAATTGCAAGGCACGAACTTCCCTCCTATTCTTCAGGAAAGTCACCCTGACCCAGGAGGGTCGTTTCACCACTTACTACATGAAAATATCTGTCTTTACTTCTAATGTCTGAAGGACTACGTTCCTGGCATCAGCACCTTCCTTGTGAAGTCCTTTTCCCTGGACATCTTTACAGGTTCTTATGGACGTGCCAATACACTGCCTTCTTCCTGAGAAGGCATTGTTACATCTTATGCTAGTTACTAACCAGTTATTTTCCAGGTTTCTTCATATATGGACTGATATATGACTTAGGAAAAGTCTAGAATATAGTGTTTACCCTGTTTAGTCCTCAGTTAGTTATTAACCATTTACTTTCCAGGTTTCTTCATATATGGACTGATACATAACTTGGGAAAAGTCTAGAATATAGTGTTTACTTTGTTTAGTCCTCAGTTCAGTTAAATGTTTATCCATAGTAAGATAGATAACATTCATATCAGATATATTGAAAATCCATTTCCAACATATAACTCGGATCTGTTTACCTTTAGCTATCTTTAAACTTAAGTTAGGCAGTTAAGCCTGCATTTCATGTTGTACTCCACATGAGAAGTGTTTGGTGGCTGGCCTTTTATATATGGACAGCTACCCACTTGCTTCACTTAGTGACATACTCTGTGTTCACTAAGGCTTTATACCAACATGAGAACACGAAAAGCCCCAATTACACTATGCAGAAACCCTTCTATAGACACTCATTTTGCCCACTCCACCCCTCCTCTATGATTCTTAATAGCTTCCTGAATTTTTGTATTCAAGTCCATTAATATTTTGACGCACAATGCCAGAGGTCTGAGTTCCCCTGCAAAGAGAAATAAGGCCTTTAAGGCCTATGCAAAACACCGGCCAGATATAATATGCATTCAAGAATCCCACTTCTCCCCACAAAATACCCCCAAACAATTCCATAAGCATTACTCTAGATCATACCTATCATCATACAAAAAGAGAAGCCGAGGAGTGATTACCCTCCTCTCAGATAACTTCTCAATTGACATTACTCAACATCTAGAAGACGACTCAGGGACCTATGTGATTTTGCTTGGGACATATGAACAAAAAACAATATGTATTGTTAATGTTTATGCTCCTCCAGAATACCCCCATCGTGTTCTCTCTGGGATATCTGAAACACTACTAACATTACAATTTGATAGCCTCATTTGGGCGGGAGATTTTAATCTAGCCCCAGATGACAAACTAGATCGAACTCATCCACTGAGACCCTCGATTGCTAAAAAGAATCAAGCTCTATTTTTAAACTTGTTCAAGACTCACTCACTTATAGACTCCTGGAGAGAACATAATGAAGGGAAAAGAGGCTACTCCTGCTTCTCAGCACCACACAATTCTTACTCCCGAATCGATCTCATCCTTGTTCCATCCTTATGCGCATCCTCCTTGGCATACTCAAGGCATATCCTTTGCCCCTGGTCAGATCATGAACTACTACTGACAGTCATGAACTCCCCAGTCCCTGCACCACTTAGGACCCAGTGGAGACTTAATGAGTCACTACTAATTAATCCTAACATATGTTCAGCGATTGAAAACTCACTTGATAACTATTTTAAAGAGAATGACACGGAGGAAGTAAGTGAGGGAATATGCTGGATGGCTCATAAGGCGGTTGTGAGGGGAGAATTAATGAGATTATCCGCTAAGGCCAAGAGAGAAAAGGGAACCATCATCTCAAACCTAGAAAGAAAAATAAATATGCTTCACTCAATAAATCAGACCAACCCCACAAGGTATTTACAAAAACAGATCTTTGATCAACAGCTGAAGTTAGACACAATATTAGGCCAGGAGGTTGAAAAGGCCATGAGATGGACAGGTGCGATGGCATATGAGCAGCTCAACAAACCCAACAAATGGCTAGCTAGGAGACTCAGAGACAAACAAATCTCAAATAAAATCACTAAAATAAGAGATAAGAGTGGTAAGATTACATCCAACCCAGATAAGATATACCAGACTTTCTTGGAATACTACCAAACCCTCTATAGTGATGACGACCCAGACCAGGCCCCGGAGAAAAGAGATCAGTTTTTAAAAGAGAATATAGGGATTAAAATCACCCAAGACACGGCTAAAACACTTAATTTACCAATTAACGAGGAAGAGTTACATGACGCAATTAAAAGACTAAAGAGAGCTAAAGCTCCAGGCCCTGACGGCTTACCATCACTTTATTACAAAAAATTTGAGGATATTTTGAGCCCACACTTAATTAAATTCTACAATTCCCTGATGAAAGGTAAACCCCCGCCACCTGAATTTCTGTCATCGGCTATCTGTATATTACATAAACCCCCCAGAGACCCATTAAACACCAAAAATTATAGACCAATTTCTCTACTAGGTGTAGATTATAAGCTTTTTACCTCCATACTAGCAACCAGACTGAACACTGTACTACCGGGCCTGGTACATAGAGATCAAGTAGGTTTCATACCCCAGAGGCAGGCCCCCGATAATATTAGGAAAGTCCTGGACATACAACATTATTGCAAGAAGATATCCCAACCTTTAGCTATATTATCATTAGACATGGAAAAAGCCTTCGATAAAATTAAATGGCCATATATGCTTTCAGTCCTACGTAAATTCGGCTTCTGTGGTGAATACCTTAACGCCATACAAACTCTTTACTCCCTTCCTACTGCATACTTAAAACTGCCTTCGTATAATCAAACTAGATTTTCTATAAGCCAGGGAACAAGACAAGGGTGCCCATTATCTCCGGGCATCTTTGCACTAGTCATAGAGCCCTTGGCAAGCAAGATTAGGGGGTCCCTGGAGGTACTGGGCGTACAACTAGGAAAAAAGCAATACAAATTAAATTTATTCGCTGACGACATTCTCCTTACCCTCTCTTCACCGCACACTTCCATTCCCAACTTACTAAAAATTATCCAGGATTTTTCTGTTTTCTCGGGTTTCCAATTAAACAAAGATAAATCAGAACTTATGGTTTCTCAGACTTCTCACAAAGCGGGAAAGAACTTAGCCGAGTCCCTAGGCCTACAATACCAATCTAAATTCATTAAATATCTTGGAATCAATTTACCATCTGATCCCACTCAATTATATGATATCAATTATCCTGCTTTGTATAGAAGACTCTCGGAAGACCTAGAAACGTAGGCAAAATATCCCCTTTCCCTGCTTGGGAAGGTACATGCAATTAAAATGACCCTTTTCCCTCGACTGTTGTACCTCTTCCGAACCCTGCCTATACCAATACGACCCTCCCATGTAGCTGACCTGCAAAAAAGAATCCTCAGATTTATTTGGTCACATAAAAAAGCTAGGATAAAATATGCTACTTTGGCCAAAACAAAAGATAGGGGAGGACTTACACTTCCGATACTGATGACATACTACAGGGCGGCTAGATTATCTCAGTTGGTGCTAGTAAACTCCGGATATATGGCCCCCCTCTGGGTCGATATTGAATCTAAATTGATTCATCCCCTTACCACCCCAGGAGTAATGTGGGCCAGGAAAATTCCGTTGAAAAAGATTCAGGCCTTATCCCCAATATTTGGTTCTTCTATTAAATTATGGCTTAACCTTAGATTTGTATACAAACTACAATCCCCAACCTGCCTTATGTCCGCTATTTTTGGTAACCCAGATTTCACATTTGGCCTAAATCAACAGCCATTTTCTTGGTGGATCTTAAAGGGTCTTACTAGATTAGGAAAATTCACATTAGCATTCAAACTGATGGACCGTCGCCAGTTTTTTGCGGACAGGGAGGTGCCTCCCCAGGAAATTTCTAGAGCCACACAAATTTTCAATTATATAAATACTTTAGATAAAGATAAAGAGATAAATATATACTCTCTGTTTGAAACTAGGTGCAGAAATGGACCGTTAAATAAAGGGCTTATATCAGACTTCTACTTTATGTTAATGAGGGAGGAGTCTGATGAAAAGATGAAATTCCAGCTATACTGGGAAAGAGATACAGGCAAAACTCTATCGATAAGTAAATGGGGACACTGCTGCACGACCTTACTAAAGAATAGTCTCTTCTATTCCTCCATTGAAACATCACTTAAACTATTACACCGCACCTATTTTACGCCAGCCAGAGTCCATGCTTTTTGTCCAGATCAGTCCGAGTTATGTCCAAGGGGCTGTGGCCAAAAAGGCACATTATGGCACATGTGGTGGCAGTGCCCTATAGTACAAATCTTCTGGAAAAAGATATGGAGACGCACCTCCCTCATGCTCAGAATTGAATCCCCCCTAGATCCCACAGTGGCTTTATTGGGCAATAGGCCCCAGAAGATCACACGCGCAGCTAACAAACTTTTACACCATGTAATGGCGTTGGCCAGAAGGCAAATAGCATATAGCTGGAAATCAGCAAGGCTAAATGATAATCTAGTCTTCACGAAACTCAATGAGGCAATGCTATCAGAGCATATACTAGCTAAGGTCCATGATTCAATAGAACCATTCTTACTAACATGGTCCCCCTGGATTGATTCTCAGGATAATGAGGGTTTACCTTATGTACTACACACATTTTAGAGGACCATACATTCTTCAGTCCTTTTGGTATTGATGCAGTCAATAAGAATTCAGGTTATATCATAGTATTTAGGAGAGAGTGGACTATAGTGGGTAATAAAATGCTTTGATTATAGTTTATTCCTATAGCTATTTAACTCGAGTGGCTCTTTCTCCTTAAATGGAGATTTCTTTCTCCCTTTCCCTTCCCTCCCTATCTACCCCCCCCCCTCTTCCCCCCTGGTGGGTCCCTTTGGCATGAAGTGGAGTCCCCACCCTTGGGATCCCCCCGGGGTCTTATCTTCCTTCTTTACTCTATCTTCTCTTCTAACTAACTTTTCTTTTCCCTTCCTCTCCCCCCCCTCCCCCCCCTTCTATACTCCTATATAAAAATTTAAATTAGGATGTTTAAAATATATAGAATAATATTACAGTTAACCTAATGGATAAGAATGTAAGTTCCGCTCTTATTTAGATGTTTAATTTTTGCGTGATATCTCCTAATGTGTTTGTGAGCTATTATGTACAATTCCCCTAAGAGGGACATGTCATGTGAAACTTGTATTATGCTATCATTGTGAACCATTTCTTACATAATAATAAACACCATTGAAACGAAAGAAAAATGACTATAGTTGAAGAGGTAATGACCCCTAAACTATGTTCTGGGATGAAGGTTACAGCTTCAGTGAAATCCGTTTGCAAATCGGAGTGATAGATTAGAATCTAGAGCCAACGGCCCCCTAAAATCCATCATGAACGCAGCAGCCAGACTCATCTACTCCTCCCACCGCTCTGTCTCCACAACTCCCCTACGCAAATCCCTTCATTGGCTTCCAATTCACTTCAGAATCAGCTTCAAGATCCTATGTTTGGCATACAAATCCTTACACAAGTCCTGCCCAACCTACATCTCTGACCTGGTCAGCAGATATACACCTGGCCGCCCACTTCGCTCCTCCAACGACCTCCTCTTAACCACCCCACGCATCTCGCACTCCCATGCCAGACTGCAGGACTTCACTAGAGCTGCCCCTATCCTGTGGAACTCTCTCCCGCTGCCCATCAGGCTCGCTCCCACCTTCAACACCTTCAAAAAAGCACTCAAAACTCACTTCTTCAAGGAGGCCTACATCAACTCAACACTACCCTAATCCTTTCTGCCAATAACTTCTTGATGCACCCCCTCCTTTTGTGTCACCAGCCCTTCCCTCTAGATTGTAAGCCTTTGGCAGGGCCCTCTTCCCTTGTGTATCATACTTGACTGTGTGCACTTTACCCAGAATTTGGAACTGGTAATTTTTTACCACTACCATTCCAGTTTATGATCTGGCATTGTACTATTATCTGCATTGTGTTGTGTATCTTATTGCTATTACCTGTATTGTTGTATCTATGGTCTGTTACCTGTATTGTTCTGTCAACCCTGTTATCATTGTCTGTAAGCCTATTTATTGTACAGCGCTGCGTAATATGTTGGCGCTATATAAATCTAATAAATAATAATAATAATAACGGTAAGTTTTCTATGTTAAACCATTACACCATTGAAAAACTGGTTACGTTTGCAATCAAAAGAAAAATGACTATAGTTGAAGAGGTAATGGCCCCTAAACTATGTTCTGGGATGAAAAATACAGCTTCAGTGAAATCCGTTTGCAAATCGGAGTGATAGATTAGAATCTAGAGCCAACGGTACGTTTTCTATGTTAAACCATTACACCATTGAAAAACTGGTTACGTCTGCAATCGAAAGAAAAATGACTATAGTTGAAGAGGTAATGACCCCTAAACTATGTTCTGGGATGAAAGTTACAGCTTCAGTGAAATCCGCTTGCAAATCGGAGTGATAGATTAGAATCTAGAGCCAACGGTACGTTTTCTATGTTAAACCATTACACCATTGAAAAACTGGTTACGTTTGCAATCGAAAGAAAAATGACTATAGTTGAAGAGGTAATGGCCCCTAAACTATGTTCTGGGATGAAAGTTACAGCTTCAGTGAAATCCGTTTGCAAATCGGAGTGATAGATTAGAATCTAGAGCCAACGGTACGTTTTCTATGTTAAACCATTACACCATTGAAAAACTGGTTACGTTTGCAATCGAAAGAAAAATGACTATAGTTGAAGAGGTAATGGGCCCTAAACTATGTTCTGGGATGAAAGTTATAGCTTCAGTGAAATCTGTTTGCAAATCGGAGTGATAGATTAGAATCTAGAGCCAACGGTACGTTTTCTATGTTAAACCATTACACCATTGAAAAACTGGTTACGTTTGCAATCGAAAGAAAAATGACTATAGTTGAAGAGGTAATGGCCCCTAAACTATGTTCTGGGATGAAAGTTACAGCTTCAGTGAAATCCGTTTGCAAATCGGAGTGATAGATTAGAATCTAGAGCCAACGGTACGTTTTCTATGTTAAACCATTACACCATTGAAAAACTGGTTACGTTTGCAATCGAAAGAAAAATGACTATAGTTGAAGAGGTAATGGGCCCTAAACTATGTTCTGGGATGAAAGTTATAGCTTCAGTGAAATCTGTTTGCAAATCGGAGTGATAGATTAGAATCTAGAGCCAACGGTACGTTTTCTATGTTAAACCATTACACCATTGAAAAACTGGTTACGTTTGCAATCGAAAGAAAAATGACTATAGTTGAAGAGGTAATGGCCCCTAAACAATGTTCTGGGATGAAAAATACAGCTTCAGTGAAATCCGTTTGCAAATCGGAGTGATAGATTAGAATCTAGAGCCAACGGTAAGTTTTCTATGTTAAACCATTACACCATTGAAAAACTGGTTACGTTTGCAATCGAAAGAAAAATGACTATAGTTGAAGAGGTAATGGCCCCTAAACTATGTTCTGGGATGAAAGTTACAGCTTCAGTGAAATCCGTTTGCAAATCGGAGTGATAGATTAGAATCTAGAGCCAACGGTAAGTTTTCTATGTTAAACCATTACACCATTGAAAAACTGGTTACGTTTGCAATCGAAAGAAAAATGACTATAGTTGAAGAGTTAATAGCCCCTAAACTATGTTCTGGGATGAAAGTTACAGCTTCAGTGAAATCCGTTTGCAAATCGGAGTGATAGATTAGAATCTAGAGCCAACGGTAAGTTTTCTATGTTAAACCATTACACCATTGAAAAACTGGTTACATTTGCAATCGAAAGAAAAATGACTATAGTTGAAGAGGTAATGGCCCCTAAACTATGTTCTGGGATGAAAGTTACAGCTTCAGTGAAATCCGTTTGCAAATCGGAGTGATAGATTAGAATCTAGAGCCAACGGTACGTTTTCTATGTTAAACCATTACACCATTGAAAAACTGGTTACGTTTGCAATCGAAAGAAAAATGACGGGGGGCGCTAGTGAGGCGCTTACTGAAGTGGATGCACCTTCACTGAGCTCCTGCTTCCCAGCTTGACTGCCGCTGAAATACTGCACCGATCGGGGCAAGACATACATCCCCGGATTGCTTAGGACCCCAGGAATGCTTGGGTCCCCACGACATTACCCCATCTGAAGCCGTTCATCCAGCAGACCCCTTCTTTCGCCACTCAGCTTCAAAAGGAGATTCTCCAAGATGGCCGACAGGGCCCAGCCAGAGGAAAAGCCTGCAAGCCCAGCACTAGAAGGTGGGTCTCACCCCGACAATCTAAGCACCCCAGCCCCTTCCCAGAGGTCTGCACAGGCCCCCGCACGCTCGGAGACCCAAAAACGAGGACCCCAAACCTCTCTAAAGACCCTAGCAAGCCAGGCCGCTCGGGCCGCCTCGCAGACGAAAAATTCGCATAACGCTACCAAAAGTTCGCATGCCAATACTAAAAGTTTGCATCCTCCACAGACAACTTCGCATACAGCGCTGAAAAGTTCGCATGAAGAGCATAAAAGTTCGCATGCCGCTCGCGCGGAAAATTCGCGTCAAGGGCAAGAAAGTTCGCATCAAAGTTCGCATGAAGAGCATAAAAGTTCGCATGCCGCTCGCGCGGAAAATTCGCGTCAAGGGCAAGAAAGTTCGCATCAAAGTTCGCATGGAGAGCAAGCTGAAAATTCACATCAACTTCATGAACATGCGCACTCTAGCCCTGAAAGTACGCGTTCACAGCCTGAATACTCCAGCCCACCACGAGTTGAGGCATTGCCAATAGGAATGTCATCCGACCAATTGATGGCGATGATGAGGTCTGTATTTAAGCAAGAGCTTCGTGGGGCGGTCAACGAGCTATCCCAACAGATTGCTGATGTGGGACAAAGGGTTGACTTACTTGAACACCAGTCGGACGAGATGGTCAAAGTCATCAATGAAGATAGGCTCAAGATAGACGAGCATGATGACCGACTAGAGGAAGCTGAAGCAAAATTAGAGGACCTGGAGAACAGGAGCAGGTCAAATGTCCGCTTACGAGGCTTATGATTCCTCATTGCTTCGAGTGGTGCGTATACATCGCTCCCTAGTCAAAATGCGCAACCCAGAGCTACCAAGGGATGTCATCGCAAAATTCTACTCGGAAGACATCCGGGACAAGATCCTTTTAGCAGCCCGAGGCCTGACATCCCTCCCAGATGTCCCATCATCCGTCCAGATTTTCGCAGATCTGTCACCCATGACCATCCAAAAGAGGCGAGAAATGCGGCCCTACACCTTGGCCTTGCAACAAAAAGACATTCGCTACAGGTGGGGTTTCCCATTCATGATTACTTTCAAGATTGACAACAAGGTCTTCACCTGCAAGAAACCGGATGAAGTCAAGGCGATCCTCATAGAGGCTGACATACCATTCACTTTACCCTCTCCACCGACTCAACAGCCCAAGCCCAGACGTACGGGACGTCTGACCCAATCATGGAACACAGCACGAGGCTCTTCATCTTATCGCCCAAGAGCCCTTGACATGGATGCAGCTTGATATTCTTCTTGCAAGACTCAAGAGGACTCACCTCTCCTAGATCGCCGCTGGGAGACTCGAGGACTAACCCCTTTATGATGTGGGTCATGGTCTACCATTAACATTACTGGTTGTCAGAATATGATGGCCCACACGGGACTATATTGTTTCCTCAGATCTCTCCCTGCGGGACTACAGGCCCCTTTATGATGTTGGGCCTGTCTCCTTCATGTTCGCCCTGTTATGGGTCATACCGTGAGGCTAAGGATGAACGAATATCCTGAAAATCATCGGGACATTGTCTTTACGGGTGATGCTTTTTTTTTTTTCTTTTGTTTATATTAGTTGATTCATCATGAGCTATAGTAAGTTACTGTTGACTTATGTGCCCCGATGCCTGGTGTTTAGGTTGTATTATATGCTTTTTCTTATAGGTTTTAAGGCAGTTCAAGTTGGGACCACAGTTGTTGTCCCCCAATACCAGGATGGTGTCTGGATTATGGACCACACTGTTAGCGTGGACCCTTTTCCGGTCATTATCTCTGCACACTTGTGCTACTCCCCTTCCCCCAGACTGTGATTTCGTGTTCATAGATACCCCTTTAACCCCCAGAGTTGAGCGATGTGTTGCTTTATGCTTTTGCAACCGATACTTGTCCACCCCGGTGACACGCACCCCCGATGTCCTGACCCTCCCTGGGTTTAGGGCTCATCAATCTACCACCTGGATATACCACTACCCATGATGAGCACTAGATCCTTTAATTTAATCTCACATAATGTCAGAGGCCTTAACTCCCCCCAAAAACGGAAGAAGGCAATTATGGAACTGGTGAGGTCCTCTCCTGATGTGATTTGTATTCAGGAGACGCACTTCACTGACAAGTCCCACCCGAAATTTTTCCACCTCCAATACCAGAGAACGTTCCTCTCAAATCACCTTAAAAAACAAAGAGGAGTCCTGACTATGCTGGCTAATTCTTTTCCTTTTGAATTATCATCACACCTTCATGATGAGGAGGGAACATACAGCATTCTATTAGGCCAACATCAGGACAAGACTCTATGCATAGTTAACATGCATGCTCCCCCAGACAGAGCACTCAATATACCCTCTAAGGTCTCTGACATTCTGTCGACACTTACATATGATTCTCTTATTTGGGCGGGCGATTTTAATATGGCCCCCAATAATTTGATAGAGAGAACACACCCAGCCAGACCCTCAGATGCCAAAAGAATCACACAATTTTTTGATAATCTGTTAAAATTGCATTCCCTCATTGATCTATGGAGGGAATATAATGGCAATAAGAAAGGATACACCCATATGTCGGCACCACACAATTCTTATGCCAGGATTGACCTGATTTTGGCCTCCTCGAACTTGGTCTCCTCGTTAATTTACTCCAGGATACTCCTGTGCCCGTGGTCAGATCACGACCCGGTGCTGGCCTCATTTCATTCTCTGACCCCAAAAACGCAGAAATCACCCTGGAGGCTGAATGAGTCGCTTCTTTACAACTCAGAGATCTATGAGAAAGTCGAATCCTCCCTAGACGATTATTTCCATCACAATGCATCGGAGGACATATCTCCAGCCATGGTATGGCTAGCCCATAAGGCTGTGATTAGAGGCACCCTTATACAGATAGCATCTAAATTTAAGAGGGAACGGAAGGAAGTTTTATCTAATCTGGAACATAAACTACATAAATTACATCTAGCTAATCAACTCCACCCGACTAAATACCTCCTTAAACAAATACAAGATCTCCAACTTCAAATGGAGGTCATACTGAATTCTGAGGTGGAAAAGGCTTTGCGATGGTCTGCGGCAACCGCATATGATCAAATCAATAAGCCCAAAAGATGGCTGGCGTCCAAGCTTAGGGCTCAGCAGGCAGTTAATCGGGTGGTGAAGATTAGAGATAAAAGTGGAAAGATCACTTCCAGTCCAGATAAAATATATGAGACCTTCTCCAACTATTATAAGAACTTATATTCGGATACCTCCCCTGACTCTTCCCCTCGACTGAGACAGAACTACCTGGCAGACACCATTAGGAAAACAGTTACTGAAACTACCCTTACCATGCTCAATGCTCACGTTTCCCAGGAAGAATTACACGACGCAATTAAGAAATCGAAGCGTTCAAAAGCCCCTGGACCGGACGGACTGACTGCCCTATATTATAAAAAATACGAGACCACTCTCTCACCCCATCTTATCAAATTTTATAATCATATCTTGAGGGGAAATGCCCCCCCTCCCGAATTCTTGTCATCGGCCATCGTTGTGATCCCTAAACCCCAAAGAGACCCACTTTTACCCAAGAACTATCGCCCAATCTCCCTTCTTGGGGTAGATTACAAGCTCCTAACCTCTATTTTAGCGGAAAGGGTAAATAAAATCTTGCCGGCCTTGGTCAATAAGGACCAAGTCGGTTTTATCCCCATGAGACAAGCCCCGGACAATATAAGGAAGATTGTCAACTTGCAACAGCACTGCAAGCGGACAGCCGTATGCATGGCCACCCTATCGCTAGATATGGAGAAGGCCTTTGACCTTATAAAGTGGCCATACATGCTGGCTGTCCTACGACAATACGGAATTAAGGGTAACTTCTTAAATGCGATAACAGCACTTTACTCGGCCCCTTCTGCCGCATTAAAAATGCCTGCCTCTTTGAGGACTACATTTCCAATACAGAGAGGTACGAGACAAGGCTGCCCTCTCTCACCGGCCATCTTTGCGTTGGTGATGGAGCCCTTGGCAGAGAGGATACGGAGAACGCCCGAAATTACAGGAGCCATGATCAAATCCAAAGAGTACAAACTTTCGCTATTCGCGGATGATATTCTTCTGACTCTAACTACACCGCACACTTCCATCCCAAAACTTCTTGAAGAGATTGACCATTTCTCGATGTTCTCCGGATTTAAATTAAATTTGGATAAATCGGAAGTAATGATAGCGGACATGCCCCAAAATCAGGCCACAGCACTAGCAGATTCCCTGGGCCTGATATATCAGCCCAAATACATAAATTACTTAGGTATCAAATTAACTGTTGACCCACAGAAATTATATCCTACTAATTACCCGCCAATGTATGCCAAATTAGCAAAAGACCTGGAGACTTGGACTGACTATCCCCTCTCTATGCTGGGTAGAGTGGCGGCGGTCAGGATGACTTTGCTCCCGCGGCTATTATACCTCTTTAGGACCATACCGATTCCCGTCACCAAAGGCCCGATACAACACTTACAAACCCTGATACAGCGTTTTATCTGGAGGAACCGGAAGGCTAGGATCAAATATCTGACATTAGCCAGACCCAGGGAGCTCGGAGGCCTTAACGCCCCATTGCTATTTAACTATTACAAGGCTGCCAGACTCACCCAACTAGCTAGTGTTAACGCCCCTATTGAGATGGCCCCCCTGTGGGTAGAAATTGAATCATTGCTGTTAGCCCCCTTTTCCATGGTAGGACTCATGTGGGCCTGTAATATACCCATCCAGAAGATAGCAAAAGTCTCACCCATCTCAGCATATGCTCTAAGCTTATGGTCTAGAACTAGACACCTATACTCTCTGCAATCTCCCACCTCGCTTATGACCTCCATACTTGGCAACCCGGATTTCCCGTCAGGGTTAAAGGTAGCGCAATATAAATGGTGGACTTATAATGGATTAACTAGAGTGGGTAAATTCTTGCTGGTCTTCAAAATTTGTACCCCGAAACACTTCTGCGAGAAATACAGAGTACCTCGGGAGGAGTGGGGCAGACTAGAAGACATATTCAGATATCTGGATACTATAGATCCGCATGGGACGATCCTCACTTACTCTCCGTTCGAGATTAGATGTAAGAGTCGGCCGATTGATAGGGGGTTTATATCGGACACGTACGCCATACTCTCTCAACCAGTTCTAGATGGGAAGATCAAGGCCCAGCTGGACTGGGAGAGGGATTGTGGGTTTGAACTATCAGAAACTAGATGGGCTCACTGCTCCACAACTTTAACACGTGGATCCCTGTTCTACTCATCCATAGAAACTTCCCTGAAGCTGCTTCACAGAACTTACCTCACCCCATATAAATTAAATCTCTTCAACCCTTCATCTACAGATCTTTGCTTCCGTAAGTGCAACCAAATTGGAAATGTATGGCACACATGGTGGGCCTGCCCCAAAGCACAAATATTTTGGAAGGCTATCTGGGCAAAGATCAAATTGATCACTAACATCCAGACGGATTTAGACCCATCTGTGATACTCCTTGGGAATAGACCAGCCCCAATCAAATACGCTCTGCACAAATTTATTCAATTTGTAATGGCACAAGCCAAGAGACATCTAGCACGCAATTGGAGAGGGAGATCTTTGTCTGTTGAGGCAGTCTTCAGGGAACTAAATAACACCATGGCATCGGAACACATAAGGGCCAAAATTTTTGATACCATGGAAAGCTTTTATAAAGTGTGGGATCTGTGGATAGACTGGCAAGAGAACCTGGGCCTTTCACATGTTCTCCATGTCTTTTGATCCTTGACCCGTTCAGGGAGCCCTATGATTCTACGCCTCTACATGTATTTGCTTTTCCTCTGACACCAAGAAGATATCGCGCGGGATTGCGTGATGGGGGGTGGTACCACGGCTGTGTTACCCTGAGTGTGAAGTTGCGTTAGCTCAACTCGTATCTTTCCCTTTTCCCTTTCTTTCCCTCTCTTCCCCCCGGATGTTACCTATGGCATGCCGTGGTCTATCCACTCTAGGTGCGTCCCTGGATCCCATCCCTTTTCCCCTTGTCCTTCCTCTTCTTTCCCTACCCCTCTACCCCAAACAGTTGATAAAATTAGGGTTAAACAATCTGGGTTATAGTTATGTTATATGTTTAGATTGCAGGGTTGAAATCTCGGATTGGCAATGATTTGCTCACATGGTAAGCTATTATTTGCTACTCCCCGCATGTGGGGAATGTTTGAACGTATTTGTTTTGTTCATGTGATATTACTTCAATAAACACCCTTGAAACGAAAGAAAAATGACTATAGTTGAAGAGGTAATGGCCCCTAAACTATGTTCTGGGATGAAAAATACAGCTTCAGTGAAATCCGTTTGCAAATCGGAGTGATAGATTAGAATCTAGAGCCAACGGTACGTTTTCTATGTTAAACCATTACACCATTGAAAAACTGGTTACGTTTGCAATCGAAAGAAAAATGACTATAGTTGAAGAGGTAATGGCCCCTAAACTATGTTCTGGGATGAAAGTTACAGCTTCAGTGAAATCCGCTTGCAAATCGGAGTGATAGATTAGAATCTAGAGCCAACGGTACGTTTTCTATGTTAAACCATTACACCATTGAAAAACTGGTTACGTTTGCAATCGAAAGAAAAATGACTATAGTTGAAGAGGTAATGGGCCCTAAAATATGTTCTGGGATGAAAGTTATAGCTTCAGTGAAATCTGTTTGCAAATCGGAGTGATAGATTAGAATCTAGAGCCAACGGTACGTTTTCTATGTTAAACCATTACACCATTGAAAAACTTGTTACGTTTGCAATCGAAAGAAAAATGACTATAGTTGAAGAGGTAATGGGCCCTAAACTATGTTCTGGGATGAAAGTTATAGCTTCAGTGAAATCTGTTTGCAAATCGGAGTGATAGATTTGAATCTAGAGCCAACGGTAAATTTTCTATGTTAAACCATTACACCATTGAAAAACTGGTTACGTTTGCAATCGAAAGAAAAATGACTATAGTTGAAGAAGTAATGGCCCCTAAACTATGTTCTGGGATGAAAGTTACAGCTTCAGTGAAATCCGTTTGCAAATCAGAGTGATAGATTAGAATCTAGAGCCAACGGTAAGTTTTCTATGTTAAACCATGACACCATTGAAAAACTGGTTACATTTGCAATTGAAAGAAAAATGACTATAGTTGAAGAGGTAATGGCCCCTAAACTATGTTCTGGGATGAAAGTTACAGCTTCAGTGAAATTCGCTTGCAAATCGGAGTGATAGATTAGAATCTAGAGCCAACGGTACGTTTTCTATGTTAAACCATTACACCATTGAAAGACTGGTTACGTTTGCAATCGAAAGAAAAATGACTATAGTTGAAGAGGTAATGGCCCCTAAACTATGTTCTGGGATGAAAAATACAGCTTCAGTGAAATCCGTTTGCAAATCGGAGTAATAGATTAGAATCTAGAGCCAACGGTACGTTTTCTATGTTAAACCATTACACCATTGAAAAACTGGTTACGTTTGCAATCGAAAGAAAAATGACTATAGTTGAAGAGGTAATGGCCCCTAAACTATGTTCTGGGATGAAAAATACAGCTTCAGTGAAATCCGTTTGCAAATCGGAGTGATAGATTAGAATCTAGAGCCAACGGTACGTTTTCTATGTTAAACCATTACACCATTGAAAAACTGGTTACGTTTGCAATCGAAAGAAAAATGACTATAGTTGAAGAGGTAATGGGCCCTAAACTTTGTTCTGGGATGAAAGTTATAGCTTCAGTGAAATCTGTTTGCAAATCGGAGTGATAGATTAGAATCTAGAGCCAACGGTACGTTTTCTATGTTAAACCATTACACCATTGAAAAACTGGTTACGTTTGCAATCGAAAGAAAAATGACTATAGTTGAAGAGGTAATGGCCCCTAAACTATGTTCTGGGATGAAAAATACAGCTTCAGTGAAATCCGTTTGCAAATCGGAGTGATAGATTAGAATCTAGAGCCAACGGTACGTTTTCTATGTTAAACCATTACACCATTGAAAAACTGGTTACGTTTGCAATCGAAAGAAAAATGACTATAGTTGAAGAGGTAATGGCCCCTACACTATGTTCTGGGATGAAAGTTACAGCTTCAGTGAAATCCGTTTGCAAATCGGAGTGATAGATTAGAATCTAGAGCCAACGGTACGTTTTCTATGTTAAACCATTACACCATTGAAAAACTGGTTACGTTTGCAATCGAAAGAAAAATGACTATAGTTGAAGAGGTAATGGGCGCTAAACTATGTTCTGGGATGAAAGTTATAGCTTCAGTGAAATCTGTTTGCAAATCGGAGTGATAGATTAGAATCTAGAGCCAACGGTACGTTTTCTATGTTAAACCATTACACCATTGAAAAACTGGTTACGTTTGCAATCGAAAGAAAAATGACTATAGTTGAAGAGGTAATGGCCCCTAAACAATGTTCTGGGATGAAAAATACAGCTTCAGTGAAATCCGTTTGCAAATCGGAGTGATAGATTAGAATCTAGAGCCAACGGTAAGTTTTCTATGTTAAACCATTACACCATTGAAAAACTGGTTACTTTTGCAATCAAAAGAAAAATGACTATAGTTGAAGAGGTAATGGCCCCTAAACTATGTTCTGGGATGAAAGTTACAGTTTCAGTGAAATCCGTTTGCAAATCGGAGTGATAGATTAGAATCTAGAGCCAACAGTACGTTTTCTATGTTAAACCATTACACCATTGAAAAACTTGTTACGTTTGCAATCGAAAGAAAAATGACTATAGTTGAAGAGGTAATGGCCCCTAAACTATGTTCTGGGATGAAAAATACAGCTTCAGTGAAATCCGTTTGCAAATCGGAGTGATAGATTAGAATCTAGAGCCAACGGTACGTTTTCTGTGTTAAACCATTACACCATTGAAAAACTGGTTACGTTTGCAATCGAAAGAAAAATGACTATAGTTGAAGAGGTAATGGCCCCTAAACTATGTTCTGGGATGAAAAATACAGCTTCAGTGAAATCCGTTTGCAAATCGGAGTGATAGATTAGAATCTAGAGCCAATGGTACGTTTTCTATGTTAAACCATTACACCATTGAAAAACTGGTTACGTTTGCAATCGAAAGAAAAATGACTATAGTTGAAGAGGTAATGGCCCCTAAACAATGTTCTGGGATGAAAAATACAGCTTCAGTGAAATCCGCTTGCAAATCGGAGTGATAGATTAGAATCTAGAGCCAACGGTACGTTTTCTATGTTAAACCATTACACCATTGAAAAACTGGTTACGTTTGCAAACGAAAGAAAAATGACTATAGTTGAAGAGGTAATGGCCCCTAAACTATGTTCTGGGATGAAAAATACAGCTTCAGTGAAATCCGTTTGCAAATCGGAGTGATAGATTAGAATCTAGAGCCAACGGTAAGTTTTCTATGTTAAACCATTACACCATTGAAAAAATGGTTACGTTTGCAATCGAAAGAAAAATGACTATAGTTGAAGAGGTAATGGCCCCTAAACTATGTTCTGGGATGAAAGTTACAGCTTCAGTGAAATCCGTTTGCAAATCGGAGTGATAGATTAGAATCTAGAGCCAACGGTACGTTTTCTATGTTAAACCATTACACCATTGAAAAACTGGTTACGTTTGCAATCGAAAGAAAAATGACTATAGTTGAAGAGGTAATGGCCCCTAAACTATGTTCTGGGATGAAAAATACAGCTTCAGTGAAATCCGTTTGCAAATCGGAGTGATAGATTAGAATCTAGAGCCAACGGTACGTTTTCTATGTTAAACCATTACACCATTGAAAAACTGGTTACGTCTGCAATCGAAAGAAAAATGACTATAGTTGAAGAGGTAATGACCCCTAAACTATGTTCTGGGATGAAAGTTACAGCTTCAGTGAAATCCGCTTGCAAATCGGAGTGATAGATTAGAATCTAGAGCCAACGGTACGTTTTCTATGTTAAACCATTACACCATTGAAAAACTGGTTACGTTTGCAAACGAAAGAAAAATGACTATAGTTGAAGAGGTAATGGCCCCTAAACTATGTTCTGGGATGAAAAATACAGCTTCAGTGAAATCCGTTTGCAAATCGGAGTGATAGATTAGAATCTAGAGCCAACGGTACGTTTTCTGTGTTAAACCATTACACCATTGAAAAACTGGTTACGTTTGCAATCGAAAGAAAAATGACTATAGTTGAAGAGGTAATGGCCCCTAAACTATGTTCTGGGATGAAAAATACAGCTTCAGTGAAATCCGTTTGCAAATCGGAGTGATAGATTAGAATCTAGAGCCAATGGTACGTTTTCTATGTTAAACCATTACACCATTGAAAAACTGGTTACGTTTGCAATCGAAAGAAAAATGACTATAGTTGAAGAGGTAATGGCCCCTAAACTATGTTCTGGGATGAAAGTTACAGTTTCAGTGAAATCCGTTTGCAAATCGGAGTGATAGATTAGAATCTAGAGCCAACGGTAAGTTTTCTATGTTAAACCATTACACCATTGAAAAACTGGTTACGTTTGCAATCGAAAGAAAAATGACTATAGTTGAAGAGGTAATGGCCCCTAAACTATGTTCTGGGATGAAAGTTACAGCTTCAGTGAAATCCGTTTGCAAATCGGAGTGATAGATTAGAATCTAGAGCCAACGGTAAGTTTTCTATGTTAAACCATTACACCATTGAAAAACTGGTTACGTTTGCAATCGAAAGAAAAATGACTATAGTTGAAGAAGTAATGGTACCTAAACTATGTTCTGGGATGAGAGTTACAGCTTCAGTGAAATCCGTTTGCAAATCGGAGTGATAGATTAGAATCTAGAGCCAACGGTAAGTTTTCTATGTTAAACCATTACACCATTGAAAAACTGGTTACGTTTGCAATCGAAAGAAAAATGACTATAGTTGAAGAGTTAATAGCCCCTAAACTATGTTCTGGGATGAAAGTTACAGCTTCAGTGAAATCCGTTTGCAAATCGGAGTGATAGATTAGAATCTAGAGCCAACGGTAAATTTTCTATGTTAAACCATTACACCATTGAAAAACTGGTTACGTTTGCAATCGAAAGAAAAATGACTATAGTTGAAGAGGTAATGGCCCCTAAACTATGTTCTGGGATGAAAGTTACAGCTTCAGTGAAATCCGTTTGCAAATCGGAGTGATAGATTAGAATCTAGAGCCAACGGTAAGTTTTCTATGTTAAACCATTACACCATTGAAAAACTGGTTACGTCTGCAATCGAAAGAAAAATGACTATAGTTGAAGAGGTAATGACCCCTAAACTATGTTCTGGGATGAAAGTTACAGCTTCAGTGAAATCCGCTTGCAAATCGGAGTGATAGATTAGAATCTAGAGCCAACGGTACGTTTTCTATGTTAAACCATTACACCATTGAAAAACTGGTTACGTTTGCAAACGAAAGAAAAATGACTATAGTTGAAGAGGTAATGGCCCCTAAACTATGTTCTGGGATGAAAAATACAGCTTCAGTGAAATCCGTTTGCAAATCGGAGTGATAGATTAGAATCTAGAGCCAACGGTACGTTTTCTGTGTTAAACCATTACACCATTGAAAAACTGGTTACGTTTGCAATCGAAAGAAAAATGACTATAGTTGAAGAGGTAATGGCCCCTAAACTATGTTCTGGGATGAAAAATACAGCTTCAGTGAAATCCGTTTGCAAATCGGAGTGATAGATTAGAATCTAGAGCCAATGGTACGTTTTGTATGTTAAACCATTACACCATTGAAAAACTGGTTACGTTTGCAATCGAAAGAAAAATGACTATAGTTGAAGAGGTAATGGCCCCTAAACTATGTTCTGGGATGAAAGTTACAGTTTCAGTGAAATCCGTTTGCAAATCGGAGTGATAGATTAGAATCTAGAGCCAACGGTAAGTTTTCTATGTTAAACCATTACACCATTGAAAAACTGGTTACGTTTGCAATCGAAAGAAAAATGACTATAGTTGAAGAGGTAATGGCCCCTAAACTATGTTCTGGGATGAAAGTTACAGCTTCAGTGAAATCCGTTTGCAAATCGGAGTGATAGATTAGAATCTAGAGCCAACGGTAAGTTTTCTATGTTAAACCATTACACCATTGAAAAACTGGTTACGTTTGCAATCGAAAGAAAAATGACTATAGTTGAAGAAGTAATGGTACCTAAACTATGTTCTGGGATGAAAGTTACAGCTTCAGTGAAATCCGTTTGCAAATCGGAGTGATAGATTAGAATCTAGAGCCAACGGTAAGTTTTCTATGTTAAACCATTACACCATTGAAAAACTGGTTACGTTTGCAATCGAAAGAAAAATGACTATAGTTGAAGAAGTAATGGTACCTAAACTATGTTCTGGGATGAAAGTTACAGCTTCAGTGAAATCCGTTTGCAAATCGGAGTGATAGATTAGAATCTAGAGCCAACGGTAAGTTTTCTATGTTAAACCATTACACCATTGAAAAACTGGTTACGTTTGCAATCGAAAGAAAAATGACTATAGTTGAAGAGTTAATAGCCCCTAAACTATGTTCTGGGATGAAAGTTACAGCTTCAGTGAAATCCGTTTGCAAATCGGAGTGATAGATTAGAATCTAGAGCCAACGGTAAATTTTCTATGTTAAACCATTACACCATTGAAAAACTGGTTACGTTTGCAATCGAAAGAAAAATGACTATAGTTGAAGAGGTAATGGCCCCTAAACTATGTTCTGGGATGAAAGTTACAGCTTCAGTGAAATCCGTTTGCAAATCGGAGTGATAGATTAGAATCTAGAGCCAACGGTAAGTTTTCTATGTTAAACCATTACACCATTGAAAAACTGGTTACGTCTGCAATCGAAAGAAAAATGACTATAGTTGAAGAGGTAATGACCCCTAAACTATGTTCTGGGATGAAAGTTACAGCTTCAGTGAAATCCGCTTGCAAATCGGAGTGATAGATTAGAATCTAGAGCCAACGGTACGTTTTCTATGTTAAACCATTACACCATTGAAAAACTGGTTACGTTTGCAAACGAAAGAAAAATGACTATAGTTGAAGAGGTAATGGCCCCTAAACTATGTTCTGGGATGAAAAATACAGCTTCAGTGAAATCCGTTTGCAAATCGGAGTGATAGATTAGAATCTAGAGCCAACGGTACGTTTTCTGTGTTAAACCATTACACCATTGAAAAACTGGTTACGTTTGCAATCGAAAGAAAAATGACTATAGTTGAAGAGGTAATGGCCCCTAAACTATGTTCTGGGATGAAAAATACAGCTTCAGTGAAATCCGTTTGCAAATCGGAGTGATAGATTAGAATCTAGAGCCAATGGTACGTTTTGTATGTTAAACCATTACACCATTGAAAAACTGGTTACGTTTGCAATCGAAAGAAAAATGACTATAGTTGAAGAGGTAATGGCCCCTAAACTATGTTCTGGGATGAAAGTTACAGTTTCAGTGAAATCCGTTTGCAAATCGGAGTGATAGATTAGAATCTAGAGCCAACGGTAAGTTTTCTATGTTAAACCATTACACCATTGAAAAACTGGTTACGTTTGCAATCGAAAGAAAAATGACTATAGTTGAAGAGGTAATGGCCCCTAAACTATGTTCTGGGATGAAAGTTACAGCTTCAGTGAAATCCGTTTGCAAATCGGAGTGATAGATTAGAATCTAGAGCCAACGGTAAGTTTTCTATGTTAAACCATTACACCATTGAAAAACTGGTTACGTTTGCAATCGAAAGAAAAATGACTATAGTTGAAGAAGTAATGGTACCTAAACTATGTTCTGGGATGAAAGTTACAGCTTCAGTGAAATCCGTTTGCAAATCGGAGTGATAGATTAGAATCTAGAGCCAACGGTAAGTTTTCTATGTTAAACCATTACACCATTGAAAAACTGGTTACGTTTGCAATCGAAAGAAAAATGACTATAGTTGAAGAGTTAATAGCCCCTAAACTATGTTCTGGGATGAAAGTTACAGCTTCAGTGAAATCCGTTTGCAAATCGGAGTGATAGATTAGAATCTAGAGCCAACGGTAAATGTTCTATGTTAAACCATTACACCATTGAAAAACTGGTTACGTTTGCAATCGAAAGAAAAATGACTATAGTTGAAGAGGTAATGGCCCCTAAACTATGTTCTGGGATGAAAGTTACAGCTTCAGTGAAATCCGTTTGCAAATCGGAGTGATAGATTAGAATCTAGAGCCAACGGTAAGTTTTCTATGTTAAACCATTACACCATTGAAAAACTGGTTACGTTTGCAATCGACAGAAAAATGACTATAGTTGAAGAGGTAATGGCCCCTAAGCTATGTTCTGGGAAGAAAAATACAGCTTCAGTGAAATCCGTTTGCAAATCGGAGTGATAGATTAGAATCTAGAGCCAACGGTACGTTTTCTATGTTAAACCATTACACCATTGAAAAACTGGTTACGTTTGCAATCGAAAGAAAAATGACTATAGTTGAAGAGGTAATGGCCCCTAAACTATGTTCTGGGATGAAAAATACAGCTTCAGTGAAATCTGTTTGCAAATCGGAGTGATAGATTAGAATCTAGAGCCAACGGTACGTTTTCTATGTTAAACCATTACACCATTGAAAAACTGGTTACGTTTGCAATCGAAAGAAAAATGACTATAGTTGAAGAGGTAATGGCCCCTAAACTATGTTCTGGGATGAAAGTTACAGCTTCAGTGAAATCCGTTTGCAAATCGGAGTGATAGATTAGAATCTAGAGCCAACGGTACGTTTTCTATGTTAAACCATTACACCATTGAAAAACTGGTTACGTTTGCAATCGAAATAAAAATGACTATAGTTGAAGAGGTAATGGCCCCTAAACTATGTTCTGGGATGAAAGTTACAGCTTCAGTGAAATCCGTTTGCAAATCGGAGTGATAGATTAGAATCTAGAGCCAACGGTACGTTTTCTATGTTAAACCATTACACCATTGAAAAACTGGTTACGTTTGCAATCGAAAGAAAAATGACTATAGTTGAAGAGGTAATGGCCCCTAAACTATGTTCTGGGATGAAAAATACAGCTTCAGTGAAATCCGTTTGCAAATCGGAGTGATAGATTAGAATCTAGAGCCAACGGTACGTTTTCTATGTTAAACCATTACACCATTGAAAAACTGGTTACGTTTGCAATCGAAATAAAAATGACTATAGTTGAAGAGGTAATGGCCCCTAAACTATGTTCTGGGATGAAAGTTACAGCTTCAGTGAAATCCGTTTGCAAATCGGAGTGATAGATTAGAATCTAGAGCCAATGGTACGTTTTCTATGTTAAACCATTACACCATTGAAAAACTGGTTACGTTTGCAATCGAAAGAAAAATGACTATAGTTGAAGAGGTAATGGCCCCTAAACTATGTTCTGGGATGAAAAATACAGCTTCAGTGAAATCCGTTTGCAAATCGAAGTGATAGATTAGAATCTAGAGCCAACAGTACGTTTTCTATGTTAAACCATTACACCATTGAAAACTGGTTACGTTTGCAATCGAAAGAAAAATGACTATAGTTGAAGAGGTAATGGCCCCTAAACTATGTTCTGGGATGAAAAATACAGCTTCAGTGAAATCCGTTTGCAAATCGGAGTAATAGATTAGAATCTAGAGCCAACGGTACGTTTTCTATGTTAAACCATTACACCATTGAAAAACTGGTTACGTTTGCAATCGAAAGAAAAATGACTATAGTTGAAGAGGTAATGGCCCCTAAACTATGTTCTGGGATGAAAGTTACAGCTTCAGTGAAATCCGTTTGCAAATCGGAGTGATAGATTAGAATCTAGAGCCAACGGTACGTTTTCTATGTTAAACCATTACACCATTGAAAAACTGGTTACGTTTGCAATCGAAAGAAAAATGACTATAGTTGAAGAGGTAATGGCCCCTAAACTATGTTCTGGGATGAAAAATACAGCTTCAGTGAAATCCGTTTGCAAATTGGAGTGATAGATTAGAATCTAGAGCCAACGGTACGTTTTCTATGTTAAACCATTACACCATTGAAAAACTGGTTACGTCTGCAATCGAAAGAAAAATGACTATAGTTGAAGAGGTAATGACCCCTAAACTATGCTCTGGGATGAAAGTTACAGCTTCAGTGAAATCCGCTTGCAAATCGGAGTGATAGATTAGAATCTAGAGCCAACGGTACGTTTTCTATGTTAAACCATTACACCATTGAAAAACTGGTTACGTTTGCAATCGAAAGAAAAATGACTATAGTTGAAGAGGTAATGGCCCCTAAACTATGTTCTGGGATGAAAGTTACAGCTTCAGTGAAATCCGTTTGCAAATCGGAGTGATAGATTAGAATCTAGAGCCAACGGTACGTTTTCTATGTTAAACCATTACACCATTGAAAAACTGGTTACGTTTGCAATCGAAAGAAAAATGACTATAGTTGAAGAGGTAATGGGCGCTAAACTATGTTCTGGGATGAAAGTTATAGCTTCAGTGAAATCTGTTTGCAAATCGGAGTGATAGATTAGAATCTAGAGCCAACGGTAAGTTTTCTATGTTAAACCATTACACCATTGAAAAACTGGTTACTTTTGCAATCAAAAGAAAAATGACTATAGTTGAAGAGGTAATGGCCCCTAAACTATGTTCTGGGATGAAAGTTACAGTTTCAGTGAAATCTGTTTGCAAATCGGAGTGATAGATTAGAATCTAGAGCCAACAGTACGTTTTCTATGTTAAACCATTACACCATTGAAAAACTTGTTACGTTTGCAATCGAAAGAAAAATGACTATAATTGAAGAGGTAATGGCCCCTAAACTATGTTCTGGGATGAAAAATACAGCTTCAGTGAAATCCGTTTGCAAATCGGAGTGATAGATTAGAATCTAGAGCCAACGGTACGTTTTCTATGTTAAACCATTACACCATTGAAAAACTGGTTACGTTTGCAATCGAAAGAAAAATGACTATAGTTGAAGAGGTAATGGCCCCTAAACTATGTTCTGGGATGAAAAATACAGCTTCAGTGAAATCCGTTTGCAAATCGGAGTAATAGATTAGAATCTAGAGCCAACGGTACGTTTTCTATGTTAAACCATTACACCATTGAAAAACTGGTTACGTTTGCAATCGAAAGAAAAATGACTACAGTTGAAGAGGTAATGGCCCCTAAACTATGTTCTGGGATGAAAAATACAGCTTCAGTGAAATCCGTTTGCAAATCGGAGTGATAGATTAGAATCTAGAGCCAACGGTACGTTTTCTATGTTAAACCATTACACCCTTGAAAAACTGGTTACGTTTGCAATCGAAAGAAAAATGACTATAGTTGAAGAGGTAATGGCCCCTAAACTATGTTCTGGGATGAAAGTTATAGCTTCAGTGAAATCTGTTTGCAAATCGGAGTGATAGATTAGAATCTAGAGCCAACGGCACGTTTTCTATGTTAAACCATTACACCATTGAAAAACTGGTTACGTTTGCAATCGAAAGAAAAATGACTATAGTTGAAGAGGTAATGGCCCCTAAACTATGTTCTGGGATGAAAGTTACAGCTTCAGTGAAATCCGTTTGCAAATCGGAGTAATAGATTAGAATCTAGAGCCAACGGTACGTTTTCTATGTTAAACCATTACACCATTGAAAAACTGGTTACGTTTGCAATCGAAAGAAAAATGACTATAGTTGAAGAGGTAATGGCCCCTAAACTATGTTCTGGGATGAAAGTTACAGCTTCAGTGAAATCCGTTTGCAAATCGGAGTGATAGATTAGAATCTAGAGCCAACGGTACATTTTCTATGTTAAACCATTACACCATTGAAAAACTGGTTACGTTTGCAATCGAAAGAAAAATGACTATAGTTGAAGAGGTAATGGCCCCTAAACTATGTTCTGGGATGAAAAATACAGCTTCAGTGAAATCCGTTTGCAAATCGGAGTGATAGATTAGAATCTAGAGCCAACGGTACGTTTTCTATGTTAAACCATTACACCATTGAAAAACTGGTTACGTCTGCAATCGAAAGAAAAATGACTATAGTTGAAGAGGTAATGACCCCTAAACTATGTTCTGGGATGAAAGTTACAGCTTCAGTGAAATCCGCTTGCAAATCGGAGTGATAGATTAGAATCTAGAGCCAACGGTACGTTTACTATGTTAAATCATTACACCATTGAAAAACTGGTTACGTTTGCAATCGAAAGAAAAATGACTATAGTTAAAGAGGTAATGGCCCCTAAACTATGTTCTGGGATGAAAGTTACAGCTTCAGTGAAATCCGTTTGCAAATCGGAGTGATAGATTAGAATCTAGAGCCAACGGTACGTTTTCTGTGTTAAACCATTACACCATTGAAAAACTGGTTACGTTTGCAATCGAAAGAAAAATGACTATAGTTGAAGAGGTAATGGCCCCTAAACTATGTTCTGGGATGAAAGTTACAGCTTCAGTGAAATCCGTTTGCAAATCGGAGTGATAGATTAGAATCTAGAGCCAACGGTACGTTTTCTATGTTAAACCATTACACCATTGAAAAACTGGTTACGTTTGCAATCGAAAGAAAAATGACTATAGTTGAAGAGGTAATGGGCCCTAAACTATGTTCTGGGATGAAAGTTATAGCTTCAGTGAAATCTGTTTGCAAATCGGAGTGATAGATTAGAATCTAGAGCCAACGGTACGTTTTCTATGTTAAACCATTACACCATTGAAAAACTGGTTACGTTTGCAATCGAAAGAAAAATGACTATAGTTGAAGAGGTAATGGCCCCTAAACTATGTTCTGGGATGAAAAATACAGCTTCAGTGAAATCCGTTTGCAAATCGAAGTGATAGATTAGAATCTAGAGCCAATGGTACGTTTTCTATGTTAAACCATTACACCATTGAAAACTGGTTACACTTGCAATCGAAAGAAAAATGACTATAGTTGAAGAGGTAATGGCCCCTAAACTATGTTCTGGGATGAAAAATACAGCTTCAGTGAAATCTGTTTGCAAATCGGAGTGATAGATTAGAATCTAGAGCCAACGGTAAGTTTTCTATGTTAAACCATTACACCATTGAAAAACTGGTTACGTTTGCAATCGAAAGAAAAATGACTATAGTTGAAGAGGTAATGGCCCCTAAACTATGTTCTGGGATGAAAGTTACAGCTTCAGTGAAATCCGTTTGCAAATCGGAGTAATAGATTAGAATCTAGAGCCAACGGTACGTTTTCTATGTTAAACCATTACACCATTGAAAAACTGGTTACGTTTGCAATCGAAAGAAAAATGACTATAGCTGAAGAGGTAATGGCCCCTAAACTATGTTCTGGGATGAAAGTTACAGCTTCAGTGAAATCCGTTTGCAAATCGGAGTGATAGATTAGAATCTAGAGCCAACGGTACGTTTTCTATGTTAAACCATTACACCATTGAAAAACTGGTTACGTTTGCAATCGAAAGAAAAATGACTATAGTTGAAGAGGTAATGGGCCCTAAACTATGTTCTGGGATGAAAGTTATAGCTTCAGTGAAATCTGTTTGCAAATCGGAGTGATAGATTAGAATCTAGAGCCAACGGCACGTTTTCTATGTTAAACCATTACACCATTGAAAAACTGGTTACGTTTGCAATCGAAAGAAAAATGACTATAGTTGAAGAGGTAATGGCCCCTAAACTATGTTCTGGGATGAAAGTTACAGCTTCAGTGAAATCCGTTTGCAAATCGGAGTAATAGATTAGAATCTAGAGCCAACGGTACGTTTTCTATGTTAAACCATTACACCATTGAAAAACTGGTTACGTTTGCAATCAAAAGAAAAATGACTATAGTTGAAGAGGTAATGGCCCCTAAACTATGTTCTGGGATGAAAGTTACAGCTTCAGTGAAATCCGTTTGCAAATCGGAGTGATAGATTAGAATCTAGAGCCAACGGTACGTTTTCTATGTTAAACCATTACACCATTGAAAAACTGGTTACGTTTGCAATCGAAAGAAAAATGACTATAGTTGAAGAGGTAATGGCCCCTAAACTATGTTCTGGGATGAAAAATACAGCTTCAGTGAAATCCGTTTGCAAATCGGAGTGATAGATTAGAATCTAGAGCCAACGGTACGTTTTCTATGTTAAACCATTACACCATTGAAAAACTGGTTACGTCTGCAATCGAAAGAAAAATGACTATAGTTGAAGAGGTAATGACCCCTAAACTATGTTCTGGGATGAAAGTTACAGCTTCAGTGAAATCCGCTTGCAAATCGGAGTGATAGATTAGAATCTAGAGCCAACGGTACGTTTTCTATGTTAAACCATTACACCATTGAAAAACTGGTTACGTTTGCAATCGAAAGAAAAATGACTATAGTTGAAGAGGTAATGGCCCCTAAACTATGTTCTGGGATGAAAGTTACAGCTTCAGTGAAATCCGTTTGCAAATCGGAGTGATAGATTAGAATCTAGAGCCAACGGTACGTTTTCTATGTTAAACCATTACACCATTGAAAAACTGGTTACGTTTGCAATCGAAAGAAAAATGACTATAGTTGAAGAGGTAATGGGCCCTAAACTATGTTCTGGGATGAAAGTTATAGCTTCAGTGAAATCTGTTTGCAAATCGGAGTGATAGATTAGAATCTAGAGCCAACGGCACGTTTTCTATGTTAAACCATTACACCATTGAAAAACTGGTTACGTTTGCAATCGAAAGAAAAATGACTATAGTTGAAGAGGTAATGGCCCCTAAACTATGTTCTGGGATGAAAGTTACAGCTTCAGTGAAATCCATTTGCAAATCGGAGTAATAGATTAGAATCTAGAGCCAACGGTACGTTTTCTATGTTAAACCATTACACCATTGAAAAACTGGTTACGTTTGCAATCGAAAGAAAAATGACTATAGTTGAAGAGGTAATGGCCCCTAAACTATGTTCTGGGATGAAAGTTACAGCTTCAGTGAAATCCGTTTGCAAATCGGAGTGATAGATTAGAATCTAGAGCCAACGGTACGTTTTCTATGTTAAACCATTACACCATTGAAAAACTGGTTACGTTTGCAATCGAAAGAAAAATGACTATAGTTGAAGAGGTAATGGCCCCTAAACTATGTTCTGGGATGAAAAATACAGCTTCAGTGAAATCCGTTTGCAAATCGGAGTGATAGATTAGAATCTAGAGCCAACGGTACGTTTTCTATGTTAAACCATTACACCATTGAAAAACTGGTTACGTCTGCAATCGAAAGAAAAATGACTATAGTTGAAGAGGTAATGACCCCTAAACTATGTTCTGGGATGAAAGTTACAGCTTCAGTGAAATCCGCTTGCAAATCGGAGTAATAGATTAGAATCTAGAGCCAACGGTACGTTTACTATGTTAAATCATTACACCATTGAAAAACTGGTTACGTTTGCAATCGAAAGAAAAATGACTATAGTTGAAGAGGTAATGGCCCCTAAACTATGTTCTGGGATGAAAGTTACAGCTTCAGTGAAATCCGTTTGCAAATCGGAGTGATAGATTAGAATCTAGAGCCAACGGTACGTTTTCTGTGTTAAACCATTACACCATTGAAAAACTGGTTACGTTTGCAATCGAAAGAAAAATGACTATAGTTGAAGAGGTAATGGCCCCTAAACTATGTTCTGGGATGAAAAATACAGCTTCAGTGAAATTCGTTTGCAAATCGGAGTGATAGATTAGAATCTAGAGCCAACGGTACGTTTTCTATGTTAAACCATTACACCATTGAAAAACTGGTTACGTTTGCAATCGAAAGAAAAATGACTATAGTTGAAGAGGTAATGGCCCCTAAACTATGTTCTGGGATGAAAAATACAGCTTCAGTGAAATCCGTTTGCAAATCGGAGTGATAGATTAGAATCTAGAGCCAACGGTACGTTTTCTATGTTAAACCATTACACCATTGAAAAACTGGTTATGTTTGCAATAGAAAGAAAAATGACTATAGTTGAAGAGGTAATGGGCCCTAAACTATGTTCTGGGATGAAAGTTATAGCTTCAGTGAAATCTGTTTGCAAATCGGAGTGATAGATTAGAATCTAGAGCCAACGGTACGTTTTCTATGTTAAACCATTACACCATTGAAAAACTGGTTACGTTTGCAATCGAAAGAAAAATGACTATAGTTGAAGAGGTAATGGCCCCTAAACTATGTTCTGGGATGAAAAATACAGCTTCAGTGAAATCCGTTTGCAAATCGAAGTGATAGATTAGAATCTAGAGCCAACGGTAAGTTTTCTATGTTAAACCATTACACCATTGAAAAACTGGTTACGTTTGCAATCGAAAGAAAAATGACTATAGTTGAAGAGGTAATGGCCCCTAAACTATGTTCTGGGATGAAAGTTACAGCTTCAGTGAAATCCGTTTGCAAATCGGAGTAATAGATTAGAATCTAGAGCCAACGGTACGTTTTCTATGTTAAACCATTACACCATTGAAAAACTGGTTACGTTTGCAATCGAAAGAAAAATGACTATAGTTGAAGAGGTAATGGCCCCTAAACTATGTTCTGGGATGAAAGTTACAGCTTCAGTGAAATCCGTTTGCAAATCGGAGTAATAGATTAGAATCTAGAGCCAACGGTACGTTTTCTATGTTAAACCATTACACCATTGAAAAACTGGTTACGTTTGCAATCGAAAGAAAAATGACTATAGTTGAAGAGGTAATGGCCCCTAAACTATGTTCTGGGATGAAAGTTACAGCTTCAGTGAAATCCGTTTGCAAATCGGAGTAATAGATTAGAATCTAGAGCCAACGGTATGTTTTCTATGTTAAACCATTACACCATTGAAAAACTGGTTACGTCTGCAATCGAAAGAAAAATGACTATAGTTGAAGAGGTAATGACCCCTAAACTATGTTCTGGGATGAAAGTTACAGCTTCAGTGAAATCCGCTTGCAAATCGGAGTGATAGATTAGAATCTAGAGCCAACGGTACGTTTACTATGTTAAATCATTACACCATTGAAAAACTGGTTACGTTTGCAATCGAAAGAAAAATGACTATAGTTGAAGAGGTAATGGCCCCTAAACTATGTTCTGGGATGAAAGTTACAGCTTCAGTGAAATCCGTTTGCAAATCGGAGTGATAGATTAGAATCTAGAGCCAACGGTACGTTTTCTGTGTTAAACCATTACACCATTGAAAAACTGGTTACGTTTGCAATCGAAAGAAAAATGACTATAGTTGAAGAGGTAATGGCCCCTAAACTATGTTCTGGGATGAAAAATACAGCTTCAGTGAAATTCGTTTGCAAATCGGAGTGATAGATTAGAATCTAGAGCCAACGGTACGTTTTCTATGTTAAACCATTACACCATTGAAAAACTGGTTACGTTTGCAATCGAAAGAAAAATGACTATAGTTGAAGAGGTAATGGCCCCTAAACTATGTTCTGGGATGAAAAATACAGCTTCAGTGAAATCCGTTTGCAAATCGGAGTGATAGATTAGAATCTAGAGCCAACGGTACGTTTTCTATGTTAAACCATTACACCATTGAAAAACTGGTTATGTTTGCAATAGAAAGAAAAATGACTATAGTTGAAGAGGTAATGGGCCCTAAACTATGTTCTGGGATGAAAGTTATAGCTTCAGTGAAATCTGTTTGCAAATCGGAGTGATAGATTAGAATCTAGAGCCAACGGTACGTTTTCTATGTTAAACCATTACACCATTGAAAAACTGGTTACGTTTGCAATCGAAAGAAAAATGACTATAGTTGAAGAGGTAATGGCCCCTAAACTATGTTCTGGGATGAAAAATACAGCTTCAGTGAAATCCGTTTGCAAATCGAAGTGATAGATTAGAATCTAGAGCCAACGGTAAGTTTTCTATGTTAAACCATTACACCATTGAAAAACTGGTTACGTTTGCAATCGAAAGAAAAATGACTATAGTTGAAGAGGTAATGGCCCCTAAACTATGTTCTGGGATGAAAGTTACAGCTTCAGTGAAATCCGTTTGCAAATCGGAGTAATAGATTAGAATCTAGAGCCAACGGTACGTTTTCTATGTTAAACCATTACACCATTGAAAAACTGGTTACGTTTGCAATCGAAAGAAAAATGACTATAGTTGAAGAGGTAATGGCCCCTAAACTATGTTCTGGGATGAAAGTTACAGCTTCAGTGAAATCCGTTTGCAAATCGGAGTAATAGATTAGAATCTAGAGCCAACGGTACGTTTTCTATGTTAAACCATTACACCATTGAAAAACTGGTTACGTTTGCAATCGAAAGAAAAATGACTATAGTTGAAGAGGTAATGGCCCCTAAACTATGTTCTGGGATGAAAGTTACAGCTTCAGTGAAATCCGTTTGCAAATCGGAGTAATAGATTAGAATCTAGAGCCAACGGTACGTTTTCTATGTTAAACCATTACACCATTGAAAAACTGGTTACGTCTGCAATCGAAAGAAAAATGACTATAGTTGAAGAGGTAATGACCCCTAAACTATGTTCTGGGATGAAAGTTACAGCTTCAGTGAAATCCGCTTGCAAATCGGAGTGATAGATTAGAATCTAGAGCCAACGGTACGTTTACTATGTTAAATCATTACACCATTGAAAAACTGGTTACGTTTGCAATCGAAAGAAAAATGACTATAGTTAAAGAGGTAATGGCCCCTAAACTATGTTCTGGGATGAAAGTTACAGCTTCAGTGAAATCCGTTTGCAAATCGGAGTGATAGATTAGAATCTAGAGCCAACGGTACGTTTTCTGTGTTAAACCATTACACCATTGAAAAACTGGTTACGTTTGCAATCGTAAGAAAAATGACTATAGTTGAAGAGGTAATGGCCCCTAAACTATGTTCTGGGATGAAAAATACAGCTTCAGTGAAATCCGTTTGCAAATCGGAGTGATAGATTAGAATCTAGAGCCAACGGTACGTTTTCTATGTTAAACCATTACACCATTGAAAAACTGGTTACGTTTGCAATCGAAAGAAAAATGACTATAGTTGAAGAGGTAATGGCCCCTAAACTATGTTCTGGGATGAAAAATACAGCTTCAGTGAAATCCGTTTGCAAATCGGAGTGATAGATTAGAATCTAGAGCCAACGGTACGTTTTCTATGTTAAACCATTACACCATTGAAAAACTGGTTACGTTTGCAATAGAAAGAAAAATTACTATAGTTGAAGAGGTAATGGGCCCTAAACTATGTTCTGGGATGAAAGTTATAGCTTCAGTGAAATCTGTTTGCAAATCGGAGTGATAGATTAGAATCTAGAGCCAACGGTACGTTTTCTATGTTAAACCATTACACCATTGAAAAACTGGTTACGTTTGCAATCGAAAGAAAAATGACTATAGTTGAAGAGGTAATGGCCCCTAAACTATGTTCTGGGATGAAAAATACAGCTTCAGTGAAATCCGTTTGCAAATCGAAGTGATAGATTAGAATCTAGAGCCAATGGTACGTTTTCTATGTTAAACCATTACACCATTGAAAACTGGTTACGTTTGCAATCGAAAGAAAAATGACTATAGTTGAAGAGGTAATGGCCCCTAAACTATGTTCTGGGATGAAAAATACAGCTTCAGTGAAATCTGTTTGCAAATCGGAGTGATAGATTAGAATCTAGAGCCAACGGTAAGTTTTCTATGTTAAACCATTACACCATTGAAAAACTGGTTACGTTTGCAATCGAAAGAAAAATGACTATAGTTGAAGAGGTAATGGCCCCTAAACTATGTTCTGGGATGAAAGTTACAGCTTCAGTGAAATCCGTTTGCAAATCGGAGTAATAGATTAGAATCTAGAGCCAACGGAACGTTTTCTATGTTAAACCATTACACCATTGAAAAACTGGTTACGTTTGCAATCGAAAGAAAAATGACTATAGTTGAAGAGGTAATGGCCCCTAAACTATGTTCTGGGATGAAAGTTATAGCTTCAGTGAAATCTGTTTGCAAATCGGAGTGATAGATTAGAATCTAGAGCCAACGGCACGTTTTCTATGTTAAACCATTACACCATTGAAAAACTGGTTACGTTTGCAATCGAAAGAAAAATGACTATAGTTGAAGAGGTAATGGCCCCTAAACTATGTTCTGGGATGAAAGTTACAGCTTCAGTGAAATCCGTTTGCAAATCGGAGTAATAGATTAGAATCTAGAGCCAACGGTACGTTTTCTATGTTAAACCATTACACCATTGAAAAACTGGTTACGTTTGCAATCGAAAGAAAAATGACTATAGTTGAAGAGGTAATGGCCCCTAAACTATGTTCTGGGATGAAAGTTACAGCTTCAGTGAAATCCGTTTGCAAATCGGAGTGATAGATTAGAATCTAGAGCCAACGGTACGTTTTCTATGTTAAACCATTACACCATTGAAAAACTGGTTACGTTTGCAATCGAAAGAAAAATGACTATAGTTGAAGAGGTAATGGCCCCTAAACTATGTTCTGGGATGAAAGTTACAGCTTCAGTGAAATCCGTTTGCAAATCGGAGTGATAGATTAGAATCTAGAGCCAACGGTACGTTTTCTATGTTAAACCATTACACCATTGAAAAACTGGTTACGTTTGCAATCGAAAGAAAAATGACTATAGTTGAAGAGGTAATGGCCCCTAAACTATGTTCTGGGATGAAAGTTACAGCTTCAGTGAAATCCGTTTGCAAATCGGAGTGATAGATTAGAATCTAGAGCCAACGTTACGTTTTCTATGTTAAACCATTACACCTTTGAAAAACTGGTTACGTTTGCAATCGAAAGAAAAATGACTATAGTTGAAGAGGTAATGGCCCATAAACTATGTTCTGGGATGAAAGTTACAGCTTCAGTGAAATCCGTTTGCAAATCGGAGTGATAGATTAGAATCTAGAGCCAACGGTACGTTTTCTATGTTAAACCATTACACCATTGAAAAACTGGTTACGTTTGCAATCGAAAGAAAAATGACTATAGTTGAAGAAGTAATGGTACCTAAACTATGTTCTGGGATGAAAGTTACAGCTTCAGTGAAATCCGTTTGCAAATCGGAGTGATAGATTAGAATCTAGAGCCAACGGTAAGTTTTCTATGTTAAACCATTACACCATTGAAAAACTGGTTACGTTTGCAATCGAAAGAAAAATGACTATAGTTGAAGAGTTAATAGCCCCTAAACTATGTTCTGGAATGAAAGTTACAGCTTCAGTGAAATCCGTTTGCAAATCGGAGTGATAGATTAGAATCTAGAGCCAACGGTAAATTTTCTATGTTAAACCATTACACCATTGAAAAACTGGTTACGTTTGCAATCGAAAGAAAAATGACTATAGTTGAAGAGGTAATGGCCCCTAAACTATGTTCTGGGATGAAAGTTACAGCTTCAGTGAAATCCGTTTGCAAATCGGAGTGATAGATTAGAATCTAGAGCCAACGGTAAGTTTTCTATGTTAAACCATTACACCATTGAAAAACTGGTTACGTTTGCAATCGACAGAAAAATGACTATAGTTGAAGAGGTAATGGCCCCTAAGCTATGTTCTGGGAAGAAAAATACAGCTTCAGTGAAATCCGTTTGCAAATCGAAGTGATAGATTAGAATCTAGAGCCAACGGTACGTTTTCTATGTTAAACCATTACACCATTGAAAAACTGGTTACGTTTGCAATCGAAAGAAAAATGACTATAGTTGAAGAGGTAATGGCCCCTAAACTATGTTCTGGGATGAAAAATACAGCTTCAGTGAAATCCGTTTGCAAATCGGAGTGATAGATTAGAATCTAGAGCCAACGGTACGTTTTCTATGTTAAACCATTACACCATTGAAAAACTGGTTACGTTTGCAATCGAAAGAAAAATGACTATAGTTGAAGAGGTAATGGCCCCTAAACTATGTTCTGGGATGAAAAATACAGCTTCAGTGAAATCTGTTTGCAAATCGGAGTGATAGATTAGAATCTAGAGCCAACGGTACGTTTTCTATGTTAAACCATTACACCATTGAAAAACTGGTTACGTTTGCAATCGAAAGAAAAATGACTATAGTTGAAGAGGTAATGGCCCCTAAACTATGTTCTGGGATGAAAGTTACAGCTTCAGTGAAATCCGTTTGCAAATCGGAGTGATAGATTAGAATCTAGAGCCAACGGTACGTTTTCTATGTTAAACCATTACACCATTGAAAAACTGGTTACGTTTGCAATCGAAATAAAAATGACTATAGTTGAAGAGGTAATGGCCCCTAAACTATGTTCTGGGATGAAAGTTACAGCTTCAGTGAAATCCGTTTGCAAATAGGAGTGATAGATTAGAATCTAGAGCCAACGGTACGTTTTCTATGTTAAACCATTACACCATTGAAAAACTGGTTACGTTTGCAATCGAAAGAAAAATGACTATAGTTGAAGAGGTAATGGCCCCTAAACTATGTTCTGGGATGAAAAATACAGCTTCAGTGAAATCCGTTTGCAAATCGGAGTGATAGATTAGAATCTAGAGCCAACGGTACGTTTTCTATGTTAAACCATTACACCATTGAAAAACTGGTTACGTTTGCAATCGAAATAAAAATGACTATAGTTGAAGAGGTAATGGCCCCTAAACTATGTTCTGGGATGAAAGTTACAGCTTCAGTGAAATCCGTTTTCAAATCGGAGTGATAGATTAGAATCTAGAGCCAACGGTACGTTTTCTATGTTAAACCATTACACCATTGAAAAACTGGTTACGTTTGCAATCGAAAGAAAAATGACTATAGTTGAAGAGGTAATGGCCCCTAAACTATGTTCTGGGATGAAAAATACAGCTTCAGTGAAATCCGTTTGCAAATCGAAGTGATAGATTAGAATCTAGAGCCAACGGTACGTTTTCTATGTTAAACCATTACACCATTGAAAACTGGTTACGTTTGCAATCGAAAGAAAAATGACTATAGTTGAAGAGGTAATGGCCCCTAAACTATGTTCTGGGATGAAAAATACAGCTTCAGTGAAATCCGTTTGCAAATCGTAGTAATGAATTATAATCTAGAGCCAACGGTACGTTTTCTATGTTAAACCATTACACCATTGAAAAACTGGTTACGTTTGCAATCGAAAGAAAAATGACTATAGTTGAAGAGGTAATGGCCCCTAAACTATGTTCTGGGATGAAAGTTACAGCTTCAGTGAAATCCGTTTGCAAATCGGAGTGATAGATTAGAATCTAGAGCCAACGGTACGTTTTCTATGTTAAACCATTACACCATTGAAAAACTGGTTACGTTTGCAATCGAAAGAAAAATGACTATAGTTGAAGAGGTAATGGCCCCTAAACTATGTTCTGGGATGAAAAATACAGCTTCAGTGAAATCCGTTTGCAAATTGGAGTGATAGATTAGAATCTAGAGCCAACGGTACGTTTTCTATGTTAAACCATTACACCATTGAAAAACTGGTTACGTCTGCAATCGAAAGAAAAATGACTATAGTTGAAGAGGTAATGACCCCTAAACTATGTTCTGGGATGAAAGTTACAGCTTCAGTGAAATCCGCTTGCAAATCGGAGTGATAGATTAGAATCTAGAGCCAACGGTACGTTTTCTATGTTAAACCATTACACCATTGAAAAACTGGTTACGTTTGCAATCGAAAGAAAAATGACTATAGTTGAAGAGGTAATGTGCGCTAAACTATGTTCTGGGATGAAAGTTATAGCTTCAGTGAAATCTGTTTGCAAATCGGAGTGATAGATTAGAATCTAGAGCCAACGGTAAGTTTTCTATGTTAAACCATTACACCATTGAAAAACTGGTTACTTTTGCAATCAAAAGAAAAATGACTATAGTTGAAGAGGTAATGGCCCCTAAACTATGTTCTGGGATGAAAGTTACAGTTTCAGTGAAATCTGTTTGCAAATCGGAGTGATAGATTAGAATCTAGAGCCAACAGTACGTTTTCTATGTTAAACCATTACACCATTGAAAAACTTGTTACGTTTGCAATCGAAAGAAAAATGACTATAATTGAAGAGGTAATGGCCCCTAAACTATGTTCTGGGATGAAAAATACAGCTTCAGTGAAATCCGTTTGCAAATCGGAGTGATAGATTAGAATCTAGAGCCAACGGTACGTTTTCTATGTTAAACCATTACACCATTGAAAAACTGGTTACGTTTGCAATCGAAAGAAAAATGACTATAGTTGAAGAGGTAATGGCCCCTAAACTATGTTCTGGGATGAAAAATACAGCTTCAGTGAAATCCGTTTGCAAATCGGAGTAATAGATTAGAATCTAGAGCCAACGGTACGTTTTCTATGTTAAACCATTACACCATTGAAAAACTGGTTACGTTTGCAATCGAAAGAAAAATGACTATAGTTGAAGAGGTAATGGGCCCTAAACTATGTTCTGGGATGAAAGTTATAGCTTCAGTGAAATCTGTTTGCAAATCGGAGTGATAGATTAGAATCTAGAGCCAACGGCACGTTTTCTATGTTAAACCATTACACCATTGAAAAACTGGTTACGTTTGCAATCGAAAGAAAAATGACTATAGTTGAAGAGGTAATGGCCCCTAAACTATGTTCTGGGATGAAAGTTACAGCTTCAGTGAAATCCGTTTGCAAATCGGAGTGATAGATTAGAATCTAGAGCCAACGGTACGTTTTCTATGTTAAACCATTACACCATTGAAAAACTGGTTACGTTTGCAATCGAAAGAAAAATGACTATAGTTGAAGAGGTAATGGCCCCTAAACTATGTTCTGGGATGAAAGTTACAGCTTCAGTGAAATCCGTTTGCAAATCGGAGTGATAGATTAGAATCTAGAGCCAACGGTACGTTTTCTATGTTAAACCATTACACCATTGAAAAACTGGTTACGTTTGCAATCGAAAGAAAAATGACTATAGTTGAAGAGGTAATGGCCCCTAAACTATGTTCTGGGATGAAAAATACAGCTTCAGTGAAATCCGTTTGCAAATCGGAGTGATAGATTAGAATCTAGAGCCAACGGTACGTTTTCTATGTTAAACCATTACACCATTGAAAAACTGGTTACGTCTGCAATCGAAAGAAAAATGACTATAGTTGAAGAGGTAATGACCCCTAAACTATGTTCTGGGATGAAAGTTACAGCTTCAGTGAAATCCGCTTGCAAATCGGAGTGATAGATTAGAATCTAGAGCCAACGGTACGTTTTCTATGTTAAACCATTACACCATTGAAAAACTGGTTACGTTTGCAATCGAAAGAAAAATGACTATAGTTGAAGAGGTAATGGCCCCTAAACTATGTTCTGGGATGAAAGTTACAGCTTCAGTGAAATCCGTTTGCAAATCGGAGTGATAGATTAGAATCTAGAGCCAACGGTACGTTTTCTATGTTAAACCATTACACCATTGAAAAACTGGTTACGTTTGCAATCGAAAGAAAAATGACTATAGTTGAAGAGGTAATGGCCCCTAAACTATGTTCTGGGATGAAAAATACAGCTTCAGTGAAATCCGTTTGCAAATCGGAGTGATAGATTAGAATCTAGAGCCAACGGTACGTTTTCTATGTTAAACCATTACACCATTGAAAAACTGGTTACGTTTGCAATCGAAAGAAAAATGACTATAGTTGAAGAGGTAATGGCCCCTAAACTATGTTCTGGGATGAAAAATACAGCTTCAGTGAAATCTGTTTGCAAATCGGAGTGATAGATTAGAATCTAGAGCCAACGGTACGTTTTCTATGTTAAACCATTACACCATTGAAAAACTGGTTACGTTTGCAATCGAAAGAAAAATGACTATAGTTGAAGAGGTAATGGCCCCTAAACTATGTTCTGGGATGAAAGTTACAGCTTCAGTGAAATCCGTTTGCAAATCGGAGTGATAGATTAGAATCTAGAGCCAACGGTACGTTTTCTATGTTAAACCATTACACCATTGAAAAACTGGTTACGTTTGCAATCGAAAGAAAAATGACTATAGTTGAAGAGGTAATGGCCCCTAAACTATGTTCTGGGATGAAAAATACAGCTTCAGTGAAATCCGTTTGCAAATCGGAGTGATAGATTAGAATCTAGAGCCAACGGTACGTTTTCTATGTTAAACCATTACACCATTGAAAAACTGGTTACGTTTGCAATCGAAATAAAAATGACTATAGTTGAAGAGGTAATGGCCCCTAAACTATGTTCTGGGATGAAAGTTACAGCTTCAGTGAAATCCGTTTGCAAATCGGAGTGATAGATTAGAATCTAGAGCCAACGGTACGTTTTCTATGTTAAACCATTACACCATTGAAAAACTGGTTACGTTTGCAATCGAAAGAAAAATGACTATAGTTGAAGAGGTAATGGCCCCTAAACTATGTTCTGGGATGAAAAATACAGCTTCAGTGAAATCCGTTTGCAAATCGAAGTGATAGATTAGAATCTAGAGCCAACGGTACGTTTTCTATGTTAAACCATTACACCATTGAAAACTGGTTACGTTTGCAATCGAAAGAAAAATGACTATAGTTGAAGAGGTAATGGCCCCTAAACTATGTTCTGGGATGAAAAATACAGCTTCAGTGAAATCCGTTTGCAAATCGGAGTAATAGATTAGAATCTAGAGCCAACGGTACGTTTTCTATGTTAAACCATTACACCATTGAAAAACTGGTTACGTTTGCAATCGAAAGAAAAATGACTATAGTTGAAGAGGTAATGGCCCCTAAACTATGTTCTGGGATGAAAGTTACAGCTTCAGTGAAATCCGTTTGCAAATCGGAGTGATAGATTAGAATCTAGAGCCAACGGTACGTTTTCTATGTTAAACCATTACACCATTGAAAAACTGGTTACGTTTGCAATCGAAAGAAAAATGACTATAGTTGAAGAGGTAATGGCCCCTAAACTATGTTCTGGGATGAAAAATACAGCTTCAGTGAAATCCGTTTGCAAATTGGAGTGATAGATTAGAATCTAGAGCCAACGGTACGTTTTCTATGTTAAACCATTACACCATTGAAAAACTGGTTACGTCTGCAATCGAAAGAAAAATGACTATAGTTGAAGAGGTAATGACCCCTTAACTATGTTCTGGGATGAAAGTTACAGCTTCAGTGAAATCCGCTTGCAAATCGGAGTGATAGATTAGAATCTAGAGCCAACGGTACGTTTTCTATGTTAAACCATTACACCATTGAAAAACTGGTTACGTTTGCAATCGAAAGAAAAATGACTATAGTTGAAGAGGTAATGGGCGCTAAACTATGTTCTGGGATGAAAGTTATAGCTTCAGTGAAATCTGTTTGCAAATCGGAGTGATAGATTAGAATCTAGAGCCAACGGTAAGTTTTCTATGTTAAACCATTACACCATTGAAAAACTGGTTACTTTTGCAATCAAAAGAAAAATGACTATAGTTGAAGAGGTAATGGCCCCTAAACTATGTTCTGGGATGAAAGTTACAGTTTCAGTGAAATCTGTTTGCAAATCGGAGTGATAGATTAGAATCTAGAGCCAACAGTACGTTTTCTATGTTAAACCATTACACCATTGAAAAACTTGTTACGTTTGCAATCGAAAGAAAAATGACTATAATTGAAGAGGTAATGGCCCCTAAACTATGTTCTGGGATGAAAAATACAGCTTCAGTGAAATCCGTTTGCAAATCGGAGTGATAGATTAGAATCTAGAGCCAACGGTACGTTTTCTATGTTAAACCATTACACCATTGAAAAACTGGTTACGTTTGCAATCGAAAGAAAAATGACTATAGTTGAAGAGGTAATGGCCCCTAAACTATGTTCTGGGATGAAAAATACAGCTTCAGTGAAATCCGTTTGCAAATCGGAGTAATAGATTAGAATCTAGAGCCAACGGTACGTTTTCTATGTTAAACCATTACACCATTGAAAAACTGGTTACGTTTGCAATCGAAAGAAAAATGACTATAGTTGAAGAGGTAATGGGCCCTAAACTATGTTCTGGGATGAAAGTTATAGCTTCAGTGAAATCTGTTTGCAAATCGGAGTGATAGATTAGAATCTAGAGCCAACGGCACGTTTTCTATGTTAAACCATTACACCATTGAAAAACTGGTTACGTTTGCAATCGAAAGAAAAATGACTATAGTTGAAGAGGTAATGGCCCCTAAACTATGTTCTGGGATGAAAGTTACAGCTTCAGTGAAATCCGTTTGCAAATCGGAGTGATAGATTAGAATCTAGAGCCAACGGTACGTTTTCTATGTTAAACCATTACACCATTGAAAAACTGGTTACGTTTGCAATCGAAAGAAAAATGACTATAGTTGAAGAGGTAATGGCCCCTAAACTATGTTCTGGGATGAAAGTTACAGCTTCAGTGAAATCCGTTTGCAAATCGGAGTGATAGATTAGAATCTAGAGCCAACGGTACGTTTTCTATGTTAAACCATTACACCATTGAAAAACTGGTTACGTTTGCAATCGAAAGAAAAATGACTATAGTTGAAGAGGTAATGGCCCCTAAACTATGTTCTGGGATGAAAAATACAGCTTCAGTGAAATCCGTTTGCAAATCGGAGTGATAGATTAGAATCTAGAGCCAACGGTACGTTTTCTATGTTAAACCATTACACCATTGAAAAACTGGTTACGTCTGCAATCGAAAGAAAAATGACTATAGTTGAAGAGGTAATGACCCCTAAACTATGTTCTGGGATGAAAGTTACAGCTTCAGTGAAATCCGCTTGCAAATCGGAGTGATAGATTAGAATCTAGAGCCAACGGTACGTTTTCTATGTTAAACCATTACACCATTGAAAAACTGGTTACGTTTGCAATCGAAAGAAAAATGACTATAGTTGAAGAGGTAATGGCCCCTAAACTATGTTCTGGGATGAAAGTTACAGCTTCAGTGAAATCCGTTTGCAAATCGGAGTGATAGATTAGAATCTAGAGCCAACGGTACGTTTTCTATGTTAAACCATTACACCATTGAAAAACTGGTTACGTTTGCAATCGAAAGAAAAATGACTATAGTTGAAGAGGTAATGGGCCCTAAACTATGTTCTGGGATGAAAGTTATAGCTTCAGTGAAATCTGTTTGCAAATCGGAGTGATAGATTAGAATCTAGAGCCAACGGCACGTTTTCTATGTTAAACCATTACACCATTGAAAAACTGGTTACGTTTGCAATCGAAAGAAAAATGACTATAGTTGAAGAGGTAATGGCCCCTAAACTATGTTCTGGGATGAAAGTTACAGCTTCAGTGAAATCCGTTTGCAAATCGGAGTAATAGATTAGAATCTAGAGCCAACGGTACGTTTTCTATGTTAAACCATTACACCATTGAAAAACTGGTTACGTTTGCAATCGAAAGAAAAATGACTATAGTTGAAGAGGTAATGGCCCCTAAACTATGTTCTGGGATGAAAGTTACAGCTTCAGTGAAATCCGTTTGCAAATCGGAGTGATAGATTAGAATCTAGAGCCAACGGTACGTTTTCTATGTTAAACCATTACACCATTGAAAAACTGGTTACGTTTGCAATCGAAAGAAAAATGACTATAGTTGAAGAGGTAATGGCCCCTAAACTATGTTCTGGGATGAAAAATACAGCTTCAGTGAAATCCGTTTGCAAATCGGAGTGATAGATTAGAATCTAGAGCCAACGGTACGTTTTCTATGTTAAACCATTACACCATTGAAAAACTGGTTACGTCTGCAATCGAAAGAAAAATGACTATAGTTGAAGAGGTAATGACCCCTAAACTATGTTCTGGGATGAAAGTTACAGCTTCAGTGAAATCCGCTTGCAAATCGGAGTGATAGATTAGAATCTAGAGCCAACGGTACGTTTACTATGTTAAATCATTACACCATTGAAAAACTGGTTACGTTTGCAATCGAAAGAAAAATGACTATAGTTGAAGAGGTAATGGCCCCTAAACTATGTTCTGGGATGAAAGTTACAGCTTCAGTGAAATCCGTTTGCAAATCGGAGTGATAGATTAGAATCTAGAGCCAACGGTACGTTTTCTGTGTTAAACCATTACACCATTGAAAAACTGGTTACGTTTGCAATCGAAAGAAAAATGACGGGGGGGCGCTAGTGAGGCGCTTGCTGAGAAGGATGCATCTCTGCTGAGCTCCTTCTTCCACACCTGATTCCTGCCTATCAAGAGCGATTACAGAGGCCAAACTGGTATCATCCGACAGCTGAACACTCCAGGTATGCTTGGATCCCCCAAACAATACCCTATACGCAGCCATACTGCCTCCAGACCCCTTCTTTCTCCCCTAAGATTCAAGAGGAGATTCTCAAAGATGGCTGCCAAGGCCCAGCCTGAGCAAGAAGCATGCTCACCATCAGATAGTGCCCCAGCCCAATCCTCCAGCCCAACTGCCCCAGGCTCATCACGAGAGGGTGCCCAGGCCCCGCCAACCACTCAGACCCCGAAACGAGCGTTGTGGACCCCGGGGGACCCCAAATCCCGCCATGACGCCACCGCGGACAACGCGTACAAAAATACGCATGGCGGACATGACTGTACGCATGGAAATGACTCTGATGAGCCGCATAGCCCGCATGATGATCCGCATGGCCGCAATGGGAACAATGCGACCAAAAATACGCATGGCTCACATGAACGTACGCATAGAAGAGGCAAAGAAAATACGCGTTCACAGCATGGAAGTCCGCAATACCATCAGGAAAATCCGCATGCGGCAAGTGGCCAGGCGTTAATGCTTCCACAAACACTATCCTCGGCAGATTTAATGGCTATGATGCGCAATGTGTTTAAAGAAGAACTACGTGAAGCCGTTCACGAGCTGTCGCAACAGATAACAGACATTGGCCAGAGAGTGGATGTCTTGGAACAACAGTCTGACAAGCTAGTAGAGGCGATCAATGAGGACAGAGCCCAACTGGATGAACATGACGATAGACTAGACCAGGCCGAGGCTAAACTGGAGGACCTGGAGAACCGGAGCAGGAGGGCCAATGTGCGGATACGAGGTCTCCCTGAATCTTTCCTCGACTTGGAGCCTGTGGCCAACAACCTCTTTGGCTCATTGCTTCCACAGGTGGACTCCTCCATATTGAGGGTGGTCCGCATCCACCGTTCTCTGGCTAAGCCACGCAATCCAGAACTGCCAAGAGACATCATTGCAAAACTGGCATCGGAGGACGCAAGAGACAAGCTTCTTCTAGCAGCACGAGATTTGACCACCCTCCCAGGGGTCCCCACATCCGTCCAGATCTTTGCCGACCTGGCACCCATTACCATTCTTAAGAGGAGGCAAATGAGGCCCTATACACTTGCATTGCAGCAAAAGGCAATTCGCTACAAATGGGGATTTCCCTTTATGTTGTCTTTCAAAATTAATAACAAAACATATAATTGCAAACGCCCAGAAGAGGCGGCAAAGGCACTCAGACAGGCGGCCATCCCCTTTACCATCCCGACGGTGCCTCAACGGTCTCCTAACCAACAACGCACCGGTCAAGTGGCAGGAAATTGGTCGACAGTGAGAGGATCCTCCTTCAGGGCACGTGAGCCCGATATAGGCGCTTCTTGAATCTTATGTGCATACTTTGCCTACTGGAGGATTTCCTTCTGCATTTCTATGACTTGATGACGTGTGGACGGCTCCCTCCTTTATGATGTGAGGGACCCGTTCACATCCCTTCTTTTTGGAGCTATATTGGAGACTACTTTAATCGTCACTTAGATGGACATTAAAATCTGGTTGTCCCCTTTATGATGTAGGGATAACGAAGATACGTTTCAGCTCACGAACATTTTTCTTGAGAAAAATTGAAACCCTCTTTATAATGATTGCGGGAATATGGACCTGCCTCTTTGGTGGGCCAACCCCTGCCTTATGATCACACCCTGACATGGACACCTTTTGCTCTTAGGTAATTTGTTAAAAATGTTATGCCATGTTAAGCATTTATGTTTCTGTCTTGATTTCCATGTTCAGCTTGGTGTAAAGAGGTTCACTTTTGGGTTATCTATGGTTTATAAGGAATAATGGCTTTTTGGGACTTTTGGTCTTGAAAAACTGGTTTTGGCCTAAAGTTTAAAGGTTAACTGGCAGCCCAGGTGTGGTTCACTATTGCTGTCCCCCTACCCAAGATGGCGCTTGGGGCTAGGTCGGCACTGTTAGTGGTGGCCCTGCTCCAATCGTTATCAACGCACGATTGTGCTTTCCCTTCCCTTGCAGCTTATAAAGCTTCTTCTTTCCAACCCCCCTATAGCCGAATTGAGGAATACAATACGAACAAGTTGGTCGGGCGCCTGCTGCCCTCGATGTGTTTATTTTGCTTTGTCTGCCCCGTGGCTCTCTTCATTACTATGATTCTTGAGCGTACCTCTAATTATCGCCCACCATGAGTAATAAGCCCTTTAACATTGTATCTCACAATGTGAGAGGTCTGAACTCCCCCCAGAAAAGGAAAAAGGCCCTTACGGAACTGATCCGGTCATCTCCCGACATTATATGTCTCCAAGAGACCCACTTTACCAATAAGTCCCACCCTAAATTTTTCCATCATAGATACAAAAGGGTCTATTGCTCAAACTATAACAAAAAACAGAGAGGGGTTGCAATTCTTCTTGCAGACTCCTTTCCTTTAGAACCCTCCTCTTATACTAGAGATGATGAGGGGACATATGGTATACTTCTAGGACACCTTTTAGGAAAAACTATATGTATCGTTAACTTATATGCTCCCCCAGACCAGAATTTTTGTGTCATTAACAAATTGTCTGAGGTTCTTCTTACTCTGTCATATGATATGCTTATCTGGGCTGGAGACTTCAATCTGACACCTAATGACAAGGTGGATAGGACACACCCTCAAAGACCCTCAATTGCTAAGAAATCAAGGCAACTTTTTGAAGACCTGTTCAGGACACACTCGCTGGTTGACACGTGGAGAGTCTATAATGGTAACAAACGGGGATATACTCATATGTCTACCCCTCACAACTCGTATTCTAGGATAGACCTGATCCTGATTTCTTTGTCCTGTGCCTCCTCCTTGGTCTATGCTAGGAATTTGCTGTGCCCTTGGTCGGATCACGACCCTCTTCTTGTCTCCCTGAACTCCCTGATTCCTAAAACACAAAGAGCCCCTTGGCGGTTAAATGAGTCCCTATTACATAACACAGAAATCTATGACAAAATAGATTCCCAGCTGACAGAATACTTTAGCCTTAACGATAATGATGATACCTCCCCGGCGGTTGTTTGGCTGGCACATAAATCGGTGGTAAGAGGAACATTCATACAACTAGCTGCTAGACATAAAAGAGATAGAAACAAAATTCTTGCAGACTTAGAATATAAACTACAAAAACTCCATCTTGCCAACCAACAGCATCCGTCTAGATTCCTTTATAAACAGATCCAGAATATTCAAACACAAATAGACACGATTCTTAACTCTGAAACAGAAAAAGCACTAAGGTGGACGGCCGCAACAGTATACGATCAAATAAATAAACCAAAGAGATGGTTGGCCGCGAAACTGAGGGCACAGCAAACGGTTAATAGGGTCCTTAGGATCAAAGATAAGAAAGGAAAGGTGACATCAGATCCTGATAAGATCTACGACATATTTTCTGAATATTATAAAACTTTGTATAGCGACCCTGAACCTAACCTGCACTCCACCCAGAGAAGGGATTTCTTGGAGGGAACAGTGAGAAAGACCCTAACAGAGGACACAGTGAAGTTGCTTAATGCCGACGTCACACAGGAGGAGGTACATGAGGCAATTAAAAGACTCAAGAGATCCAAAGCCCCCGGGCCGGATGGCTTTTCGGCTCTATATTATAAGAAATATGAATCCCACTTAACCCCATATTTGATTAAGTTCTATAACCACCTATTGAAAGGGAATATACCCCCAGAGGAATTTTTATCCTCATTACTGGTGGTAATTCCCAAGCCCCAAAGGGATACACTCCTCACAAAAAACTATAGACCAATCTCTTTGTTGGGGGTCGATTACAAGCTCTTCACTTCGATACTGGCGAGCAGACTGAACGGGATCTTACCAGCCTTGCTTCACCGGGACCAAGTGGGTTTCGTCCCAAAGAGACAGGCCCCAGACAATATTCGGAAGATATTGAATCTCCAACATTATTGTAAGAGAACCGCCACATGTATGGCCATCCTATCCCTTGATATGGAGAAGGCATTTGACCTCATCAAGTGGCCATACATGGAGGCGGTCCTGCATAAATATGGATTCAAGGGTAATTTTGTCAATGCCATTTCAGCACTATACTCACATCCATCAGCCACTCTGAAAATGCCTGCATCCACGAGAAAGTCATTCGCAATACAGAGGGGTACGAGGCAGGGATGCCCTCTGTCACCAGCAATTTTTGCTCTCATTATTGAGCCGCTGGCAGAGCAGATCCGCAATACACCGGAGATTACAGGCGTGAAAATTGCCTCAAAAGAATATAAGCTTTCTCTCTTTGCGGACGATATTCTGCTAACCCTTACCTCTCCCCGCACCTCTATTCCAAAACTACTAGATGAAATTTCGAAATTCTCCCCTTTCTCTGGATTTAGGCTTAATTTGGAGAAATCGGAACTGATGGTCTCGGATATGTCTAAGACGCAAGCCCAACAACTGGCCGAATCACATGGCCTCCAACATCAGACCAAATTCATACAGTACCTAGGGATTAAGCTCACGGCTGACCCATTAAAACTATATGAGTTTAACTATCCCCCCCTTTACAATAAGCTGGCTCGAGATTTGGAGAGCTGGAATGAGTTCCCGATCTCTATGCTGGGCAGAATATCAGCAGTACGAATGACCCTACTCCCAAGACTACTATATCTTTTTAGAACTCTGCCGATACTCCTTAGAAAAGGCCCAATACAGCACCTGCAATCCCTTATTCAGAAATTTATTTGGAGAAAAAGAAAAGCCCGGATTAAATATTTAACATTAGCCAGACCTAGGGACCTGGGGGGCCTAAACGCTCCCATACTCTTTAATTATTATAAGGCGGCCCAGATTTCCCAACTAGCAGCATCAAACGCCACCCCCAGTGTTGTCCCACTCTGGGTTGAGCTGGAGTCACTTTTGATGGCCCCTCTATCCCTGGATGGGGCAATGTGGGCTAAACACATTCCTATAGCCAAGATCAGAAAACTATCCCCGGTCTCGGCTCAATCCCTAAGTCTATGGTCTAGGACAAGATTTGTATATGCCTTCCAATCCCCCACGTCCTGTATGACTAGGATCTTTCGCAACCCTGACTTCCCAGAGGGACATAAAGTTACTCAATTTAGATGGTGGATCCAAAAGGGGTTCACAACTTTAGGCAAATTTTTATCTGCATTTAAACTCCAGAAATCCATTCACTTTATAAAAAAGCATGAAGTTCCCAGGGAAGAGTGGGGAAGAATGGACTTAATATTTAAATTTCTATCCTCATTAGACCCTAATGAAGATGTCCACACCTACTCCCCTTTTGAAGTCCGCTGCAAAAATAGCCCAATGGATGGAGGATTCATCTCCGACTTGTACACCTTTCTTTCCCATCCCACCATTGATGGCAAAATTAAGGCCCAGCTGGACTGGGAAAGAGATTGTGCCCAGGAACTCTCTGATAGCAAGTGGGCTCACTGCTGCACCTCCTTGACCAGGGGATCACTCTTTTTCTCCTCCATCGAGACATCTCTAAAACTCCTGCATAGAACGTATCAGACACCCGCTAGACTACATTTATACAATCCTATATATTCATCTGACTGTTTTAGGGGCTGTGCTCAGCGGGGTGATCTGTGGCATGTTTGGTGGTCGTGCCCAAAGGCCCAAACCTTCTGGAAAGATGTCTGGAATAGAACAAAATTGATGCTTAGTTTACACAGTGATATGGACCCTTCGGTCCTCTTACTGGGCAATAGACCTCAATCGATGAAATATGCTACTCATAAATTAATCCAATATATAATGGCACAGGCACGGAGACACTTGGCGTCTCGCTGGAGGAAAGACTCGCTTATGGTCGAGGAGGTGTTTAGAGGCCTTAATTCCACCATGTCCTCAGAACATATCAGGGCTAAAATATTTGACAACTTGGAGAACTTCTTTAAGGTATGGGATCCATGGATCGAATGGCAGGGAAATGTGGGCCTTTCCTATCTGTTGCACTCCTTCTAGGGACAGTCCCTCTCGGGTGGAGCGTAACTCATTAAATTCATAAGCATCGGTTTCTGTTATGAGTGCCACGGGGCATCACCCTTATGATATGTCTACACTCCTGGGCGTGTATGTGCCCTTGACCCAACAACTGTAATAGTTTTCTTGTGATTCTGCTTTTCCTTTCTTCGGCTACTGACTTTACCCTTCTTTCCTCCCTACCCACACCTCTTTTATCCACTGGAATTCACTATAGGCATGATGTGGTAATTCCACCCATGGTGAATCCTTTCATCCCACTTACCCTTTCTACCTAAGCCTACCCTTTTTCTTACCCCATACCCCTCTTTCCCTATGGGCCTCTCTTGGCTCAAGTAGAAATGTATAAAACACTAGGTATGCATGATCACCCTCGATTGTTTTTTATGCTCTTTTTCTTTTCTCTGCTTAAAGTTTGTAGGGTGACCGTGTACTTTTTGTCTTAATTATCAGTTTTCAAAGTGATACTCTCCACATGTGGAGAAAATTTGTCTTTACTTTTATTGTTAAATGATTTTATTTCTAAATAAACACCCTTGGAACGAAAGAAAAATGACTATAGTTGAAGAGGTAATGGCCCCTAAACTATGTTCTGGGATGAAAAATACAGCTTCAGTGAAATTCGTTTGCAAATCGGAGTGATAGATTAGAATCTAGAGCCAACGGTACGTTTTCTATGTTAAACCATTACACCATTGAAAAACTGGTTACGTTTGCAATCGAAAGAAAAATGACTATAGTTGAAGAGGTAATGGCCCCTAAACTATGTTCTGGGATGAAAAATACAGCTTCAGTGAAATCCGTTTGCAAATCGGAGTGATAGATTAGAATCTAGAGCCAACGGTACGTTTTCTATGTTAAACCATTACACCATTGAAAAACTGGTTATGTTTGCAATAGAAAGAAAAATGACTATAGTTGAAGAGGTAATGGGCCCTAAACTATGTTCTGGGATGAAAGTTATAGCTTCAGTGAAATCTGTTTGCAAATCGGAGTGATAGATTAGAATCTAGAGCCAACGGTACGTTTTCTATGTTAAACCATTACACCATTGAAAAACTGGTTACGTTTGCAATCGAAAGAAAAATGACTATAGTTGAAGAGGTAATGGCCCCTAAACTATGTTCTGGGATGAAAAATACAGCTTCAGTGAAATCCGTTTGCAAATCGAAGTGATAGATTAGAATCTAGAGCCAACGGTAAGTTTTCTATGTTAAACCATTACACCATTGAAAAACTGGTTACGTTTGCAATCGAAAGAAAAATGACTATAGTTGAAGAGGTAATGGCCCCTAAACTATGTTCTGGGATGAAAGTTACAGCTTCAGTGAAATCCGTTTGCAAATCGGAGTAATAGATTAGAATCTAGAGCCAACGGTACATTTTCTATGTTAAACCATTACACCATTGAAAAACTGGTTACGTTTGCAATCGAAAGAAAAATGACTATAGTTGAAGAGGTAATGGCCCCTAAACTATGTTCTGGGATGAAAGTTACAGCTTCAGTGAAATCCGTTTGCAAATCGGAGTAATAGATTAGAATCTAGAGCCAACGGTACGTTTTCTATGTTAAACCATTACACCATTGAAAAACTGGTTACGTTTGCAATCGAAAGAAAAATGACTATAGTTGAAGAGGTAATGGCCCCTAAACTATGTTCTGGGATGAAAGTTACAGCTTCAGTGAAATCCGTTTGCAAATCGGAGTAATAGATTAGAATCTAGAGCCAACGGTACGTTTTCTATGTTAAACCATTACACCATTGAAAAACTGGTTACGTTTGCAATCGAAAGAAAAATGACTATAGTTAAAGAGGTAATGGCCCCTAAACTATGTTCTGGGATGAAAAATACAGCTTCAGTGAAATCCGTTTGCAAATCGGAGTGATAGATTAGAATCTAGAGCCAACGGTACGTTTTCTATGTTAAACCATTACACCATTGAAAAACTGGTTACGTCTGCAATCAAAAGAAAAATGACTATAGTTGAAGAGGTAATGACCCCTAAACTATGTTCTGGGATGAAAGTTACAGCTTCAGTGAAATCCGCTTGCAAATCGGAGTGATAGATTAGAATCTAGAGCCAACGGTACGTTTACTATGTTAAATCATTACACCATTGAAAAACTGGTTACGTTTGCAATCGAAAGAAAAATGACTATAGTTAAAGAGGTAATGGCCCCTAAACTATGTTCTGGGATGAAAGTTACAGCTTCAGTGAAATCCGTTTGCAAATCGGAGTGATAGATTAGAATCTAGAGCCAACGGTACGTTTTCTGTGTTAAACCATTACAGCATTGAAAAACTGGTTACGTTTGCAATCGAAAGAAAAATGACTATAGTTGAAGAGGTAATGGCCCCTAAACTATGTTCTGGGATGAAAAATACAGCTTCAGTGAAATCCGTTTGCAAATCGGAGTGATAGATTAGAATCTAGAGCCAACGGTACGTTTTCTATGTTAAACCATTACACCATTGAAAAACTGGTTACGTTTGCAATCGAAAGAAAAATGACTATAGTTGAAGAGGTAATGGCCCCTAAACTATGTTCTGGGATGAAAAATACAGCTTCAGTGAAATCCGTTTGCAAATCGGAGTGATAGATTAGAATCTAGAGCCAACGGTACGTTTTCTATGTTAAACCATTACACCATTGAAAAACTGGTTACGTTTGCAATAGAAAGAAAAATTACTATAGTTGAAGAGGTAATGGGCCCTAAACTATGTTCTGGGATGAAAGTTATAGCTTCAGTGAAATCTGTTTGCAAATCGGAGTGATAGATTAGAATCTAGAGCCAACGGTACGTTTTCTATGTTAAACCATTACACCATTGAAAAACTGGTTACGTTTGCAATCGAAAGAAAAATGACTATAGTTGAAGAGGTAATGGCCCCTAAACTATGTTCTGGGATGAAAAATACAGCTTCAGTGAAATCCGTTTGCAAATCGAAGTGATAGATTAGAATCTAGAGCCAATGGTACGTTTTCTATGTTAAACCATTACACCATTGAAAACTGGTTACGTTTGCAATCGAAAGAAAAATGACTATAGCTGAAGAGGTAATGGCCCCTAAACTATGTTCTGGGATGAAAAATACAGCTTCAGTGAAATCTGTTTGCAAATCGGAGTGATAGATTAGAATCTAGAGCCAACGGTAAGTTTTCTATGTTAAACCATTACACCATTGAAAAACTGGTTACGTTTGCAATCGAAAGAAAAATGACTATAGTTGAAGAGGTAATGGCCCCTAAACTATGTTCTGGGATGAAAGTTACAGCTTCAGTGAAATCCGTTTGCAAATCGGAGTAATAGATTAGAATCTAGAGCCAACGGTACGTTTTCTATGTTAAACCATTACACCATTGAAAAACTGGTTACGTTTGCAATCGAAAGAAAAATGACTATAGTTGAAGAGGTAATGGCCCCTAAACTATGTTCTGGGATGAAAGTTATAGCTTCAGTGAAATCTGTTTGCAAATCGGAGTGATAGATTAGAATCTAGAGCCAACGGCACGTTTTCTATGTTAAACCATTACACCATTGAAAAACTGGTTACGTTTGCAATCGAAAGAAAAATGACTATAGTTGAAGAGGTAATGGCCCCTAAACTATGTTCTGGGATGAAAGTTACAGCTTCAGTGAAATCCGTTTGCAAATCGGAGTAATAGATTAGAATCTAGAGCCAACGGTACGTTTTCTATGTTAAACCATTACACCATTGAAAAACTGGTTACGTTTGCAATCGAAAGAAAAATGACTATAGTTGAAGAGGTAATGGCCCCTAAACTATGTTCTGGGATGAAAGTTACAGCTTCAGTGAAATCCGTTTGCAAATCGGAGTGATAGATTAGAATCTAGAGCCAACGGTACGTTTTCTATGTTAAACCATTACACCATTGAAAAACTGGTTACGTTTGCAATCGAAAGAAAAATGACTATAGTTGAAGAGGTAATGGCCCCTAAACTATGTTCTGGGATGAAAGTTACAGCTTCAGTGAAATCCGTTTGCAAATCGGAGTGATAGATTAGAATCTAGAGCCAACGGTACGTTTTCTATGTTAAACCATTACACCATTGAAAAACTGGTTACGTTTGCAATCGAAAGAAAAATGACTATAGTTGAAGAGGTAATGGGCCCTAAACTATGTTCTGGGATGAAAGTTATAGCTTCAGTGAAATCTGTTTGCAAATCGGAGTGATAGATTAGAATCTAGAGCCAACGGCACGTTTTCTATGTTAAACCATTACACCATTGAAAAACTGGTTACGTTTGCAATCGAAAGAAAAATGACTATAGTTGAAGAGGTAATGGCCCCTAAACTATGTTCTGGGATGAAAGTTACAGCTTCAGTGAAATCCGTTTGCAAATCGGAGTGATAGATTAGAATCTAGAGCCAACGGTACGTTTTCTATGTTAAACCATTACACCATTGAAAAACTGGTTACGTTTGCAATCGAAAGAAAAATGACTATAGTTGAAGAGGTAATGGCCCCTAAACTATGTTCTGGGATGAAAAATACAGCTTCAGTGAAATCCGTTTGCAAATCGGAGTGATAGATTAGAATCTAGAGCCAACGGTACGTTTTCTATGTTAAACCATTACACCATTGAAAAACTGGTTACGTCTGCAATCGAAAGAAAAATGACTATAGTTGAAGAGGTAATGACCCCTAAACTATGTTCTGGGATGAAAGTTACAGCTTCAGTGAAATCCGCTTGCAAATCGGAGTGATAGATTAGAATCTAGAGCCAACGGTACGTTTACTATGTTAAATCATTACACCATTGAAAAACTGGTTACGTTTGCAATCGAAAGAAAAATGACTATAGTTGAAGAGGTAATGGCCCCTAAACTATGTTCTGGGATGAAAGTTACAGCTTCAGTGAAATCCGTTTGCAAATCGGAGTGATAGATTAGAATCTAGAGCCAACGGTACGTTTTCTGTGTTAAACCATTACACCATTGAAAAACTGGTTACGTTTGCAATCGAAAGAAAAATGACTATAGTTGAAGAGGTAATGGCCCCTAAACTATGTTCTGGGATGAAAAATACAGCTTCAGTGAAATTCGTTTGCAAATCGGAGTGATAGATTAGAATCTAGAGCCAACGGTACGTTTTCTATGTTAAACCATTACACCATTGAAAAACTGGTTACGTTTGCAATCGAAAGAAAAATGACTATAGTTGAAGAGGTAATGGCCCCTAAACTATGTTCTGGGATGAAAAATACAGCTTCAGTGAAATCCGTTTGCAAATCGGAGTGATAGATTAGAATCTAGAGCCAACGGTACGTTTTCTATGTTAAACCATTACACCATTGAAAAACTGGTTACGTTTGCAATAGAAAGAAAAATGACTATAGTTGAAGAGGTAATGGGCCCTAAACTATGTTCTGGGATGAAAGTTATTGCTTCAGTGAAATCTGTTTGCAAATCGGAGTGATAGATTAGAATCTAGAGCCAACGGTACGTTTTCTATGTTAAACCATTACACCATTGAAAAACTGGTTACGTTTGCAATCGAAAGAAAAATGACTATAGTTGAAGAGGTAATGGCCCCTAAACTATGTTCTGGGATGAAAAATACAGCTTCAGTGAAATCCGTTTGCAAATCGAAGTGATAGATTAGAATCTAGAGCCAACGGTAAGTTTTCTATGTTAAACCATTACACCATTGAAAAACTGGTTACGTTTGCAATCGAAAGAAAAATGACTATAGTTGAAGAGGTAATGGCCCCTAAACTATGTTCTGGGATGAAAGTTACAGCTTCAGTGAAATCCGTTTGCAAATCGGAGTAATAGATTAGAATCTAGAGCCAACGGTACGTTTTCTATGTTAAACCATTACACCATTGAAAAACTGGTTACGTTTGCAATCGAAAGAAAAATGACTATAGTTGAAGAGGTAATGGCCCCTAAACTATGTTCTGGGATGAAAGTTACAGCTTCAGTGAAATCCGTTTGCAAATCGGAGTAATAGATTAGAATCTAGAGCCAACGGTACGTTTTCTATGTTAAACCATTACACCATTGAAAAACTGGTTACGTTTGCAATCGAAAGAAAAATGACTATAGTTGAAGAGGTAATGGCCCCTAAACTATGTTCTGGGATGAAAGTTACAGCTTCAGTGAAATCCGTTTGCAAATCGGAGTGATAGATTAGAATCTAGAGCCAACGTTACGTTTTCTATGTTAAACCATTACACCATTGAAAAACTGGTTACGTTTGCAATCGAAAGAAAAATGACTATAGTTGAAGAGGTAATGGCCCATAAACTATGTTCTGGGATGAAAGTTACAGCTTCAGTGAAATCCGTTTGCAAATCGGAGTGATAGATTAGAATCTAGAGCCAACGGTACGTTTTCTATGTTAAACCATTACACCATTGAAAAACTGGTTACGTTTGCAATCGAAAGAAAAATGACTATAGTTGAAGAAGTAATGGTACCTAAACTATGTTCTGGGATGAAAGTTACAGCTTCAGTGAAATCCGTTTGCAAATCGGAGTGATAGATTAGAATCTAGAGCCAACGGTAAGTTTTCTATGTTAAACCATTACACCATTGAAAAACTGGTTACGTTTGCAATCGAAAGAAAAATGACTATAGTTGAAGAGTTAATAGCCCCTAAACTATGTTCTGGGATGAAAGTTACAGCTTCAGTGAAATCCGTTTGCAAATCGGAGTGATAGATTAGAATCTAGAGCCAACGGTAAATTTTCTATGTTAAACCATTACACCATTGAAAAACTGGTTACGTTTGCAATCGAAAGAAAAATGACTATAGTTGAAGAGGTAATGGCCCCTAAACTATGTTCTGGGATGAAAGTTACAGCTTCAGTGAAATCCGTTTGCAAATCGGAGTGATAGATTAGAATCTAGAGCCAACTGTACGTTTTCTATGTTAAACCATTACACCATTGAAAAACTGGTTACGTTTGCAATTGACAGAAAAATGACTATAGTTGAAGAGGTAATGGCCCCTAAGCTATGTTCTGGGAAGAAAAATACAGCTTCAGTGAAATCCGTTTGCAAATCGGAGTGATAGATTAGAATCTAGAGCCAACGGTACGTTTTCTATGTTAAACCATTACACCATTGAAAAACTGGTTACGTTTGCAATCGAAAGAAAAATGACTATAGTTGAAGAGGTAATGGCCCCTAAACTATGTTCTGGGATGAAAAATACAGCTTCAGTGAAATCCGTTTGCAAATCGGAGTGATAGATTAGAATCTAGAGCCAACGGTACGTTTTCTATGTTAAACCATTACACCATTGAAAAACTGGTTACGTTTGCAATCGAAAGAAAAATGACTATAGTTGAAGAGGTAATGGCCCCTAAACTATGTTCTGGGATGAAAAATACAGCTTCAGTGAAATCTGTTTGCAAATCGGAGTGATAGATTAGAATCTAGAGCCAACGGTACGTTTTCTATGTTAAACCATTACACCATTGAAAAACTGGTTACGTTTGCAATCGAAAGAAAAATGACTATAGTTGAAGAGGTAATGGCCCCTAAACTATGTTCTGGGATGAAAGTTACAGCTTCAGTGAAATCCGTTTGCAAATCGGAGTGATAGATTAGAATCTAGAGCCAACGGTACGTTTTCTATGTTAAACCATTACACCATTGAAAAACTGGTTACGTTTGCAATCGAAATAAAAATGACTATAGTTGAAGAGGTAATGGCCCCTAAACTATGTTCTGGGATGAAAGTTACAGCTTCAGTGAAATCCGTTTGCAAATCGGAGTGATAGATTAGAATCTAGAGCCAACGGTACGTTTTCTATGTTAAACCATTACACCATTGAAAAACTGGTTACGTTTGCAATCGAAAGAAAAATGACTATAGTTGAAGAGGTAATGGCCCCTAAACTATGTTCTGGGATGAAAAATACAGCTTCAGTGAAATCCGTTTGCAAATCGGAGTGATAGATTAGAATCTAGAGCCAACGGTACGTTTTCTATGTTAAACCATTACACCATTGAAAAACTGGTTACGTTTGCAATCGAAATAAAAATGACTATAGTTGAAGAGGTAATGGCCCCTAAACTATGTTCTGGGATGAAAGTTACAGCTTCAGTGAAATCCGTTTGCAAATCGGAGTGATAGATTAGAATCTAGAGCCAACGGTACGTTTTCTATGTTAAACCATTACACCATTGAAAAACTGGTTACGTTTGCAATCGAAAGAAAAATGACTATAGTTGAAGAGGTAATGGCCCCTAAACTATGTTCTGGGATGAAAAATACAGCTTCAGTGAAATCCGTTTGCAAATCGAAGTGATAGATTAGAATCTAGAGCCAACGGTACGTTTTCTATGTTAAACCATTACACCATTGAAAACTGGTTACGTTTGCAATCGAAAGAAAAATGACTATAGTTGAAGAGGTAATGGCCCCTAAACTATGTTCTGGGATGAAAAATACAGCTTCAGTGAAATCCGTTTGCAAATCGGAGTAATAGATTAGAATCTAGAGCCAACGGTACGTTTTCTATGTTAAACCATTACACCATTGAAAAACTGGTTACGTTTGCAATCGAAAGAAAAATGACTATAGTTGAAGAGGTAATGGCCCCTAAACTATGTTCTGGGATGAAAGTTACAGCTTCAGTGAAATCCGTTTGCAAATCGGAGTGATAGATTAGAATCTAGAGCCAACGGTACGTTTTCTATGTTAAACCATTACACCATTGAAAAACTGGTTACGTTTGCAATCGAAAGAAAAATGACTATAGTTGAAGAGGTAATGGCCCCTAAACTATGTTCTGGGATGAAAAATACAGCTTCAGTGAAATCCGTTTGCAAATTGGAGTGATAGATTAGAATCTAGAGCCAACGGTACGTTTTCTATGTTAAACCATTACACCATTGAAAAACTGGTTACGTCTGCAATCGAAAGAAAAATGACTATAGTTGAAGAGGTAATGACCCCTAAACTATGTTCTGGGATGAAAGTTACAGCTTCAGTGAAATCCGCTTGCAAATCGGAGTGATAGATTAGAATCTAGAGCCAACGGTACGTTTTCTATGTTAAACCATTACACCATTGAAAAACTGGTTACGTTTGCAATCGAAAGAAAAATGACTATAGTTGAAGAGGTAATGGGCGCTAAACTATGTTCTGGGATGAAAGTTATAGCTTCAGTGAAATCTGTTTGCAAATCGGAGTGATAGATTAGAATCTAGAGCCAACGGTAAGTTTTCTATGTTAAACCATTACACCATTGAAAAACTGGTTACTTTTGCAATCAAAAGAAAAATGACTATAGTTGAAGAGGTAATGGCCCCTAAACTATGTTCTGGGATGAAAGTTACAGTTTCAGTGAAATCTGTTTGCAAATCGGAGTGATAGATTAGAATCTAGAGCCAACAGTACGTTTTCTATGTTAAACCATTACACCATTGAAAAACTTGTTACGTTTGCAATCGAAAGAAAAATGACTATAATTGAAGAGGTAATGGCCCCTAAACTATGTTCTGGGATGAAAAATACAGCTTCAGTGAAATCCGTTTGCAAATCGGAGTGATAGATTAGAATCTAGAGCCAACGGTACGTTTTCTATGTTAAACCATTACACCATTGAAAAACTGGTTACGTTTGCAATCGAAAGAAAAATGACTATAGTTGAAGAGGTAATGGCCCCTAAACTATGTTCTGGGATGAAAAATACAGCTTCAGTGAAATCCGTTTGCAAATCGGAGTAATAGATTAGAATCTAGAGCCAACGGTACGTTTTCTATGTTAAACCATTACACCATTGAAAAACTGGTTACGTTTGCAATCGAAAGAAAAATGACTACAGTTGAAGAGGTAATGGCCCCTAAACTATGTTCTGGGATGAAAAATACAGCTTCAGTGAAATCCGTTTGCAAATCGGAGTGATAGATTAGAATCTAGAGCCAACGGTACGTTTTTTATGTTAAACCATTACACCCTTGAAAAACTGGTTACGTTTGCAATCGAAAGAAAAATGACTATAGTTGAAGAGGTAATGGGCCCTAAACTATGTTCTGGGATGAAAGTTATAGCTTCAGTGAAATCTGTTTGCAAATCGGAGTGATAGATTAGAATCTAGAGCCAACGGCACGTTTTCTATGTTAAACCATTACACCATTGAAAAACTAGTTACGTTTGCAATCGAAAGAAAAATGACTATAGTTGAAGAGGTAATGGCCCCTAAACTATGTTCTGGGATGAAAGTTACAGCTTCAGTGAAATCCGTTTGCAAATCGGAGTGATAGATTAGAATCTAGAGCCAACGGTACGTTTTCTATGTTAAACCATTACACCATTGAAAAACTGGTTACGTTTGCAATCGAAAGAAAAATGACTATAGTTGAAGAGGTAATGGCCCCTAAACTATGTTCTGGGATGAAAAATACAGCTTCAGTGAAATCCGTTTGCAAATTGGAGTGATAGATTAGAATCTAGAGCCAACGGTACGTTTTCTATGTTAAACCATTACACCATTGAAAAACTGGTTACGTCTGCAATCGAAAGAAAAATGACTATAGTTGAAGAGGTAATGACCCCTAAACTATGTTCTGGGATGAAAGTTACAGCTTCAGTGAAATCCGCTTGCAAATCGGAGTGATAGATTAGAATCTAGAGCCAACGGTACGTTTTCTATGTTAAACCATTACACCATTGAAAAACTGGTTACGTTTGCAATCAAAAGAAAAATGACTATAGTTGAAGAGGTAATGGCCCCTAAACTATGTTCTGGGATGAAAGTTAGAGCTTCAGTGAAATCCGTTTGCAAATCGGAGTGATAGATTAGAATCTAGAGCCAACGGTACGTTTTCTATGTTAAACCATTACACCATTGAAAAACTGGTTACGTTTGCAATCGAAAGAAAAATGACTATAGTTGAAGAGGTAATGGGCGCTAAACTATGTTCTGGGATGAAAGTTATAGCTTCAGTGAAATCTGTTTGCAAATCGGAGTGATAGATTAGAATCTAGAGCCAACGGTAAGTTTTCTATGTTAAACCATTACACCATTGAAAAACTGGTTACTTTTGCAATCAAAAGAAAAATGACTATAGTTGAAGAGGTAATGGCCCCTAAACTATGTTCTGGGATGAAAGTTACAGTTTCAGTGAAATCTGTTTGCAAATCGGAGTGATAGATTAGAATCTAGAGCCAACAGTACGTTCTCTATGTTAAACCATTACACCATTGAAAAACTTGTTACGTTTGCAATCGAAAGAAAAATGACTATAATTGAAGAGGTAATGGCCCCTAAACTATGTTCTGGGATGAAAAATACAGCTTTAGTGAAATCCGTTTGCAAATCGGAGTGATAGATTAGAATCTAGAGCCAACGGTACGTTTTCTATGTTAAACCATTACACCATTGAAAAACTGGTTACGTTTGCAATCGAAAGAAAAATGACTATAGTTGAAGAGGTAATGGCCCCTAAACTATGTTCTGGGATGAAAAATACAGCTTCAGTGAAATCCGTTTGCAAATCGGAGTAATAGATTAGAATCTAGAGCCAACGGTACGTTTTCTATGTTAAACCATTACACCATTGAAAAACTGGTTACGTTTGCAATCGAAAGAAAAATGACTACAGTTGAAGAGGTAATGGCCCCTAAACTATGTTCTGGGATGAAAAATACAGCTTCAGTGAAATCCGTTTGCAAATCGGAGTGATAGATTAGAATCTAGAGCCAACGGTACGTTTTCTATGTTAAACCATTACACCCTTGAAAAACTGGTTACGTTTGCAATCGAAAGAAAAATGACTATAGTTGAAGAGGTAATGGGCCCTAAACTATGTTCTGGGATGAAAGTTATAGCTTCAGTGAAATCTGTTTGCAAATCGGAGTGATAGATTAGAATCTAGAGCCAACGGCACGTTTTCTATGTTAAACCATTACACCATTGAAAAACTGGTTACGTTTGCAATCGAAAGAAAAATGACTATAGTTGAAGAGGTAATGGCCCCTAAACTATGTTCTGGGATGAAAGTTACAGCTTCAGTGAAATCCGTTTGCAAATCGGAGTAATAGATTAGAATCTAGAGCCAACGGTACGTTTTCTATGTTAAACCATTACACCATTGAAAAACTGGTTACGTTTGCAATCGAAAGAAAAATGACTATAGTTGAAGAGGTAATGGCCCCTAAACTATGTTCTGGGATGAAAGTTACAGCTTCAGTGAAATCCGTTTGCAAATCGGAGTGATAGATTAGAATCTAGAGCCAACGGTACGTTTTCTATGTTAAACCATTACACCATTGAAAAACTGGTTACGTTTGCAATCGAAAGAAAAATGACTATAGTTGAAGAGGTAATGGCCCCTAAACTATGTTCTGGGATGAAAAATACAGCTTCAGTGAAATCCGTTTGCAAATCGGAGTGATAGATTAGAATCTAGAGCCAACGGTACGTTTTCTATGTTAAACCATTACACCATTGAAAAACTGGTTACGTCTGCAATCGAAAGAAAAATGACTATAGTTGAAGAGGTAATGACCCCTAAACTATGTTCTGGGATGAAAGTTACAGCTTCAGTGAAATCCGCTTGCAAATCGGAGTGATAGATTAGAATCTAGAGCCAACGGTACGTTTACTATGTTAAATCATTACACCATTGAAAAACTGGTTACGTTTGCAATCGAAAGAAAAATGACTATAGTTAAAGAGGTAATGGCCCCTAAACTATGTTCTGGGATGAAAGTTACAGCTTCAGTGAAATCCGTTTGCAAATCGGAGTGATAGATTAGAATCTAGAGCCAACGGTACGTTTTCTGTGTTAAACCATTACACCATTGAAAAACTGGTTACGTTTGCAATCGAAAGAAAAATGACTATAGTTGAAGAGGTAATGGCCCCTAAACTATGTTCTGGGATGAAAAATACAGCTTCAGTGAAATCCGTTTGCAAATCGGAGTGATAGATTAGAATCTAGAGCCAACGGTACGTTTTCTATGTTAAACCATTACACCATTGAAAAACTGGTTACGTTTGCAATCGAAAGAAAAATGACTATAGTTGAAGAGGTAATGGCCCCTAAACTATGTTCTGGGATGAAAAATACAGCTTCAGTGAAATCCGTTTGCAAATCGGAGTGATAGATTAGAATCTAGAGCCAACGGTACGTTTTCTATGTTAAACCATTACACCATTGAAAAACTGGTTACGTTTGCAATAGAAAGAAAAATGACTATAGTTGAAGAGGTAATGGGCCCTAAACTATGTTCTGGGATGAAAGTTATAGCTTCAGTGAAATCTGTTTGCAAATCGGAGTGATAGATTAGAATCTAGAGCCAACGGTACGTTTTCTATGTTAAACCATTACACTATTGAAAAACTGGTTACGTTTGCAATCGAAAGAAAAATGACTATAGTTGAAGAGGTAATGGCCCCTAAACTATGTTCTGGGATGAAAAATACAGCTTCAGTGAAATCCGTTTGCAAATCGAAGTGATAGATTAGAATCTAGAGCCAACGGTACGTTTTCTATGTTAAACCTTTACACCATTGAAAACTGGTTACGTTTGCAATCGAAAGAAAAATGACTATAGTTGAAGAGGTAATGGCCCCTAAACTATGTTCTGGGATGAAAAATACAGCTTCAGTGAAATCTGTTTGCAAATCGGAGTGATAGATTAGAATCTAGAGCCAACGGTAAGTTTTCTATGTTAAACCATTACACCATTGAAAAACTGGTTACGTTTGCAATCGAAAGAAAAATGACTATAGTTGAAGAGGTAATGGCCCCTAAACTATGTTCTGGGATGAAAGTTACAGCTTCAGTGAAATCCGTTTGCAAATCGGAGTAATAGATTAGAATCTAGAGCCAACGGTACGTTTTCTATGTTAAACCATTACACCATTGAAAAACTGGTTACGTTTGCAATCGAAAGAAAAATGACTATAGTTGAAGAGGTAATGGCCCCTAAACTATGTTCTGGGATGAAAGTTACAGCTTCAGTGAAATCCGTTTGCAAATCGGAGTGATAGATTAGAATCTAGAGCCAACGGTACGTTTTCTATGTTAAACCATTACACCATTGAAAAACTGGTTACGTTTGCAATCGAAAGAAAAATGACTATAGTTGAAGAGGTAATGGGCCCTAAACTATGTTCTGGGATGAAAGTTATAGCTTCAGTGAAATCTGTTTGCAAATCGGAGTGATAGATTAGAATCTAGAGCCAACGGCACGTTTTCTATGTTAAACCATTACACCATTGAAAAACTGGTTACGTTTGCAATCGAAAGAAAAATGACTATAGTTGAAGAGGTAAGGGCCCCTAAACTATGTTCTGGGATGAAAGTTACAGCTTCAGTGAAATCCGTTTGCAAATCGGAGTAATAGATTAGAATCTAGAGCCAACGGTACGTTTTCTATGTTAAACCATTACACCATTGAAAAACTGGTTACGTTTGCAATCGAAAGAAAAATGACTATAGTTGAAGAGGTAATGGCCCCTAAACTATGTTCTGGGATGAAAGTTACAGCTTCAGTGAAATCCGTTTGCAAATCGGAGTGATAGATTAGAATCTAGAGCCAACGGTACGTTTTCTATGTTAAACCATTACACCATTGAAAAACTAGTTACGTTTGCAATCGAAAGAAAAATGACTATAGTTGAAGAGGTAATGGCCCCTAAACTATGTTCTGGGATGAAAAATACAGCTTCAGTGAAATCCGTTTGCAAATCGGAGTGATAGATTAGAATCTAGAGCCAACGGTACGTTTTCTATGTTAAACCATTACACCATTGAAAAACTCGTTACGTCTGCAATCGAAAGAAAAATGACTATAGTTGAAGAGGTAATGACCCCTAAACTATGTTCTGGGATGAAAGTTACAGCTTCAGTGAAATCCGCTTGCAAATCGGAGTGATAGATTAGAATCTAGAGCCAACGGTACGTTTACTATGTTAAATCATTACACCATTGAAAAACTGGTTACGTTTGCAATCGAAAAAAAAAAAAAAAAAGAAAAATGACGGGGGGCGCTAGTGAGGCGCTGCAGGGTGAAGACGTGTCCCCTGTGAGCTCCTGCTTTCCAGCCAGACTGTGACTCTCATAGAAGACTGATTGGGGCATGAAGCACCTTCCCTGAAAGAGCTGCACCCCAGCAATGAGCAAATCCTCCCAGCAATACCCTCTGAGAAGTCGTGAGACCGTGAGACCTCTTCATTCCCCTCTTAAGTTCAGGAGGAATTTTTCAAAGATGGCCGCCCAGGCCCAACGCGGATCTCCACCACCGCCGCCTCCAGCTACCTCACCAGACCAGAGACCCATGAGCGAGGCAACCCTGACCCCCAGCAGAAAGGAACCCTCCAGGCAGACATCTTCGCCAGCGTCACCAACCTCGGGGCTCGCCATTACAGGTATGTCAGCGGAGGAACTGTTGGCGCTAATGCAGCAAATGTTCCGTACGGAACTCCGCGTTGCCGTTACGGAATTGTCTCAGCAAATTACGGAAATTGGCCAAAGGGTCAATACGTTAGAAACTCAGGCAGATGAGTTTGTGGGGGCACTTAACGCTGATAGAGCTGTCATAGATGATCATGATGATCGCCTAGATGCCCATGAAGCCAAACTCGAGGACCTGGAGAACCGAAGCAGGCGAGCGAATATCCGCATACGAGGCCTGCCTGAGTCTTGTTCTGATTTTGAGGTGGTGGCAACCAAGCTGTTTGAAACTTTAATCCCACCAGAAGATGCACCAGCATTGCGGATTGTGCGTATACATCGGGCAATAGCTAAGCCCCGCAATCCGGATCTGCCAAGAGATATCATCGCTAAGCTCTCTGCGGAGGACTTCCGCGATAAGATCTTACTAGCTGCTCGTGACATTGAACATTTGCCCGGAGTACCTGCTTCTGTGCAATTATATGCAGACTTAGCCCCATCTACTATTGCAAAGAGAAGGGATATGCGACCCTATACACTGGCTCTACAAAAGAAAGGTATTAGATACAAATGGGGGTTTCCCTTCCTCCTCTCATTCAAGTTTGGTGGCAAGCTTTATAATTGCAAAACTCCACCGGAAGCAGCGGCAGCACTAAATGAGGCAAATATCCCATACACTCTGCCTCCACCTTTAACTCAAGCCCCTAAAGATCAGAGGCCACGGAGACCAACTAAGACCTGGAACACTGCAGGAGGATCAAGGTTCCGTCCAAGAGCTCTTGCCATTGAGATGGGACAGCCAACCTGAAGGGCAACATTTTAACATTATAGACTTCCCTCATTAAGGACTGGTTATTCAGTCTAACTCTGTGCATGAGGGATGGAGGTCCACTTTATGATGATGGACCTCCCTACAACCCCTTCGATCTCTGACGTATCCACCTTAGGGTGGTGTTATGTTTTGCAGTGGTATGGGCCCCTTTATGATGTTGGGCCCACCACGGAATCTTTACCATGGGATACCAGATGCTGAGCCCACTCTCCTGAAGAGTGGGATCCCCTCTCTGGAACTGGTCGCCCTGAGCGGTTACAGGACAGTATATATCCTACTAAAGTTTACAGGTTTATGGCTTTCATATCGGTTTATCCCTATGTTCCTTATATGTTTTTCATGTGATATACGCTTTGCAACTGAGTGTTAGTTCTTAGTGCTCTATGCTAATATTAAGCTTAAAAGGAAGTTTTGTAAATGCCTTGAGTCAAGTAACTCTTAAGAAATATATAGCAATCATTTTGCTCCCCCAAGCAGTCCTTCATTAGCATTTCCCTTTTTTTAAGCTATCTCAAGGTCTGGCTTTGGAAATCATAGTTGTCCCCCTTTTACGGATGCTAGCGGGAGGGCCTAGCCCCCTGATTTGGGCTCTCTCGTTTGCATTCATTCTGCACCATTGTGCAGCGTATTCTGTTCAGTATTCATCTAATTTAGATAAAAGAGTTTTGGACCCACCTGGTGAGAAGGGTCCGCCACACGTTTTCTTACCTTCATATAAACCACTTTGTAGTAACACACAGGGGGGTCCTGTTCCCCCAGGCGCCGAGATCATTCACCCTAGTTATCAACTATTAGTCATATGGCTACCAGACCACTTAACGTAGTATCGCATAATGTCAGGGGACTTAATTCCCCACAAAAGAGGCAAAAGGCTTTCACCTTTTACACAAAATCCTCTCCTGATATACTGGCAATACAGGAAACTCATTTCTCTAATAAATCGGTTCCAAAATTTTTTCACAAAAATTATACTCGGGTATTCATGTCTAGCTACCATAAAAAACAAAGAGGAGTGGCTACGTTTTTGGCTAACTCCTTTCCTTTGGAAGTCTCTACTCATCTTTTTGATGACCAAGGGACTTACAATATTATACTAGGTAAATTCCAGACCGGAGTTCTATGCATAGTCAACGTTTATGCCCCCCCAAACATGGTCAGGGAAACCATAAATAAGATCTCTGAGATTCTATTAGAATTGAAATTTGATTCCCTGATCTGGTTGGGAGACTTTAACTTAGCCCCTAACGATAGCTTGGATAAGACCATTCCTGCTCGCCCCTCTGACGCCAAGAAAAATAGAGACTACTTTGACAATTTACTAAAACAACACTCGTTAGTGGATTCCTGGCGGGAGTATAATGGTGGTAGGAGGGGTTACTCATACTATTCTGCTCCTCACAACTCTTATTCCAGAATCGATTTGATCCTGATATCCTCCAGCTGTGTCTCTAATATGGCCTACTCAAGACATCTGTTGTGCTCCTGGTCCGACCATGATCCAATAATGACCTCCATGACCTCCCTAATTCCAAAGACCCAAAGGGCTCCGTGGAGGCTTAATGAAACTCTCTTATATAATCCTGAGGTGTGTGGCAAGATTGATGAAGCCTTGGATAGCTATTTTGCGATAAATGATATCCCCGAGACCACTCCTGCAATTTGTTGGATGGCACATAAGGCAGTAATACGAGGGCATTTTATCAAAATTGCCGCCAAACATAAAAGAGAAAGAGGGATTGTGATTTCAAATCTAGAGCACAAAATTGCTACGTTACATAATCTTAACCAAAACAACCCCTCGAGGTATCTTAGCAAACAAATTTACGACCTGAATACGCAGCTGGAGGCGATCTTGAATCGGGAGAGTGAAAAGGCCCTTAGCTGGACCAATGCTAAAGCCTACAACCAGATTAACAAGCCTAACAGATGGTTAGCCCAGAAATTAAGAGCCCAACAGACAGTCAACAGAATAACAAAAATTAGGGACCCCAACAATAAAATAACTTCTAACCCCGATAAAATCTACGAGACCTTTTTGAAATATTACCAACAGCTATATAAAGATAACGACCCAGACAGCGCCCCTGAGGAGAAAGTGAAATTCTTAGAACATACAATCCATAAAACAATATCTCCACTAACTCTTACACAACTTAATCAGAACATTACAGCAGAGGAACTGAGACAGGCCATTAAAAAAACTAAAAACGCTAAATCCCCGGGTCCAGATGGTCTATCAGCATTATATTACAAAAAATTTGAACACACCCTAACTCCGTATATACTTAAATTTTTCAATACTATACTGAAGGGCCATGCTCCCCCTCAAGAATTTCTGGCCTCTTCAATCGTCATGATTCCGAAACCCCAACGAGACCCCCTTCTGGTGAAAAATTATCGACCTATCTCACTATTAGGGGTAGATTACAAATTGTTCACGGCTATCCTAGCCTCCAGGCTTAACAATATCCTACCTGCCCTGGTACACCGTGACCAGGTGGGTTTTATTCCCTTCAGGCAGGCATCGGACAACATACGTAAAATTGTAAATATTCAGCACTTCTCCAGTAGGTCTTCTTCATGTCTGGCTGTTTTGGCCTTAGACATGGAGAAGGCCTTTGATCTCATTAAATGGCCCTACATGATTTCGGTCCTTCAGAACTATGGCTTTAGCGGCAATTATCTTAATGCGATCAGAGCACTCTATTCATATCCTACTGCTTCTCTCAAAATGCCGGCGGTCGGCAGGGTGTCGTTCCCAATTCAGAGGGGCACGAGGCAGGGGTGCCCTCTATCACCTGCAATTTTTGCTCTAATGATAGAACCCCTGGCCGAGATGATTCGTAGAAATCCTGATATTCAGGGAGTCACCATAGGTAAACGAGAGTACAAATTATCTTTGTTTGCGGACGACATCTTGCTGACTTTATATTCACCTAAGACCTCTGTTCCGGCCTTGTTGAAAGTTATAGACGAATTTTCCCTTTTTTCAGGTTTTAAATTAAATCTGGACAAATCGGAACTGATGTTGTCCAACACCTCTACTAAAGCTGGACAAAATTTGGCCCAATCTTTTGGCCTACAATATCAACCTAGATACTTAAAGTACCTAGGTATAAATTTAACCATTGATCCGTCTAAATTATACGACCAGAATTACCCCTCAATGATCAGGAAATTGACCAATGACCTAGATATATGGAACAATTACCCGATTTCTCTTCTTGGAAGGGTTACCTCAGTTAGGATGACACTGTTACCACGTATCCTTTATTTATTTAGAGTTTTGCCTATCTCAGTCAAAAAGGGCACACTGGGTCGTCTCCAGAGACAAATACAACAATTTATCTGGCGAAAACGTAAGGCACGTATAAAATATGCAACTCTGGCGAGACCTAGAGATATGGGAGGCCTGAATGCTCCGATCATTCTAAATTACTATTATGCAGCTCAGATAGCGCAATTGGCAATGGCAAATTCAAAATTTAATGTTCCCATATGGGTAGAGATAGAGTCGGAGCTCCTCGGTCCTTCCTCTCTCACAGGTTTAATGTGGGCTAGATCAATTCATACTAATGCTATAAGAAAAAAAGCACCAGTTGCTGCTCACTCTTTAGGGCTATGGTCACGCCTGAGATTTCTACATTCCCTACAGTCCCCAACCTCATGTCTGACAAATATATTCAAAAACCCGGAATTTCCAAAGGGTCTCCAAACTCAAAACTTCAAATGGTGGATTAAGAAAGGATATCTCACCTTAGGTAAATTTATGTCTCACTTTAAATTGGCCTCACCGGCACAATTTGGCAAAGATAACAATGTCCCGTTTGAAGAATTAAATAATATGTCTCTAATATTTAAATTTTTGCAAACCTTGGACAGAGGCAATGAGATCCTAATCTATACCTCCTTTGAGGCGAAGTGCAAAAATGGTGCCTTGGATAAGGGCCTCATTTCTGACCTATATACGACTATTTGCCATACCAATCTTATTCCTAAACTGAAGGTACATGAGATGTGGGAGCGAGAGTGCAATATTTCCCTCTCGGGGGAAAGATGGGCCCATTGTTGTTCTATTCTTACGAGAGGATCACTATTCTTCTCATCAATTGAAACCTCCCTAAAACTATTCCATAGAACCTACTTAACTCCTTCTAAATTGCACCAATTTTTCCCTGATACATCTAACCTTTGTTTCAGGCACTGCCACCAGAAAGGAGATCTATGGCACGTTTGGTGGGATTGCCCAATAGTACAGCACTACTGGAAGGCAATCTGGAATAAATTGTGTCTAATGCTAGGCAAACAGATCCCCCTAGACCCGTCTGTTGCCCTCTTAGGAAACAGGCCCAAGTCTGTGTTACACCCTACCCATAAACTAATACAGTTTGTGATGGCGCAAGCCAAGAGACACATTGCCTCTCATTGGAAACAACCCCTCTTGTCTGTAGATGATATGTTTAGAGACCTCAACAAGACGATGCTATCTGAACATATCAGAGCCAAGGTTTTTGATAGGTTAGAAAATTTCTTTAAAATCTGGGACCCATGGATACTGCATCAAGACAACGTTGGGCTGAGCTATACCTTACATACATTTTAGTTCCCCTGACTCTATTTGTCTCTTAGATATTATGAGTAGATTTTGGTGGCCTGGGGTGGGAGCGGTTCCCCTCCCCTACGTAATTGAATATGGAGGTAAATTCTGAATAAAAGCATTTTTCTCACCATTCTGCCCCTTATTCCCTTGCTCCCAGCTGTTCCCTTCCTATCCGTGGGCTTGATCCATCGGCATGCTGTGGCTCTGTCCACTCATGGATCATCCCCTATACCCTCCCATTCCCTTTTCCATCCTTTTTCTCCCTTCCCTTCTTTCCTTGCCTTTCCCGTTACCCCCCATATCCCCTACTCTGAGCAATTAGAATGCTACGGTTACTTTATTTCATATTATATCAGAGTTTACGATATAATAACCTTGATGTTTTATAGTACCTATTTGAATGTTTTAATTTGCATTACCCCTTGTGTGGGGATATCTTGTTATTCTTGTATGTATACGTTTTATTCTCAATAAAAACCCTTGAAACGAAAGAAAAATGACTATAGTTGAAGAGGTAATGGCCCCTAAACTATGTTCTGGGATGAAAGTTACAGCTTCAGTGAAATCCGTTTGCAAATCGGAGTGATAGATTAGAATCTAGAGCCAACGGTACGTTTTCTGTGTTAAACCATTACACCATTGAAAAACTGGTTACGTTTGCAATCGAAAGAAAAATGACTATAGTTGAAGAGGTAATGGCCCCTAAACTATGTTCTGGGATGAAAAATACAGCTTCAGTGAAATTCGTTTGCAAATCGGAGTGATAGATTAGAATCTAGAGCCAACGGTACGTTTTCTATGTTAAACCATTACACCATTGAAAAACTGGTTACGTTTGCAATCGAAAGAAAAATGACTATAGTTGAAGAGGTAATGGCCCCTAAACTATGTTCTGGGATGAAAAATACAGCTTCAGTGAAATCCGTTTGCAAATCGGAGTGATAGATTAGAATCTAGAGCCAACGGTACGTTTTCTATGTTAAACCATTACACCATTGAAAAACTGGTTACGTTTGCAATAGAAAGAAAAATGACTATAGTTGAAGAGGTAATGGGCCCTAAACTATGTTCTGGGATGAAAGTTATAGCTTCAGTGAAATCTGTTTGCAAATCGGAGTGATAGATTAGAATCTAGAGCCAACGGTACGTTTTCTATGTTAAACCATTACACCATTGAAAAACTGGTTACGTTTGCAATCGAAAGAAAAATGACTATAGTTGAAGAGGTAATGGCCCCTAAACTATGTTCTGGGATGAAAAATACAGCTTCAGTGAAATCCGTTTGCAAATCGAAGTGATAGATTAGAATCTAGAGCCAACGGTAAGTTTTCTATGTTAAACCATTACACCATTGAAAAACTGGTTACGTTTGCAATCGAAAGAAAAATGACTATAGTTGAAGAGGTAATGGCCCCTAAACTATGTTCTGGGATGAAAGTTACAGCTTCAGTGAAATCCGTTTGCAAATCGGAGTAATAGATTAGAATCTAGAGCCAACGGTACGTTTTCTATGTTAAACCATTACACCATTGAACAACTGGTTACGTTTGCAATCGAAAGAAAAATGACTATAGTTGAAGAGGTAATGGGCGCTAAACTATGTTCTGGGATGAAAGTTACAGCTTCAGTGAAATCCGTTTGCAAATCGGAGTAATAGATTAGAATCTAGAGCCAACGGTACGTTTTCTATGTTAAACCATTACACCATTGAAAAACTGGTTAAGTTTGCAATCGAAAGAAAAATGACTATAGTTGAAGAGGTAATGGCCCCTAAACTATGTTCTGGGATGAAAGTTACAGCTTCAGTGAAATCCGTTTGCAAATCGGAGTGATAGATTAGAATCTAGAGCCAACGGTACGTTTTCTATGTTAAACCATTACACCATTGAAAAACTGGTTACGTTTGCAATCGAAAGAAAAATGACTATAGTTGAAGAGGTAATGGCCCCTAAACTATGTTCTGGGATGAAAAATACAGCTTCAGTGAAATCCGTTTGCAAATCGGAGTGATAGATTAGAATCTAGAGCCAACGGTACGTTTTCTATGTTAAACCATTACACCATTGAAAAACTGGTTACGTTTGCAATCGAAAGAAAAATGACTATAGTTGAAGAGGTAATGGCCCCTAAACTATGTTCTGGGATGAAAGTTACAGCTTCAGTGAAATCCGTTTGCAAATCGGAGTGATAGATTAGAATCTAGAGCCAACGGTACGTTTTCTATGTTAAACCATTACACCATTGAAAAACTGGTTACGTTTGCAATCGAAAGAAAAATGACTATAGTTGAAGAGGTAATGGGCGCTAAACTATGTTCTGGGATGAAAGTTATAGCTTCAGTGAAATCTGTTTGCAAATCGGAGTGATAGATTAGAATCTAGAGCCAACGGTACGTTTTCTATGTTAAACCATTACACCATTGAAAAACTGGTTACGTTTGCAATCGAAAGAAAAATGACTATAGTTGAAGAGGTAATGGCCCCTAAACTATGTTCTGGGATGAAAGTTACAGTTTCAGTGAAATCCGTTTGCAAATCGGAGTGATAGATTAGAATCTAGAGCCAACGGTAAGTTTTCTATGTTAAACCATTACACCATTGAAAAACTGGTTAAGTTTGCAATCGAAAGAAAAATGACTATAGTTGAAGAGGTAATGGCCCCTAAACTATGTTCTGGGATGAAAGTTACAGCTTCAGTGAAATCCGTTTGCAAATCGGAGTGATAGATTAGAATCTAGAGCCAACGGTACGTTTTCTATGTTAAACCATTACACCATTGAAAAACTGGTTACGTTTGCAATCGAAAGAAAAATGACTATAGTTGAAGAGGTAATGGCCCCTAAACTATGTTCTGGGATGAAAAATACAGCTTCAGTGAAATCCGTTTGCAAATCGGAGTGATAGATTAGAATCTAGAGCCAACGGTACGTTTTCTATGTTAAACCATTACACCATTGAAAAACTGGTTACGTTTGCAATCGAAAGAAAAATGACTATAGTTGAAGAGGTAATGGCCCCTAAACTATGTTCTGGGATGAAAGTTACAGTTTCAGTGAAATCCGTTTGCAAATCGGAGTGATAGATTAGAATCTAGAGCCAACGGTAAGTTTTCTATGTTAAACCATTACACCATTGAAAAACTGGTTACGTTTGCAATCGAAAGAAAAATGACTATAGTTGAAGAGGTAATGGCCCCTAAACTATGTTCTGGGATGAAAGTTACAGCTTCAGTGAAATCCGCTTGCAAATCGGAGTGATAGATTAGAATCTAGAGCCAACGGTACGTTTTCTATGTTAAACCATTACACCATTGAAAAACTGGTTACGTTTGCAAACGAAAGAAAAATGACTATAGTTGAAGAGGTAATGGCCCCTAAACTATGTTCTGGGATGAAAAATACAGCTTCAGTGAAATCCGTTTGCAAATCGGAGTGATAGATTAGAATCTAGAGCCAACGGTAAATTTTCTATGTTAAACCATTACACCATTGAAAAACTGGTTACGTTTGCAATCGAAAGAAAAATGACTATAGTTGAAGAGGTAATGGCCCCTAAACTATGTTCTGGGATGAAAGTTACAGCTTCAGTGAAATCCGTTTGCAAATCGGAGTGATAGATTAGAATCTAGAGCCAACGGTAAGTTTTCTATATTAAACCATTACACCATTGAAAAACTGGTTACGTTTGCAATCGAAAGAAAAATGACTATAGTTGAAGAAGTAATGGTACCTAAACTATGTTCTGGGATGAAAGTTACAGCTTCAGTGAAATCCGTTTGCAAATCGGAGTGATAGATTAGAATCTAGAGCCAACGGTAAGTTTTCTATGTTAAACCATTACACCATTGAAAAACTGGTTACGTTTGCAATCGAAAGAAAAATGACTATAGTTGAAGAGGTAATAACCCCTAAACTATGTTCTGGGATGAAAAATACAGCTTCAGTGAAATCTGTTTGCAAATCGGAGTGATAGATTAGAATCTAGAGCCAACGGTACGTTTTCTATGTTAAACCATTACACCATTGAAAAACTGGTTACGTTTGCAATCGAAAGAAAAATGACTATAGTTGAAGAGGTAATGGCCCCTAAACTATGTTCTGGGATGAAAGTTACAGCTTCAGTGAAATCCGTTTGCAAATCGGAGTGATAGATTAGAATCTAGAGCCAACGGTACGTTTTCTATGTTAAACCATTACACCATTGAAAAACTGGTTACGTTTGCAATCGAAAGAAAAATGACTATAGTTGAAGAGGTAATGGCCCCTAAACTATGTTCTGGGATGAAAGTTACAGCTTCAGTGAAATCCGTTTGCAAATCGGAGTGATAGATTAGAATCTAGAGCCAACGGTACGTTTTCTATGTTAAACCATTACACCATTGAAAAACTGGTTAAGTTTGCAATCGAAAGAAAAATGACTATAGTTGAAGAGGTAATTGCCCCTAAACAATGTTCTGGGATGAAAAATACAGCTTCAGTGAAATCCGTTTGCAAATCGGAGTGATAGATTAGAATCTAGAGCCAACGGTAAGTTTTCTATGTTAAACCATTACACCATTGAAAAACTGGTTACGTTTGCAATCGAAAGAAAAATGACTATAGTTGAAGAGGTAATGGCCCCTAAACTATGTTCTGGGATGAAAGTTACAGTTTCAGTGAAATCCGGTTGCAAATCGGAGTGATAGATTAGAATCTAGAGCCAACGGTAAGTTTTCTATGTTAAACCATTACACCATTGAAAAACTGGTTACGTTTGCAATCGAAAGAAAAATGACTATAGTTGAAGAGGTAATGGCCCCTAAGCTATGTTCTGGGATGAAAAATACAGCTTCAGTGAAATCCGTTTGCAAATCGGAGTGATAGATTAGAATCTAGAGCCAACGGTACGGTTTCTATGTTAAACCATTACACCATTGAAAAACTGGTTACGTTTGCAATCGAAAGAAAAATGACTATAGTTGAAGAGGTAATGGCCCCTAAACTATGTTCTGGGATGAAAAATACAGCTTCAGTGAAATCCGTTTGCAAATCGGAGTGATAGATTAGAATCTAGAGCCAACGGTACGTTTTCTATGTTAAACCATTACACCATTGAAAAACTGGTTACGTTTGCAATCGAAAGAAACATGACTATAGTTGAAGAGGTAATGGCCCCTAAGCTATGTTCTGGGAAGAAAAATACAGCTTCAGTGAAATCCGTTAGCAAATCAAAGTGATAGATTAGAATCTAGAGCCAACGGTACGTTTTCTATGTTAAACCATTACACCATTGAAAAACTGGTTACGTTTGCAATCGAAAGAAAAATGACTATAGTTGAAGAGGTAATGGCCCCTAAACTATGTTCTGGGATGAAAGTTACAGCTTCAGTGAAATCCGTTTGCAAATCGGAGTAATAGATTAGAATCTAGAGCCAACGGTACGTTTTCTATGTTAAACCATTACACCATTGAAAAACTGGTTAAGTTTGCAATCGAAAGAAAAATGACTATAGTTGAAGAGGTAATGGCCCCTAAACTATGTTCTGGGATGAAAGTTACAGCTTCAGTGAAATCCGTTTGCAAATCGGAGTGATAGATTAGAATCTAGAGCCAACGGTACGTTTTCTATGTTAAACCATTACACCATTGAAAAACTGGTTACGTTTGCAATCGAAAGAAAAATGACTATAGTTGAAGAGGTAATGGCTAGTGTTGGGCGAACAGTGTTCGCCACTGTTCGGGTTCTGCAGAACATCACCCTGTTCGGGTGATGTTCGAGTTCGGCCGAACACCTGACGGTGCTCGGCCAAACCGTTCGGCCATATGGCCGAACTAAGAGCGCATGGCCGAACGTTCCCCGAACGTTCGGCTAGCGCTGTGATTGGCCGAACGGGTCACGTGGTTCGGACCCGAACGCGCTCTGATTGGCCGAACTGTCACGTGGTTCGGGTAAATAAATACCCGAACCACGTCATATCTCCGCCATTTGTCTGTGGGTTTAGCTTTGGGTAGGCAGGCAGGGTAGTTCGCGCTCCAGCCACGCTAGCCAGGGTCCCCCCCAGTCATTGTGTGTCGCTGCTGGGAATAGTAGTACACCGCTCGCTCAGCATTCTGTTTACTGCCACTCTGTGTACCTCGCTCAGCCACACTATATAGCATTCTGTTTACTGCCACTCTGTGTCTGCTGGGAATAGTAGTACACCGCTTGCACAGCCACACTATATAGCATTCTGTTTACTGCCACTCTGTGTACCTCGCTCAGCCACACTATATAGCATTCTGTTTACTGCCACTCTGTGTCTGCTGGGAATAGTGGTACACCGCTCGCTCAGCCACACTATATAGCATTCTGTTCACTGTTCTGTGTCTGCTTGGAATAGTGGTACACCGCTCGTTCAGCCACACTATATAGCATTCTGTGTACTGTTCTGTGTCTGCTGGGAACAGTAGTACACCGCTCGTTCAGCCACACTATATAGCATTCTGTGTACTGTTCTGTGTCTGCTGGGAACAGTAGTACACCGCTCGCTCAGCCACACTATATAGCATTCTGTTCACTGTTCTGTGTCTGCTGGGAATAGTGGTACACCGCTCGCTCAGCCACACTATATAGCATTCTGTTCACTGTTCTGTGTCTGCTGGGAATAGTGGTACACCGCTCGCTCAGCCACACTATATAGCATTCTGTTTACTGTTCTGTGTCTGCTGGGAATAGTGGTACACCGCTCGCTCATCCACACTATATAGCATTCTGTTCACTGTTCTGTGTCTGCTGGGAATAGTGGTACACCGCTCGCTCAGCCACACTATATAGCATTCTGTTCACTGTTCTGTGTCTGCTGGGAATAGTGGTACACCGCTCGCTCAGCCACACTATATAGCATTCTGTTTACTGCCACTCTGTGTACCTCGCTCAGCCACACTATATAGCATTCTGTTTACTGCCACTCTGTGTCTGCTGGGAATAGTGGTACACCGCTCGCTCAGCCACACTATATAGCATTCTGTTCACTGTTCTGTGTCTGCTTGGAATAGTGGTACACCGCTCGCTCAGCCACACTATATAGCATTCTGTTTACTGTTCTGTGTCTGCTGGGAATAGTGGTACACCGCTCGCTCAGCCACACTATATAGCATTGTGTTTACTTCCACTCTGTGTCTGCTGGGAACAGTAGTACACCGCTCACCCGCCACTGTATAGCATTGTGCTCTGTGTCACTGCTGACAATAGTGGTACACCGCTCACCCACCACTGTATAGCATTTCTGTACTGCCACTGTACTGCTGCCAGTCAGCGTGTACTTTAAGGATAAGTGAAATGAGGAAGAAATCCGGTGAAAGAGGGAGGGGCAAGGGAAGAGGTGTTTCCCCTGACGGTTCACGTACAGGCCACAGGGGAGCACCCAAGAAAACCCACTCAATACTGCCCATGTTGTCCAGGACAACAACCCTCACAGATCCAAAAGAACAGGACCAGATAATTACTTGGATGACCTCTCAAGCGTCCAGCAGTGGGTTAAGCAGCACCAGCACATCACGCACGAGGTCCGAGTCCTCAGCCAGTTAAAGTCTGGGCTTTCTTTGAAGACTGCACTGAGGATGTTACCATGGCGATTTGCAAGGTGTGCAAGACCCGCCTGAGCAGGGGGAAAAGTATTAACAACCTCTCCACCACCAGCATGAGCCGCCACATTCTATCCAAACATCCCACTCTGTGGGCAAACGCGGCAGGACAGGGTACCACCAGCAACACTGCCTCCCTTGGGTTCACCAGACTCACCACCAGACCCGCCTCAGCAGCAGCAGTAGCCCAGCCATTGCGTGGTTCACAACATTCACAAACATCAGACGATGCTGACACTGTCACTTTCCGGACTAGTGCTCTTGAGGTCTCCCAGTGTTCATCAAACACAACAACCAACAGCCCTTCGGTGTGCAGCGCTACGGTTGAGTTGTCTGTTTCTGAGATGTTTGAGCACAAGAGGAAATTGCCAGCAAATGACCCCCGGGCCGTGGCAGTAACAGCCAGCCAGCATAGCCAAGCTTCTGGCCTGCGAAATGCTGCCATATCGAGTGGTGGAGACAAACAGCTTCAAGGGCATGATGTCAGTGGCCATCCCACGTTACGTGGTTCCCAGCCGCTACCACTTTGCGCGCTCTGCAGTGCCTGAGTTGCATGAGCACGTGGTCAGCTAAATAACCCGAAGCTTGAAGAATGCCGTTGCCTGCAAGGTTCACCTCACCACTGACACCTGGACGAGTGCGTTCGGCCAGGGTCGATACATCTCCCTTACCGCGCACTGGGTGAACCTTGTGGAGCCTGGCAGCGATTCCTCACCTGCTACGGCGCGGGTGTTGCCCACGCCGCAAACAGCTGGATAACAACAGCAGCACCTACCTCTCTGACTCCTTCTCCTCCAACGCATCTCAAAGCTGTACCTCATCCGGAAATGCTAACCCAGCACCAGCAGCAGTAGGATCGTGGAAGCAGTGCAGCACAGCTGTTGGCATGCGTCAGCAAGCGTTGCTGAAGCTGATCTGCCTTGGGGATAAGCAGCACACAGGGGAGGAAATTTGGAGGGGAATAAAGGAACAGACGGATTTGTGGCTGGCACCGCTGGACCTGAAACCGGGCATGAAGCTAGACACCTGGCACGAACTGGCAATGTACGCAATAGAGGTGCTGGCTTGCCCGGCAGCCAGCGTTATGTCGGAACGCTGTTTCAGTGCTGCCGGAGGCATCATCACAGATCGGCGTATCCGCCTCTCCACAGAAAATGCAGACCGTCTGACTCAAATTAAAATGAATCAATCCTGGATTGGAAACGACTACGCAACACTCCTGGACCCCAACCAAGTAACATGACCGATGAACATCTGGGATGGTTTAGCGTTTCCGGTCCCTGTTTATTGAACCTCTCATCTGTATTACATTTATGACTGCATGGCGGCAAAAAGCATTGCTGCTATATCCGCACGCTTTTTGTCCTCATGCAAGGCCTGGGTTGTTGTGTCTCACAAAGCGTGGCCTTCTCCTCCTGCGCCTCCTCCTGTTCCATCACGTGTGCTGCTGCTGCTGCTGGGTTACCGTTGCCGCGTGGTCCCTGTTTATTGAACCTCTTATCTTTATTACATTTATGACTACATGGCGGTACAAAGCATGCTATCCGCACGCTTTTTGTCCTCATGCAAGGCCTGGGTTGTTGTGTCTCACAAAGCGTGGCCTTCTCCTCCTGCGCCTCCTCCTGTTCCATCACGTGTGCTGCTGCTGCTGCTGCTGCTGGGTTAGCGTTGCCGCGTGGTCCCTGTTTATTGAACCTCTTATCTTTATTACATTTATGACTACATGGCGGTACAAAGCATGCTATCCGCACGCTTTTTGTCCTCATGCAAGGCCTGGGTTGTTGTGTCTCACAAAGCGTGGCCTTCTCCTCCTGCGCCTCCTCCTGTTCCATCACGTGTGCTGCTGCTGGGTTAGCGTTGCCGCGTGGTCCCTGTTTATTGAACCACTTATCTTTATTACATTTATGACTGCATGGTGGTACAAAGCATGCTATCCGCACGCTTCTTGTCCTCATGCAAGGCCTGGGTTGTTGTGTCTCAAAGCGTGGCCTTCTCCTCCTGCGCCACCCTCCTCCTGTTCCATCACGTGTGCTGCTGCTGGGTTAGCATTACCGGTCCCTTTTCCTGGAACCTCTTATATGTATTACATTTATGACTGCATGCCGACAAAAAGCATGTTACCTGTGCAAAGAAAACAGACATTTCCCGCATTTAAAAGACAGTTTTCCCTTTGAAACTTTAAAATCGATTTTCTCAAAAACTATAAGCTCTTTTTGCTAAATTTTTTTTTCCTCTTGTACCCACTCCCAAGGTGCACATACCCTGTAAATTTGGGGTATGTAGCATATAAGGAGGCTTTACAAAGCACAAAAGTTCGGGTCCCCATTGACTTCCATTATGTTCGGAGTTCGGGTCGAACACCCGAACATCGCGGCCATGTTCGGCCTGTTCGGCCCGAACCCGAACATCTAGATGTTCGCCCAACACTAGTAATGGCCCCTAAACTATGTTCTGGGATGAAAAATACAGCTTCAGTGAAATCCGTTTGCAAATCGGAGTGATAGATTAGAATCTAGAGCCAACGGTACGTTTTCTATGTTAAACCATTACACCATTGAAAAACTGGTTACGTTTGCAATCGAAAGAAAAATGACTATAGTTGAAGAGGTAATGGCCCCTAAACTATGTTCTGGGATGAAAGTTACAGCTTCAGTGAAATCCGTTTGCAAATCGGAGTGATAGATTAGAATCTAGAGCCAACAGTACGTTTTCTATGTTAAACCATTACACCATTGAAAAACTTGTTACGTTTGCAATCGAAAGAAAAATGACTATAGTTGAAGAGGTAATGGCCCCTAAACTATGTTCTGGGATGAAAAATACAGCTTCAGTGAAATCCGTTTGCAAATCGGAGTGATAGATTAGAATCTAGAGCCAACGGTACGTTTTCTATGTTAAACCATTACACCATTGAAAAACTGGTTACGTTTGCAATCGAAAGAAAAATGACTATAGTTGAAGAGGTAATGGCCCCTAAACTATGTTCTGGGATGAAAAATACAGCTTCAGTGAAATCCGTTTGCAAATCGGAGTGATAGATTAGAATCTAGAGCCAACGGTACGTTTTCTATGTTAAACCATTACACCATTGAAAAACTGGTTACGTTTGCAATCGAAAGAAAAATGACTATAGTTGAAGAGGTAATGGCCCCTAAACTATGTTCTGGGATGAAAAATACAGCTTCAGTGAAATCCGTTTGCAAATCGGAGTGATAGATTAGAATCTAGAGCGAACGGTACGTTTTCTGTGTTAAACCATTACACCATTGAAAAACTGGTTACGTTTGCAATCGAAAGAAAAATGACTATAGTTGAAGAGGTAATGGCCCCTAAACTATGTTCTGGGATGAAAAATACAGCTTCAGTGAAATCCGTTTGCAAATCGGAGTGATAGATTAGAATCTAGAGCCAACGGTACGTTTTCTATGTTAAACCATTACACCATTGAAAAACTGGTTACGTTTGCAATCGAAAGAAAAATGACTATAGTTGAAGAGGTAATGGCCCCTAAACTATGTTCTGGGATGAAAGTTACAGTTTCAGTGAAATCCGTTTGCAAATCGGAGTGATAGATTAGAATCTAGAGCCAACGGTAAGTTTTCTATGTTAAACCATTACACCATTGAAAAACTGGTTACGTTTGCAATCGAAAGAAAAATGACTATAGTTGAAGAGGTAATGGCCCCTAAACTATGTTCTGGGATGAAAGTTACAGCTTCAGTGAAATCCGCTTGCAAATCGGAGTGATAGATTAGAATCTAGAGCCAACGGTACGTTTTCTATGTTAAACCATTACACCATTGAAAAACTGGTTACGTTTGCAAACGAAAGAAAAATGACTATAGTTGAAGAGGTAATGGCCCCTAAACTATGTTCTGGGATGAAAAATACAGCTTCAGTGAAATCCGTTTGCAAATCGGAGTGATAGATTAGAATCTAGAGCCAACGGTAAATTTTCTATGTTAAACCATTACACCATTGAAAAACTGGTTACGTTTGCAATCGAAAGAAAAATGACTATAGTTGAAGAGGTAATGGCCCCTAAACTATGTTCTGGGATGAAAGTTACAGCTTCAGTGAAATCCGTTTGCAAATCGGAGTGATAGATTAGAATCTAGAGCCAACGGTAAGTTTTCTATGTTAAACTATTACACCATTGAAAAACTGGTTACGTTTGCAATCGAAAGAAAAATGACTATAGTTGAAGAAGTAATGGTACCTAAACTATGTTCTGGGATGAAAGTTACAGCTTCAGTGAAATCCGTTTGCAAATCGGAGTGATAGATTAGAATCTAGAGCCAACGGTAAGTTTTCTATGTTAAACCATTACACCATTGAAAAACTGGTTACGTTTGCAATCGAAAGAAAAATGACTATAGTTGAAGAGGTAATGACCCCTAAACTATGTTCTGGGATGAAAAATACAGCTTCAGTGAAATCTGTTTGCAAATCGGAGTGATAGATTAGAATCTAGAGCCAACGGTACGTTTTCTATGTTAAACCATTACACCATTGAAAAACTGGTTACGTTTGCAATCGAAAGAAAAATGACTATAGTTGAAGAGGTAATGGCCCCTAAACTATGTTCTGGGATGAAAGTTACAGCTTCAGTGAAATCCGTTTGCAAATCGGAGTGATAGATTAGAATCTAGAGCCAACGGTACGTTTTCTATGTTAAACCATTACACCATTGAAAAACTGGTTACGTTTGCAATCGAAAGAAAAATGACTATAGTTGAAGAGGTAATGGCCCCTAAACTATGTTCTGGGATGAAAGTTACAGCTTCAGTGAAATCCGTTTGCAAATCGGAGTGATAGATTAGAATCTAGAGCCAACGGTACGTTTTCTATGTTAAACCATTACACCATTGAAAAACTGGTTACGTTTGCAATCGAAAGAAAAATGACTATAGTTGAAGAGGTAATGGCCCCTAAACAATGTTCTGGGATGAAAAATACAGCTTCAGTGAAATCCGTTTGCAAATCGGAGTGATAGATTAGAATCTAGAGCCAACGGTAAGTTTTCTATGTTAAACCATTACACCATTGAAAAACTGGTTACGTTTGCAATCGAAAGAAAAATGACTATAGTTGAAGAGGTAATGGCCCCTAAACTATGTTCTGGGATGAAAGTTACAGTTTCAGTGAAATCCGGTTGCAAATCGGAGTGATAGATTAGAATCTAGAGCCAACGGTAAGTTTTCTATGTTAAACCATTACACCATTGAAAAACTGGTTACGTTTGCAATCGAAAGAAAAATGACTATAGTTGAAGAGGTAATGGCCCCTAAACTATGTTCTGGGATGAAAAATACAGCTTCAGTGAAATCCGTTTGCAAATCGGAGTGATAGATTAGAATCTAGAGCCAACGGTACGTTTTCTATGTTAAACCATTACACCATTGAAAAACTGGTTACGTTTGCAATCGAAAGAAAAATGACTATAGTTGAAGAGGTAATGGCCCCTAAGCTATGTTCTGGGATGAAAAATACAGCTTCAGTGAAATCCGTTTGCAAATCGGAGTGATAGATTAGAATCTAGAGCCAACGGTACGGTTTCTATGTTAAACCATTACACCATTGAAAAACTGGTTACGTTTGCAATCGAAAGAAAAATGACTATAGTTGAAGAGGTAATGGCCCCTAAACTATGTTCTGGGATGAAAAATACAGCTTCAGTGAAATCCGTTTGCAAATCGGAGTGATAGATTAGAATCTAGAGCCAACGGTACGTTTTCTATGTTAAACCATTACACCATTGAAAAACTGGTTACGTTTGCAATCGAAAGAAAAATGACTATAGTTGAAGAGGTAATGGCCCCTAAGCTATGTTCTGGGAAGAAAAATACAGCTTCAGTGAAATCCGTTAGCAAATCAAAGTGATAGATTAGAATCTAGAGCCAACGGTACGTTTTCTATGTTAAACCATTACACCATTGAAAAACTGGTTACGTTTGCAATCGAAAGAAAAATGACTATAGTTGAAGAGGTAATGGCCCCTAAACTATGTTCTGGGATGAAAAATACAGCTTCTGTGAAATCCGTTTGCAAATTGGAGTGATAGATTCGAATCTAGAGCCAACGGTACGTTTTCTATGTTAAACCATTACACCATTGAAAAACTGGTTACGTCTGCAATCGAAAGAAAAATGACTATAGTTGAAGAGGTAATGGCCCCTAAACTATGTTCTGGGATGAAAGTTACAGCTTCAGTGAAATCCGTTTGCAAATCGGAGTGATAGATTAGAATCTAGAGCCAACGGTACGTTTTCTATGTTAAACCATTACACCATTGAAAAACTGGTTACTTTTGCAATCGAAAGAAAAATGACTATAGTTGAAGAGGTAATGGCCCCTAAACAATGTTCTGGGATGAAAAATACAGCTTCAGTGAAATCCGTTTGCAAATCGGAGTGATAGATTAGAATCTAGAGCCAACGGTACGTTTTCTATGTTAAACCATTACACCATTGAAAAACTGGTTACGTCTGCAATCGAAAGAAAAATGACTATAGTTGAAGAGGTAATGACCCCTAAACTATGTTCTGGGATGAAAGTTACAGCTTCAGTGAAATCCGCTTGCAAATCGGAGTGATAGATTAGAATCTAGAGCCAACGGTAAGTTTTCTATGTTGAACCATTACACCATTGAAAAACTGGTTACGTTTGCAATCGAAAGAAAAATGACTATAGTTGAAGAGGTAATGGCCCCTAAACAATGTTCTGGGATGAAAAATACAGCTTCAGTGAAATCCGTTTGCAAATCGGAGTGATAGCCTAGAATCTAGAGCCAACGGTAAGTTTTCTATGTTAAACCATTACACCATTGAAAAACTGGTTACGTTTGCAATCGAAAGAAAAATGACTATAGTTGAAGAGGTAATTGCCCCTAAACTATGTTCTGGGATGAAAGTTACAGTTTCAGTGAAATCCGTTTGCAAATCGGAGTGATAGATTAGAATCTAGAGCCAACGGTACGTTTTCTATGTTAAACCATTACACCATTGAAAAACTGGTTACGTTTGCAATCGAAAGAAAAATGACTATAGTTGAAGAGGTAATGGCCACTAAACTATGTTCTGGGATGAAAAATACAGCTTCAGTGAAATCCGTTTGCAAATCGGAGTGATAGATTAGAATCTAGAGCCAACGGTACGTTTTCTATATTAAACCATTACACCATTGAAAAACTGGTTACGTTTGCAATCGAAAGAAAAATGACTATAGTTGAAGAGGTAATGGCCCCTAAACTATGTTCTGGGATGAAAAATACAGCTTCAGTGAAATCCGTTTGCAAATCGGAGTGATAGATTAGAATCTAGAGCCAACGGTACGTTTTCTATGTTAAACCATTACACCATTGAAAAACTGGTTACGTCTGCAATCGAAAGAAAAATGACTATAGTTGAAGAGGTAATGACCCCTAAACTATGTTCTGGGATGAAAGTTACAGCTTCAGTGAAATCCGCTTGCAAATCGGAGTGATAGATTAGAATCTAGAGCCAACGGTAAGTTTTCTATGTTGAACCATTACACCATTGAAAAACTGGTTACGTTTGCAATCGAAAGAAAAATGACTATAGTTGAAGAGGTAATGGCCCCTAAACTATGTTCTGGGATGAAAAATACAGCTTCAGTGAAATCCGTTTGCAAATCGGAGTGATAGATTAGAATCTAGAGCCAACGGTACGTTTTCTATGTTAAACCATTACACCATTGAAAAACTGGTTACGTTTGCAATAGAAAGAAAAATGACTATAGTTGAAGAGGTAATGGCCCCTAAACTATGTTCTGGGATGAAAGTTACTGCTTCAGTGAAATCCGTTTGCAAATCGGAGTGATAGATTAGAATCTAGAGCCAACGGTACGTTTTCTATGTTAAACCATTACACCATTGAAAAACTGGTTACGTTTGCAATCGAAAGAAAAATGACTATAGTTGAAGAGGTAATGGCCCCTAAACTATGTTCTGGGATGAAAAATACAGCTTCAGTGAAATCCGTTTGCAAATCGGAGTGATAGATTAGAATCTAGAGCCAACGGTACGTTTTCTATGTTAAACCATTACACCATTGAAAAACTGGTTACGTTTGCAATCGAAAGAAAAATGACTATAGTTGAAGAGGTAATGGCCCCTAAGCTATGTTCTGGGATGAAAAATACAGCTTCAGTGAAATCCGTTTGCAAATCGGAGTGATAGATTACAATCTAGAGCCAACGGTACGGTTTCTATGTTAAACCATTACACCATTGAAAAACTGGTTACGTTTGCAATCGAAAGAAAAATGACTATAGTTGAAGAGGTAATGGCCCCTAAACTATGTTCTGGGATGAAAAATACAGCTTCAGTGAAATCCGTTTGCAAATCGGAGTGATAGATTAGAATCTAGAGCCAACGGTACGTTTTCTATGTTAAACCATTACACCATTGAAAAACTGGTTACGTTTGCAATCGAAAGAAAAATGACTATAGTTGAAGAGGTAATGGCCCCTAAGCTATGTTCTGGGAAGAAAAATACAGCTTCAGTGAAATCCGTTAGCAAATCAAAGTGATAGATTAGAATCTAGAGCCAACGGTACGTTTTCTATGTTAAACCATTACACCATTGAAAAACTGGTTACGTTTGCAATCGAAAGAAAAATGACTATAGTTGAAGAGGTAATGGCCCCTAAACTATGTTCTGGGATGAAAGTTACAGCTTCAGTGAAATCCGTTTGCAAATCGGAGTAATAGATTAGAATCTAGAGCCAACGGTACGTTTTCTATGTTAAACCATTACACCATTGAAAAACTGGTTAAGTTTGCAATCGAAAGAAAAATGACTATAGTTGAAGAGGTAATGGCCCCTAAACTATGTTCTGGGATGAAAGTTACAGCTTCAGTGAAATCCGTTTGCAAATCGGAGTGATAGATTAGAATCTAGAGCCAACGGTACGTTTTCTATGTTAAACCATTACACCATTGAAAAACTGGTTACGTTTGCAATCGAAAGAAAAATGACTATAGTTGAAGAGGTAATGGCCCCTAAACTATGTTCTGGGATGAAAAATACAGCTTCAGTGAAATCCGTTTGCAAATCGGAGTGATAGATTAGAATCTAGAGCCAACGGTACGTTTTCTATGTTAAACCATTACACCATTGAAAAACTGGTTACGTTTGCAATCGAAAGAAAAATGACTATAGTTGAAGAGGTAATGGCCCCTAAACTATGTTCTGGGATGAAAGTTACAGTTTCAGTGAAATCCGTTTGCAAATCGGAGTGATAGATTAGAATCTAGAGCCAACGGTAAGTTTTCTATGTTAAACCATTACACCATTGAAAAACTGGTTACGTTTGCAATCGAAAGAAAAATGACTATAGTTGAAGAGGTAATGGCCCCTAAACTATGTTCTGGGATGAAAGTTACAGCTTCAGTGAAATCCGCTTGCAAATCGGAGTGATAGATTAGAATCTAGAGCCAACGGTACGTTTTCTATGTTAAACCATTACACCATTGAAAAACTGGTTACGTTTGCAAACGAAAGAAAAATGACTATAGTTGAAGAGGTAATGGCCCCTAAACTATGTTCTGGGATGAAAAATACAGCTTCAGTGAAATCCGTTTGCAAATCGGAGTGATAGATTAGAATCTAGAGCCAACGGTAAATTTTCTATGTTAAACCATTACACCATTGAAAAACTGGTTACGTTTGCAATCGAAAGAAAAATGACTATAGTTGAAGAGGTAATGGCCCCTAAACTATGTTCTGGGATGAAAGTTACAGCTTCAGTGAAATCCGTTTGCAAATCGGAGTGATAGATTAGAATCTAGAGCCAACGGTAAGTTTTCTATATTAAACCATTACACCATTGAAAAACTGGTTACGTTTGCAATCGAAAGAAAAATGACTATAGTTGAAGAAGTAATGGTACCTAAACTATGTTCTGGGATGAAAGTTACAGCTTCAGTGAAATCCGTTTGCAAATCGGAGTGATAGATTAGAATCTAGAGCCAACGGTATGTTTTCTATGTTAAACCATTACACCATTGAAAAACTGGTTACGTTTGCAATCGAAAGAAAAATGACTATAGTTGAAGAGGTAATGGCCCCTAAGCTATGTTCTGGGAAGAAAAATACAGCTTCAGTGAAATCCGTTAGCAAATCAAAGTGATAGATTAGAATCTAGAGCCAACGGTACGTTTTCTATGTTAAACCATTACACCATTGAAAAACTGGTTACGTTTGCAATCGAAAGAAAAATGACTATAGTTGAAGAGGTAATGGCCCCTAAACTATGTTCTGGGATGAAAAATACAGCTTCAGTGAAATCCGTTTGCAAATCGGAGTGATAGATTAGAATCTAGAGCCAACGGTACGTTTTCTATGTTAAACCATTACACCATTGAAAAACTGGTTACGTTTGCAATCGAAAGAAAAATGACTATAGTTGAAGAGGTAATGGCCCCTAAGCTATGTTCTGGGAAGAAAAATACAGCTTCAGTGAAATCCGTTAGCAAATCAAAGTGATAGATTAGAATCTAGAGCCAACGGTACGTTTTCTATGTTAAACCATTACACCATTGAAAAACTGGTTACGTTTGCAATCGAAAGAAAAATGACTATAGTTGAAGAGGTAATGGCCCCTAAACTATGTTCTGGGATGAAAGTTACAGCTTCAGTGAAATCCGTTTGCAAATCGGAGTAATAGATTAGAATCTAGAGCCAACGGTACGTTTTCTATGTTAAACCATTACACCATTGAAAAACTGGTTAAGTTTGCAATCGAAAGAAAAATGACTATAGTTGAAGAGGTAATGGCCCCTAAACTATGTTCTGGGATGAAAGTTACAGCTTCAGTGAAATCCGTTTGCAAATCGGAGTGATAGATTAGAATCTAGAGCCAACGGTACGTTTTCTATGTTAAACCATTACACCATTGAAAAACTGGTTACGTTTGCAATCGAAAGAAAAATGACTATAGTTGAAGAGGTAATGGCCCCTAAACTATGTTCTGGGATGAAAAATACAGCTTCAGTGAAATCCGTTTGCAAATCGGAGTGATAGATTAGAATCTAGAGCCAACGGTACGTTTTCTATGTTAAACCATTACACCATTGAAAAACTGGTTACGTTTGCAATCGAAAGAAAAATGACTATAGTTGAAGAGGTAATGGCCCCTAAACTATGTTCTGGGATGAAAGTTACAGTTTCAGTGAAATCCGTTTGCAAATCGGAGTGATAGATTAGAATCTAGAGCCAACGGTAAGTTTTCTATGTTAAACCATTACACCATTGAAAAACTGGTTACGTTTGCAATCGAAAGAAAAATGACTATAGTTGAAGAGGTAATGGCCCCTAAACTATGTTCTGGGATGAAAGTTACAGCTTCAGTGAAATCCGCTTGCAAATCGGAGTGATAGATTAGAATCTAGAGCCAACGGTACGTTTTCTATGTTAAACCATTACACCATTGAAAAACTGGTTACGTTTGCAAACGAAAGAAAAATGACTATAGTTGAAGAGGTAATGGCCCCTAAACTATGTTCTGGGATGAAAAATACAGCTTCAGTGAAATCCGTTTGCAAATCGGAGTGATAGATTAGAATCTAGAGCCAACGGTAAATTTTCTATGTTAAACCATTACACCATTGAAAAACTGGTTACGTTTGCAATCGAAAGAAAAATGACTATAGTTGAAGAGGTAATGGCCCCTAAACTATGTTCTGGGATGAAAGTTACAGCTTCAGTGAAATCCGTTTGCAAATCGGAGTGATAGATTAGAATCTAGAGCCAACGGTAAGTTTTCTATATTAAACCATTACACCATTGAAAAACTGGTTACGTTTGCAATCGAAAGAAAAATGACTATAGTTGAAGAAGTAATGGTACCTAAACTATGTTCTGGGATGAAAGTTACAGCTTCAGTGAAATCCGTTTGCAAATCGGAGTGATAGATTAGAATCTAGAGCCAACGGTATGTTTTCTATGTTAAACCATTACACCATTGAAAAACTGGTTACGTTTGCAATCGAAAGAAAAATGACTATAGTTGAAGAGGTAATGGCCCCTAAGCTATGTTCTGGGAAGAAAAATACAGCTTCAGTGAAATCCGTTAGCAAATCAAAGTGATAGATTAGAATCTAGAGCCAACGGTACGTTTTCTATGTTAAACCATTACACCATTGAAAAACTGGTTACGTTTGCAATCGAAAGAAAAATGACTATAGTTGAAGAGGTAATGGCCCCTAAACTATGTTCTGGGATGAAAGTTACAGCTTCAGTGAAATCCGTTTGCAAATCGGAGTAATAGATTAGAATCTAGAGCCAACGGTACGTTTTCTATGTTAAACCATTACACCATTGAAAAACTGGTTAAGTTTGCAATCGAAAGAAAAATGACTATAGTTGAAGAGGTAATGGCCCCTAAACTATGTTCTGGGATGAAAGTTACAGCTTCAGTGAAATCCGTTTGCAAATCGGAGTGATAGATTAGAATCTAGAGCCAACGGTACGTTTTCTATGTTAAACCATTACACCATTGAAAAACTGGTTACGTTTGCAATCGAAAGAAAAATGACTATAGTTGAAGAGGTAATGGCCCCTAAACTATGTTCTGGGATGAAAAATACAGCTTCAGTGAAATCCGTTTGCAAATCGGAGTGATAGATTAGAATCTAGAGCCAACGGTACGTTTTCTATGTTAAACCATTACACCATTGAAAAACTGGTTACGTTTGCAATCGAAAGAAAAATGACTATAGTTGAAGAGGTAATGGCCCCTAAACTATGTTCTGGGATGAAAGTTACAGTTTCAGTGAAATCCGTTTGCAAATCGGAGTGATAGATTAGAATCTAGAGCCAACGGTAAGTTTTCTATGTTAAACCATTACACCATTGAAAAACTGGTTACGTTTGCAATCGAAAGAAAAATGACTATAGTTGAAGAGGTAATGGCCCCTAAACTATGTTCTGGGATGAAAGTTACAGCTTCAGTGAAATCCGCTTGCAAATCGGAGTGATAGATTAGAATCTAGAGCCAACGGTACGTTTTCTATGTTAAACCATTACACCATTGAAAAACTGGTTACGTTTGCAAACGAAAGAAAAATGACTATAGTTGAAGAGGTAATGGCCCCTAAACTATGTTCTGGGATGAAAAATACAGCTTCAGTGAAATCCGTTTGCAAATCGGAGTGATAGATTAGAATCTAGAGCCAACGGTAAATTTTCTATGTTAAACCATTACACCATTGAAAAACTGGTTACGTTTGCAATCGAAAGAAAAATGACTATAGTTGAAGAGGTAATGGCCCCTAAACTATGTTCTGGGATGAAAGTTACAGCTTCAGTGAAATCCGTTTGCAAATCGGAGTGATAGATTAGAATCTAGAGCCAACGGTAAGTTTTCTATATTAAACCATTACACCATTGAAAAACTGGTTACGTTTGCAATCGAAAGAAAAATGACTATAGTTGAAGAAGTAATGGTACCTAAACTATGTTCTGGGATGAAAGTTACAGCTTCAGTGAAATCCGTTTGCAAATCGGAGTGATAGATTAGAATCTAGAGCCAACGGTATGTTTTCTATGTTAAACCATTACACCATTGAAAAACTGGTTACGTTTGCAATCGAAAGAAAAATGACTATAGTTGAAGAGGTAATGACCCCTAAACTATGTTCTGGGATGAAAAATACAGCTTCAGTGAAATCTGTTTGCAAATCGGAGTGATAGATTAGAATCTAGAGCCAACGGTACGTTTTCTATGTTAAACCATTACACCATTGAAAAACTGGTTACGTTTGCAATCGAAAGAAAAATGACTATAGTTGAAGAGGTAATGGCCCCTAAACTATGTTCTGGGATGAAAGTTACAGCTTCAGTGAAATCCGTTTGCAAATCGGAGTAATAGATTAGAATCTAGAGCCAACGGTACGTTTTCTATGTTAAACCATTACACCATTGAAAAACTGGTTAAGTTTGCAATCGAAAGAAAAATGACTATAGTTGAAGAGGTAATGGCCCCTAAACTATGTTCTGGGATGAAAGTTACAGCTTCAGTGAAATCCGTTTGCAAATCGGAGTGATAGATTAGAATCTAGAGCCAACGGTACGTTTTCTATGTTAAACCATTACACCATTGAAAAACTGGTTACGTTTGCAATCGAAAGAAAAATGACTATAGTTGAAGAGGTAATGGCCCCTAAACTATGTTCTGGGATGAAAAATACAGCTTCAGTGAAATCCGTTTGCAAATCGGAGTGATAGATTAGAATCTAGAGCCAACGGTACGTTTTCTATGTTAAACCATTACACCATTGAAAAACTGGTTACGTTTGCAATCGAAAGAAAAATGACTATAGTTGAAGAGGTAATGGCCCCTAAACTATGTTCTGGGATGAAAGTTACAGTTTCAGTGAAATCCGTTTGCAAATCGGAGTGATAGATTAGAATCTAGAGCCAACGGTAAGTTTTCTATGTTAAACCATTACACCATTGAAAAACTGGTTACGTTTGCAATCGAAAGAAAAATGACTATAGTTGAAGAGGTAATGGCCCCTAAACTATGTTCTGGGATGAAAGTTACAGCTTCAGTGAAATCCGCTTGCAAATCGGAGTGATAGATTAGAATCTAGAGCCAACGGTACGTTTTCTATGTTAAACCATTACACCATTGAAAAACTGGTTACGTTTGCAAACGAAAGAAAAATGACTATAGTTGAAGAGGTAATGGCCCCTAAACTATGTTCTGGGATGAAAAATACAGCTTCAGTGAAATCCGTTTGCAAATCGGAGTGATAGATTAGAATCTAGAGCCAACGGTAAATTTTCTATGTTAAACCATTACACCATTGAAAAACTGGTTACGTTTGCAATCGAAAGAAAAATGACTATAGTTGAAGAGGTAATGGCCCCTAAACTATGTTCTGGGATGAAAGTTACAGCTTCAGTGAAATCCGTTTGCAAATCGGAGTGATAGATTAGAATCTAGAGCCAACGGTAAGTTTTCTATATTAAACCATTACACCATTGAAAAACTGGTTACGTTTGCAATCGAAAGAAAAATGACTATAGTTGAAGAAGTAATGGTACCTAAACTATGTTCTGGGATGAAAGTTACAGCTTCAGTGAAATCCGTTTGCAAATCGGAGTGATAGATTAGAATCTAGAGCCAACGGTATGTTTTCTATGTTAAACCATTACACCATTGAAAAACTGGTTACGTTTGCAATCGAAAGAAAAATGACTATAGTTGAAGAGGTAATGACCCCTAAACTATGTTCTGGGATGAAAAATACAGCTTCAGTGAAATCTGTTTGCAAATCGGAGTGATAGATTAGAATCTAGAGCCAACGGTACGTTTTCTATGTTAAACCATTACACCATTGAAAAACTGGTTACGTTTGCAATCGAAAGAAAAATGACTATAGTTGAAGAGGTAATGGCCCCTAAACTATGTTCTGGGATGAAAGTTACAGCTTCAGTGAAATCCGTTTGCAAATCGGAGTGATAGATTAGAATCTAGAGCCAACGGTACGTTTTCTATGTTAAACCATTACACCATTGAAAAACTGGTTACGTTTGCAATCGAAAGAAAAATGACTATAGTTGAAGAGGTAATGGCCCCTAAACTATGTTCTGGGATGAAAGTTACAGCTTCAGTGAAATCCGTTTGCAAATCGGAGTGATAGATTAGAATCTAGAGCCAACGGTACGTTTTCTATGTTAAACCATTACACCATTGAAAAACTGGTTACGTTTGCAATCGAAAGAAAAATGACTATAGTTGAAGAGGTAATGGCCCCTAAACAATGTTCTGGGATGAAAAATACAGCTTCAGTGAAATCCGTTTGCAAATCGGAGTGATAGATTAGAATCTAGAGCCAACGGTAAGTTTTCTATGTTAAACCATTACACCATTGAAAAACTGGTTACGTTTGCAATCGAAAGAAAAATGACTATAGTTGAAGAGGTAATGGCCCCTAAACTATGTTCTGGGATGAAAGTTACAGTTTCAGTGAAATCCGGTTGCAAATCGGAGTGATAGATTAGAATCTAGAGCCAACGGTAAGTTTTCTATGTTAAACCATTACACCATTGAAAAACTGGTTACGTTTGCAATCGAAAGAAAAATGACTATAGTTGAAGAGGTAATGGCCCCTAAACTATGTTCTGGGATGAAAAATACAGCTTCAGTGAAATCCGTTTGCAAATCGGAGTGATAGATTAGAATCTAGAGCCAACGGTACGTTTTCTATGTTAAACCATTACACCATTGAAAAACTGGTTACGTTTGCAATCGAAAGAAAAATGACTATAGTTGAAGAGGTAATGGCCCCTAAACTATGTTCTGGGATGAAAAATACAGCTTCAGTGAAATCCGTTTGCAAATCGGAGTGATAGATTAGAATCTAGAGCCAACGGTACGTTTTCTGTGTTAAACCATTACACCATTGAAAAACTGGTTACGTTTGCAATCGAAAGAAAAATGACTATAGTTGAAGAGGTAATGGCCCCTAAACTATGTTCTGGGATGAAAAATACAGCTTCAGTGAAATCCGTTTGCAAATCGGAGTGATAGATTAGAATCTAGAGCCAACGGTACGTTTTCTATGTTAAACCATTACACCATTGAAAAACTGGTTACGTTTGCAATCGAAAGAAAAATGACTATAGTTGAAGAGGTAATGGCCCCTAAACTATGTTCTGGGATGAAAGTTACAGTTTCAGTGAAATCCGTTTGCAAATCGGAGTGATAGATTAGAATCTAGAGCCAACGGTAAGTTTTCTATGTTAAACCATTACACCATTGAAAAACTGGTTACGTTTGCAATCGAAAGAAAAATGACTATAGTTGAAGAGGTAATGGCCCCTAAACTATGTTCTGGGATGAAAGTTACAGCTTCAGTGAAATCCGCTTGCAAATCGGAGTGATAGATTAGAATCTAGAGCCAACGGTACGTTTTCTATGTTAAACCATTACACCATTGAAAAACTGGTTACGTTTGCAAACGAAAGAAAAATGACTATAGTTGAAGAGGTAATGGCCCCTAAACTATGTTCTGGGATGAAAAATACAGCTTCAGTGAAATCCGTTTGCAAATCGGAGTGATAGATTAGAATCTAGAGCCAACGGTAAATTTTCTATGTTAAACCATTACACCATTGAAAAACTGGTTACGTTTGCAATCGAAAGAAAAATGACTATAGTTGAAGAGGTAATGGCCCCTAAACTATGTTCTGGGATGAAAGTTACAGCTTCAGTGAAATCCGTTTGCAAATCGGAGTGATAGATTAGAATCTAGAGCCAACGGTAAGTTTTCTATGTTAAACTATTACACCATTGAAAAACTGGTTACGTTTGCAATCGAAAGAAAAATGACTATAGTTGAAGAAGTAATGGTACCTAAACTATGTTCTGGGATGAAAGTTACAGCTTCAGTGAAATCCGTTTGCAAATCGGAGTGATAGATTAGAATCTAGAGCCAACGGTAAGTTTTCTATGTTAAACCATTACACCATTGAAAAACTGGTTACGTTTGCAATCGAAAGAAAAATGACTATAGTTGAAGAGGTAATGACCCCTAAACTATGTTCTGGGATGAAAAATACAGCTTCAGTGAAATCTGTTTGCAAATCGGAGTGATAGATTAGAATCTAGAGCCAACGGTACGTTTTCTATGTTAAACCATTACACCATTGAAAAACTGGTTACGTTTGCAATCGAAAGAAAAATGACTATAGTTGAAGAGGTAATGGCCCCTAAACTATGTTCTGGGATGAAAGTTACAGCTTCAGTGAAATCCGTTTGCAAATCGGAGTGATAGATTAGAATCTAGAGCCAACGGTACGTTTTCTATGTTAAACCATTACACCATTGAAAAACTGGTTACGTTTGCAATCGAAAGAAAAATGACTATAGTTGAAGAGGTAATGGCCCCTAAACTATGTTCTGGGATGAAAGTTACAGCTTCAGTGAAATCCGTTTGCAAATCGGAGTGATAGATTAGAATCTAGAGCCAACGGTACGTTTTCTATGTTAAACCATTACACCATTGAAAAACTGGTTACGTTTGCAATCGAAAGAAAAATGACTATAGTTGAAGAGGTAATGGCCCCTAAACAATGTTCTGGGATGAAAAATACAGCTTCAGTGAAATCCGTTTGCAAATCGGAGTAATAGATTAGAATCTAGAGCCAACGGTAAGTTTTCTATGTTAAACCATTACACCATTGAAAAACTGGTTACGTTTGCAATCGAAAGAAAAATGACTATAGTTGAAGAGGTAATGGCCCCTAAACTATGTTCTGGGATGAAAGTTACAGTTTCAGTGAAATCCGGTTGCAAATCGGAGTGATAGATTAGAATCTAGAGCCAACGGTAAGTTTTCTATGTTAAACCATTACACCATTGAAAAACTGGTTACGTTTGCAATCGAAAGAAAAATGACTATAGTTGAAGAGGTAATGGCCCCTAAACTATGTTCTGGGATGAAAAATACAGCTTCAGTGAAATTCGTTTGCAAATCGGAGTGATAGATTAGAATCTAGAGCCAACGGTACGTTTTCTATGTTAAACCATTACACCATTGAAAAACTGGTTACGTTTGCAATCGAAAGAAAAATGACTATAGTTGAAGAGGTAATGGCCCCTAAGCTATGTTCTGGGATGAAAAATACAGCTTCAGTGAAATCCGTTTGCAAATCGGAGTGATAGATTAGAATCTAGAGCCAACGGTACGGTTTCTATGTTAAACCATTACACCATTGAAAAACTGGTTACGTTTGCAATCGAAAGAAAAATGACTATAGTTGAAGAGGTAATGGCCCCTAAACTATGTTCTGGGATGAAAAATACAGCTTCAGTGAAATCCGTTTGCAAATCGGAGTGATAGATTAGAATCTAGAGCCAACGGTACGTTTTCTATGTTAAACCATTACACCATTGAAAAACTGGTTACGTTTGCAATCGAAAGAAAAATGACTATAGTTGAAGAGGTAATGGCCCCTAAGCTATGTTCTGGGAAGAAAAATACAGCTTCAGTGAAATCCGTTAGCAAATCAAAGTGATAGATTAGAATCTAGAGCCAACGGTACGTTTTCTATGTTAAACCATTACACCATTGAAAAACTGGTTACGTTTGCAATCGAAAGAAAAATGACTATAGTTGAAGAGGTAATGGCCCCTAAACTATGTTCTGGGATGAAAAATACAGCTTCTGTGAAATCCGTTTGCAAATTGGAGTGATAGATTCGAATCTAGAGCCAACGGTACGTTTTCTATGTTAAACCATTACACCATTGAAAAACTGGTTACGTCTGCAATCGAAAGAAAAATGACTATAGTTGAAGAGGTAATGGCCCCTAAACTATGTTCTGGGATGAAAGTTACAGCTTCAGTGAAATCCGTTTGCAAATCGGAGTGATAGATTAGAATCTAGAGCCAACGGTACGTTTTCTATGTTAAACCATTACACCATTGAAAAACTGGTTACTTTTGCAATCGAAAGAAAAATGACTATAGTTGAAGAGGTAATGGCCCCTAAACAATGTTCTGGGATGAAAAATACAGCTTCAGTGAAATCCGTTTGCAAATCGGAGTGATAGATTAGAATCTAGAGCCAACGGTAAGTTTTCTATGTTAAACCATTACACCATTGAAAAACTGGTTACGTCTGCAATCGAAAGAAAAATGACTATAGTTGAAGAGGTAATGACCCCTAAACTATGTTCTGGGATGAAAGTTACAGCTTCAGTGAAATCCGCTTGCAAATCGGAGTGATAGATTAGAATCTAGAGCCAACGGTAAGTTTTCTATGTTGAACCATTACACCATTGAAAAACTGGTTACGTTTGCAATCGAAAGAAAAATGACTATAGTTGAAGAGGTAATGGCCCCTAAACAATGTTCTGGGATGAAAAATACAGCTTCAGTGAAATCCGTTTGCAAATCGGAGTGATAGCCTAGAATCTAGAGCCAACGGTAAGTTTTCTATGTTAAACCATTACACCATTGAAAAACTGGTTACGTTTGCAATCGAAAGAAAAATGACTATAGTTGAAGAGGTAATGACCCCTAAACTATGTTCTGGGATGAAAAATACAGCTTCAGTGAAATCTGTTTGCAAATCGGAGTGATAGATTAGAATCTAGAGCCAACGGTACGTTTTCTATGTTAAACCATTACACCATTGAAAAACTGGTTACGTTTGCAATCGAAAGAAAAATGACTATAGTTGAAGAGGTAATGGCCCCTAAACTATGTTCTGGGATGAAAGTTACAGCTTCAGTGAAATCCGTTTGCAAATCGGAGTGATAGATTAGAATCTAGAGCCAACGGTACGTTTTCTATGTTAAACCATTACACCATTGAAAAACTGGTTACGTTTGCAATCGAAAGAAAAATGACTATAGTTGAAGAGGTAATGGCCCCTAAACTATGTTCTGGGATGAAAGTTACAGCTTCAGTGAAATCCGTTTGCAAATCGGAGTGATAGATTAGAATCTAGAGCCAACGGTACGTTTTCTATGTTAAACCATTACACCATTGAAAAACTGGTTACGTTTGCAATCGAAAGAAAAATGACTATAGTTGAAGAGGTAATGGCCCCTAAACAATGTTCTGGGATGAAAAATACAGCTTCAGTGAAATCCGTTTGCAAATCGGAGTAATAGATTAGAATCTAGAGCCAACGGTAAGTTTTCTATGTTAAACCATTACACCATTGAAAAACTGGTTACGTTTGCAATCGAAAGAAAAATGACTATAGTTGAAGAGGTAATGGCCCCTAAACTATGTTCTGGGATGAAAGTTACAGTTTCAGTGAAATCCGGTTGCAAATCGGAGTGATAGATTAGAATCTAGAGCCAACGGTAAGTTTTCTATGTTAAACCATTACACCATTGAAAAACTGGTTACGTTTGCAATCGAAAGAAAAATGACTATAGTTGAAGAGGTAATGGCCCCTAAACTATGTTCTGGGATGAAAAATACAGCTTCAGTGAAATCCGTTTGCAAATCGGAGTGATAGATTAGAATCTAGAGCCAACGGTACGTTTTCTATGTTAAACCATTACACCATTGAAAAACTGGTTACGTTTGCAATCGAAAGAAAAATGACTATAGTTGAAGAGGTAATGGCCCCTAAGCTATGTTCTGGGAAGAAAAATACAGCTTCAGTGAAATCCGTTAGCAAATCAAAGTGATAGATTAGAATCTAGAGCCAACGGTACGTTTTCTATGTTAAACCATTACACCATTGAAAAACTGGTTACGTTTGCAATCGAAAGAAAAATGACTATAGTTGAAGAGGTAATGGCCCCTAAACTATGTTCTGGGATGAAAAATACAGCTTCTGTGAAATCCGTTTGCAAATTGGAGTGATAGATTCGAATCTAGAGCCAACGGTACGTTTTCTATGTTAAACCATTACACCATTGAAAAACTGGTTACGTCTGCAATCGAAAGAAAAATGACTATAGTTGAAGAGGTAATGGCCCCTAAACTATGTTCTGGGATGAAAGTTACAGCTTCAGTGAAATCCGTTTGCAAATCGGAGTGATAGATTAGAATCTAGAGCCAACGGTACGTTTTCTATGTTAAACCATTACACCATTGAAAAACTGGTTACTTTTGCAATCGAAAGAAAAATGACTATAGTTGAAGAGGTAATGGCCCCTAAACAATGTTCTGGGATGAAAAATACAGCTTCAGTGAAATCCGTTTGCAAATCGGAGTGATAGATTAGAATCTAGAGCCAACGGTAAGTTTTCTATGTTAAACCATTACACCATTGAAAAACTGGTTACGTCTGCAATCGAAAGAAAAATGACTATAGTTGAAGAGGTAATGACCCCTAAACTATGTTCTGGGATGAAAGTTACAGCTTCAGTGAAATCCGCTTGCAAATCGGAGTGATAGATTAGAATCTAGAGCCAACGGTAAGTTTTCTATGTTGAACCATTACACCATTGAAAAACTGGTTACGTTTGCAATCGAAAGAAAAATGACTATAGTTGAAGAGGTAATGGCCCCTAAACAATGTTCTGGGATGAAAAATACAGCTTCAGTGAAATCCGTTTGCAAATCGGAGTGATAGCCTAGAATCTAGAGCCAACGGTAAGTTTTCTATGTTAAACCATTACACCATTGAAAAACTGGTTACGTTTGCAATCGAAAGAAAAATGACTATAGTTGAAGAGGTAATTGCCCCTAAACTATGTTCTGGGATGAAAGTTACAGTTTCAGTGAAATCCGTTTGCAAATCGGAGTGATAGATTAGAATCTAGAGCCAACGGTACGTTTTCTATGTTAAACCATTACACCATTGAAAAACTGGTTACGTTTGCAATCGAAAGAAAAATGACTATAGTTGAAGAGGTAATGGCCACTAAACTATGTTCTGGGATGAAAAATACAGCTTCAGTGAAATCCGTTTGCAAATCGGAGTGATAGATTAGAATCTAGAGCCAACGGTACGTTTTCTATATTAAACCATTACACCATTGAAAAACTGGTTACGTTTGCAATCGAAAGAAAAATGACTATAGTTGAAGAGGTAATGGCCCCTAAACTATGTTCTGGGATGAAAAATACAGCTTCAGTGAAATCCGTTTGCAAATCGGAGTGATAGATTAGAATCTAGAGCCAACGGTACGTTTTCTATGTTAAACCATTACACCATTGAAAAACTGGTTACGTCTGCAATCGAAAGAAAAATGACTATAGTTGAAGAGGTAATGACCCCTAAACTATGTTCTGGGATGAAAGTTACAGCTTCAGTGAAATCCGCTTGCAAATCGGAGTGATAGATTAGAATCTAGAGCCAACGGTAAGTTTTCTATGTTGAACCATTACACCATTGAAAAACTGGTTACGTTTGCAATCGAAAGAAAAATGACTATAGTTGAAGAGGTAATGGCCCCTAAACTATGTTCTGGGATGAAAAATACAGCTTCAGTGAAATCCGTTTGCAAATCGGAGTGATAGATTAGAATCTAGAGCCAACGGTACGTTTTCTATGTTAAACCATTACACCATTGAAAAACTGGTTACGTTTGCAATAGAAAGAAAAATGACTATAGTTGAAGAGGTAATGGCCCCTAAACTATGTTCTGGGATGAAAGTTACAGCTTCAGTGAAATCCGTTTGCAAATCGGAGTGATAGATTAGAATCTAGAGCCAACGGTACGTTTTCTATGTTAAACCATTACACCATTGAAAAACTGGTTACGTCTGCAATCGAAAGAAAAATGACTATAGTTGAAGAGGTAATGACCCCTAAACTATGTTCTGGGATGAAAGTTACAGCTTCAGTGAAATCCGCTTGCAAATCGGAGTGATAGATTAGAATCTAGAGCCAACGGTAAGTTTTCTATGTTGAACCATTACACCATTGAAAAACTGGTTACGTTTGCAATCGAAAGAAAAATGACTATAGTTGAAGAGGTAATGGCCCCTAAACTATGTTCTGGGATGAAAAATACAGCTTCAGTGAAATCCGTTTGCAAATCGGAGTGATAGATTAGAATCTAGAGCCAACGGTACGTTTTCTATGTTAAACCATTACACCATTGAAAAACTGGTTACGTTTGCAATAGAAAGAAAAATGACTATAGTTGAAGAGGTAATGGCCCCTAAACTATGTTCTGGGATGAAAGTTACAGCTTCAGTGAAATCCGTTTGCAAATCGGAGTGATAGATTAGAATCTAGAGCCAACGGTAAGTTTTCTATGTTAAACCATTACACCATTGAAAAACTGGTTACGTCTGCAATCGAAAGAAAAATGACTATAGTTGAAGAGGTAATGACCCCTAAACTATGTTCTGGGATGAAAGTTACAGCTTCAGTGAAATCTGTTTGCAAATCGGAGTGATAGATTAGAATCTAGAGCCAACGGTACGTTTTCTATGTTAAACCATTACACCATTGAAAAACTGGTTACGTTTGCAATCGAAAGAAAAATGACTATAGTTGAAGAGGTAATGGCCCCTAAACTATGTTCTGGGATGAAAAATACAGCTTCAGTGAAATCCGTTTGCAAATCGGAGTAATAGATTAGAATCTAGAGCCAACGGTACGTTTTCTATGTTAAACCATTACACCATTGAAAAACTGGTTACGTTTGCAATCGAAAGAAAAATGACTATAGTTGAAGAGGCCCTAAACTATGTTCTGGGATGAAAGTTATAGCTTCAGTGAAATCTGTTTGCAAATCGGAGTGATAGATTAGAATCTAGAGCCAACGGTACGTTTTCTATGTTAAACCATTACACCATTGAAAAACTGGTTACGTTTGCAATCGAAAGAAAAATGACTATAGTTGAAGAGGTAATGGCCCCTAAACTATGTTCTGGGATGAAAAATACAGCTTCAGTGAAATCCGTTTGCAAATCGGAGTGATAGATTAGAATCTAGAGCCAACGGTACGTTTTCTATGTTAAACCATTACACCATTGAAAAACTTGTTACGTTTGCAATCGAAAGAAAAATGACTATAGTTGAAGAGGTAATGGCCCCTAAACTATGTTGTGGGATGAAAAATACAGTTTCAGTGAAATCCGTTTGCAAATCGGATTGATAGATTAGAATCTAGAGCCAACGGTACGTTTTCTATGTTAAACCATTACACCATTGAAAAACTGGTTACGTTTGCAATCGAAAGAAAAATGACTATAGTTGAAGAGGTAATGGCCCCTAAACAATGTTCTGGGATGAAAAATACAGCTTCAGTGAAATCCGTTTGCAAATCGGAGTGATAGATTAGAATCTAGAGCCAACGGTACGTTTTCTATGTTAAACCATTACACCATTGAAAAACTGGTTACGTTTGCAATCGAAAGAAAAATGACTATAGTTGAAGAGGTAATGGCCCCTAAGCTATGTTCTGGGATGAAAAATACAGCTTCAGTGAAATCCGTTTGCAAATCGGAGTGATAGATTAGAATCTAGAGCCAACGGTACGTTTTCTATGTTAAACCATTACACCATTGAAACACTGGTTACGTTTGCAATCGAAAGAAAAATGACTATAGTTGAAGAGGTAATGGCCCCTAAACTATGTTCTGGGATGAAAGTTACAGCTTCAGTGAAATCCGTTTGCAAATCGGAGTGATAGATTAGAATCTAGAGCCAACGGTACGTTTTCTATGTTAAACCATTACACCATTGAAAAACTGGTTACGTTTGCAATCGAAAGAAAAATGACTGTAGTTGAAGAGGTAATGGCCCCTAAACTATGTTCTGGGATGAAAAATACAGCTTCAGTGAAATCCGTTTGCAAATCGGAGTGATAAATTAGAATCTAGAGCCAACGGTACGTTTTCTATGTTAAACCATTACACCATTGAAAAACTGGTTACGTTTGCAATCGAAAGAAAAATGACTATAGTTGAAGAGGTAATGGCCCCTAAACTATGTTCTGGGATGAAAAATACAGCTTCAGTGAAATCCGTTTGCAAATCGGAGTAATAGATTAGAATCTAGAGCCAACGGTATGTTTTCTATGTTAAACCATTACACCATTGAAAAACTGGTTACGTTTGCAATCGAAAGAAAAATGACTATAGTTGAAGAGGCCCTAAACTATGTTCTGGGATGAAAGTTATAGCTTCAGTGAAATCTGTTTGCAAATCGGAGTGATAGATTAGAATCTAGAGCCAACGGTACGTTTTCTATGTTAAACCATTACACCATTGAAAAACTGGTTACGTTTGCAATCGAAAGAAAAATGACTATAGTTGAAGAGGTAATGGCCCCTAAACTATGTTCTGGGATGAAAAATACAGCTTCAGTGAAATCCGTTTGCAAATCGGAGTGATAGATTAGAATCTAGAGCCAACGGTACGTTTTCTATGTTAAACCATTACACCATTGAAAAACTTGTTACGTTTGCAATCGAAAGAAAAATGACTATAGTTGAAGAGGTAATGGCCCCTAAACTATGTTGTGGGATGAAAAATACAGTTTCAGTGAAATCCGTTTGCAAATCGGATTGATAGATTAGAATCTAGAGCCAACGGTACGTTTTCTATGTTAAACCATTACACCATTGAAAAACTGGTTACGTTTGCAATCGAAAGAAAAATGACTATAGTTGAAGAGGTAATGGCCCCTAAACAATGTTCTGGGATGAAAAATACAGCTTCAGTGAAATCCGTTTGCAAATCGGAGTGATAGATTAGAATCTAGAGCCAACGGTACGTTTTCTATGTTAAACCATTACACCATTGAAAAACTGGTTACGTTTGCAATCGAAAGAAAAATGACTATAGTTGAAGAGGTAATGGCCCCTAAGCTATGTTCTGGGATGAAAAATACAGCTTCAGTGAAATCCGTTTGCAAATCGGAGTGATAGATTAGAATCTAGAGCCAACGGTACGTTTTCTATGTTAAACCATTACACCATTGAAACACTGGTTACGTTTGCAATCGAAAGAAAAATGACTATAGTTGAAGAGGTAATGGCCCCTAAACTATGTTCTGGGATGAAAAATACAGCTTCAGTGAAATGTGTTTGCAAATCGGAGTGATAGATTAGAATCTAGAGCCAACGGTACGTTTTCTATGTTAAACCATTACACCATTGAAAAACTGGTTACGTTTGCAATCGAAAGAAAAATGACTATAGTTGAAGAGGTAATGGCCCCTAAACTATGTTCTGGGATGAAAGTTACAGCTTCAGTGAAATCCGTTTGCAAATCGGAGTGATAGATTAGAATCTAGAGCCAACGGTACGTTTTCTATGTTAAACCATTACACCATTGAAAAACTGGTTACGTTTGCAATCGAAAGAAAAATGACTGTAGTTGAAGAGGTAATGGCCCCTAAACTATGTTCTGGGATGAAAAATACAGCTTCAGTGAAATCCGTTTGCAAATCGGAGTGATAAATTAGAATCTAGAGCCAACGGTACGTTTTCTATGTTAAACCATTACACCATTGAAAAACTGGTTACGTTTGCAATCGAAAGAAAAATGACTATAGTTGAAGAGGTAATGGCCCCTAAACTATGTTCTGGGATGAAAAATACAGCTTCAGTGAAATCCGTTTGCAAATCGGAGTAATAGATTAGAATCTAGAGCCAACGGTACGTTTTCTATGTTAAACCATTACACCATTGAAAAACTGGTTACGTTTGCAATCGAAAGAAAAATGACTATAGTTGAAGAGGCCCTAAACTATGTTCTGGGATGAAAGTTATAGCTTCAGTGAAATCTGTTTGCAAATCGGAGTGATAGATTAGAATCTAGAGCCAACGGTACGTTTTCTATGTTAAACCATTACACCATTGAAAAACTGGTTACGTTTGCAATCGAAAGAAAAATGACTATAGTTGAAGAGGTAATGGCCCCTAAACTATGTTCTGGGATGAAAAATACAGCTTCAGTGAAATCCGTTTGCAAATCGGAGTGATAGATTAGAATCTAGAGCCAACGGTACGTTTTCTATGTTAAACCATTACACCATTGAAAAACTTGTTACGTTTGCAATCGAAAGAAAAATGACTATAGTTGAAGAGGTAATGGCCCCTAAACTATGTTGTGGGATGAAAAATACAGTTTCAGTGAAATCCGTTTGCAAATCGGATTGATAGATTAGAATCTAGAGCCAACGGTACGTTTTCTATGTTAAACCATTACACCATTGAAAAACTGGTTACGTTTGCAATCGAAAGAAAAATGACTATAGTTGAAGAGGTAATGGCCCCTAAACAATGTTCTGGGATGAAAAATACAGCTTCAGTGAAATCCGTTTGCAAATCGGAGTGATAGATTAGAATCTAGAGCCAACGGTACGTTTTCTATGTTAAACCATTACACCATTGAAAAACTGGTTACGTTTGCAATCGAAAGAAAAATGACTATAGTTGAAGAGGTAATGGCCCCTAAGCTATGTTCTGGGATGAAAAATACAGCTTCAGTGAAATCCGTTTGCAAATCGGAGTGATAGATTAGAATCTAGAGCCAACGGTACGTTTTCTATGTTAAACCATTACACCATTGAAACACTGGTTACGTTTGCAATCGAAAGAAAAATGACTATAGTTGAAGAGGTAATGGCCCCTAAACTATGTTCTGGGATGAAAGTTACAGCTTCAGTGAAATCCGTTTGCAAATCGGAGTGATAGATTAGAATCTAGAGCCAACGGTACGTTTTCTATGTTAAACCATTACACCATTGAAAAACTGGTTACGTTTGCAATCGAAAGAAAAATGACTGTAGTTGAAGAGGTAATGGCCCCTAAACTATGTTCTGGGATGAAAAATACAGCTTCAGTGAAATCCGTTTGCAAATCGGAGTGATAAATTAGAATCTAGAGCCAACGGTACGTTTTCTATGTTAAACCATTACACCATTGAAACACTGGTTATGTTTGCAATCGAAAGAAAAATGACTATAGTTGAAGAGGTAATGGCCCCTAAACTATGTTCTGGGATGAAAAATACAGCTTCAGTGAAATGTGTTTGCAAATCGGAGTGATAGATTAGAATCTAGAGCCAACGGTACGTTTTCTATGTTAAACCATTACACCATTGAAAAACTGGTTACGTTTGCAATCGAAAGAAAAATGACTGTAGTTGAAGAGGTAATGGCCCCTAAACTATGTTCTGGGATGAAAAATACAGCTTCAGTGAAATCCGTTTGCAAATCGGAGTGATAAATTAGAATCTAGAGCCAACGGTACGTTTTCTATGTTAAACCATTACACCATTGAAACACTGGTTACGTTTGCAATCGAAAGAAAAATGACTATAGTTGAAGAGGTAATGGCCCCTAAGCTATGTTCTGGGATGAAAAATACAGCTTCAGTGAAATCCGTTTGCAAATCGGAGTGATAGATTAGAATCTAGAGCCAACGGTACGTTTTCTATGTTAAACCATTACACCATTGAAACACTGGTTACGTTTGCAATCGAAAGAAAAATGACTATAGTTGAAGAGGTAATGGCCCCTAAACTATGTTCTGGGATGAAAAATACAGCTTCAGTGAAATGTGTTTGCAAATCGGAGTGATAGATTAGAATCTAGAGCCAACGGTACGTTTTCTATGTTAAACCATTACACCATTGAAAAACTGGTTACGTTTGCAATCGAAAGAAAAATGACTATAGTTGAAGAGGTAATGGCCCCTAAACTATGTTCTGGGATGAAAGTTACAGCTTCAGTGAAATCCGTTTGCAAATCGGAGTGATAGATTAGAATCTAGAGCCAACGGTACGTTTTCTATGTTAAACCATTACACCATTGAAAAACTGGTTACGTTTGCAATCGAAAGAAAAATGACTGTAGTTGAAGAGGTAATGGCCCCTAAACTATGTTCTGGGATGAAAAATACAGCTTCAGTGAAATCCGTTTGCAAATCGGAGTGATAAATTAGAATCTAGAGCCAACGGTACGTTTTCTATGTTAAACCATTACACCATTGAAAAACTGGTTACGTTTGCAATCGAAAGAAAAATGACTATAGTTGAAGAGGTAATGGCCCCTAAACTATGTTCTGGGATGAAAAATACAGCTTCAGTGAAATCCGTTTGCAAATCGGAGTAATAGATTAGAATCTAGAGCCAACGGTACGTTTTCTATGTTAAACCATTACACCATTGAAAAACTGGTTACGTTTGCAATCGAAAGAAAAATGACTATAGTTGAAGAGGCCCTAAACTATGTTCTGGGATGAAAGTTATAGCTTCAGTGAAATCTGTTTGCAAATCGGAGTGATAGATTAGAATCTAGAGCCAACGGTACGTTTTCTATGTTAAACTATTACACCATTGAAAAACTGGTTACGTTTGCAATCGAAAGAAAAATGACTATAGTTGAAGAGGTAATGGCCCCTAAACTATGTTCTGGGATGAAAAATACAGCTTCAGTGAAATCCGTTTGCAAATCGGAGTGATAGATTAGAATCTAGAGCCAACGGTACGTTTTCTATGTTAAACCATTACACCATTGAAAAACTTGTTACGTTTGCAATCGAAAGAAAAATGACTATAGTTGAAGAGGTAATGGCCCCTAAACTATGTTGTGGGATGAAAAATACAGTTTCAGTGAAATCCGTTTGCAAATCGGATTGATAGATTAGAATCTAGAGCCAACGGTACGTTTTCTATGTTAAACCATTACACCATTGAAAAACTGGTTACGTTTGCAATCGAAAGAAAAATGACTATAGTTGAAGAGGTAATGGCCCCTAAACAATGTTCTGGGATGAAAAATACAGCTTCAGTGAAATCCGTTTGCAAATCGGAGTGATAGATTAGAATCTAGAGCCAACGGTACGTTTTCTATGTTAAACCATTACACCATTGAAAAACTGGTTACGTTTGCAATCGAAAGAAAAATGACTATAGTTGAAGAGGTAATGGCCCCTAAGCTATGTTCTGGGATGAAAAATACAGCTTCAGTGAAATCCGTTTGCAAATCGGAGTGATAGATTAGAATCTAGAGCCAACGGTACGTTTTCTATGTTAAACCATTACACCATTGAAACACTGGTTACGTTTGCAATCGAAAGAAAAATGACTATAGTTGAAGAGGTAATGGCCCCTAAACTATGTTCTGGGATGAAAAATACAGCTTCAGTGAAATGTGTTTGCAAATCGGAGTGATAGATTAGAATCTAGAGCCAACGGTACGTTTTCTATGTTAAACCATTACACCATTGAAAAACTGGTTACGTTTGCAATCGAAAGAAAAATGACTGGGGGGCGCTGTTGAGCAGTGCCACAGACCAGATGCAGGTTCTGTGAGCTCTGCAATGCAAGCATAAGAACTGCCGACAGAACGCACTGATCAAGGCACCTAATACCTCATCTGAAAGCTGATGATCCAGGCAATGCAGCGATCTCCTCGGATTTATCCTATCAGAAGCAGAACGAGCTTTTTACCTCCTCTTTCTCCACTGAGATTCAACAGAAGGTTTTCCAAGATGGCCGCCGCTCCAGCTCCACCAGCAGGCCTCAGCCCTTCGCACAGCTCATCTGGAGCACCTGGACAGAGAGCGCCTCCTTCCCCTGTGTTCACAGCCTCCCGCCCACCTGGCCAAGGTATGTCTGACCCTCAAAATCAGGCTCCTTCCCCTGGCCGAGCTGCCGCTGTATCTTCCACGGAGGCCTGTGACGTCATCGCGGGGGGACGCGAACAAACGGCCGCATGGAACGCCAGCTCACGCGTACAAACGGACGCATCCCAGCCTAAATTTAATAGTCCATGCGAACTTTCTGATGCATCGAACGCGACCTCAAGCAACACTAAAGGCGACGGTTTGGTCGCGTCCGCACCATTATCACCTATGGGACCATGCGAATTTTCAAGCGCAACAGTAGTGACACCAACCTATGGAACAGGCGTACTTTTTGACGCCTCAGCATCTATGGCTCAATGTGATCCAAGCATAATTCCTAACGTGCCCCGAATGAGCCCAGCTAACATCTCTGGAGTGCAAATTGGTGGAATGACAGCTGAACAGATGCTTACAACCATCACTAACATTTTTAGGGCAGAACTGAAAGCTGAGCTAAAACTGGCGGTTACTGAACTAACTGAACATATTGATGAGATTGGAGAACGAGTAACTGCCCTAGAAACCCAAGCCGATGATATAGTCATAGTCACCAATGCCAACTCAGCGACCATAGAAAAACACGATGAACGACTGGACTTCGTCGAGGACAAATTAGAGGACCTGGAGAACGGGAGCAGGAGAGGTAACGTCAGGATTCGAGGAGTCCCGGAGTCGGTGGAGGACCTTCCAGCCATGGCAGCTAACCTATTCCATGCCCTACTCCCACAAATTGATTCAATTAGACTCCAACCAGTTCGTATTCATAGGGCCTTGGTACGCCCTAGAAACTCCGCTTTACCAAGAGACATAATTGCGAAGCTCACTAGCGAAGACATAAGAGACAAGATACTGTTGGCCGCTAGAGACCTCCAAAGGCTCCCAGAGGTGCCCCAGTCTGTCCAACTCTTTGCAGACCTAGCACCAATCACGATACAAAAGAGGAGGAATATGAAACCCTACACCACAGCCCTCCAACAAGCTGCTATAAGATACAAATGGGGATTTCCCTTTGCCCTTATCTTCCGCAAGAACAACAAGCAGTTTGTTTGCAAGACCCCGGACGGGGCAGCTGAGGCCCTCACAGAAGCGGGAATATCATTTACAATTCCGGATCCAAAACCACAACAGGAACCCCAATCTCCAAAACCCAGGAGAGAACTACGACAGAACAGGGCATGGGCCTCCTCCAGGAACCTCGCATTGAACCGGGACTCCCCTGAGAGAGGACAAGTACAAGAATGATCATCATGGGGTCTCATTCCCACAAATCGAATACTCACGAAGGATTGATCTTTCTCTACCCATAACTACATCGGATCGTCAGAACTTTCAGATTACTCTTCCTGGCGAACATTGGTAACATAGTTAATGTTTCATACACTGTTTACCTCTTTTTCCTTTGGCCTACATATGTGGACTTATATATGTTAGGTTCTCTAGAACCGTATTTTCTCCTCCCTTTCACATACATAGACCATTATATGTTAATTTTCCATGCCTTATATAGTTATGTCTAGATTCTAATATGTTTCATTTATAGGCCTTGATAGTGCATTAAATATTAGAGGTTTATTAAGCTTATATGCGGCAGTCAGCTTGCATGCTACGTCGTACCCCCAATGAGCGAAGTTTGGTGGCTAGTCACGTATTTATTGACAGTCACCCACTTGCTTGACGCAGTGACGCCTTCCGTGTTCACTGCACCACCTTGCAAACATCTTGCGAGTAGTCGCCCCATTCCCTACAATAATAAATCACACATTACCTTTTTGCTTCAGATGTCCAGCCTCCCTCTCCGTAGCTATCATAGTGTTAGACAACTGAACATTCACTCCTATTAACGTCTTGACGCACAATGCCAGAGGTCTTAGCTCACCTGCCAAGAGGAGTAAAGCTTTCAAGGCTTACACCAAACACTCTCCTGACATTATATGTATACAAGAGTCCCACTTTTCGCCCCAAAACCCCCCAAAATATTTCCATAAGAAATACTCCAGGTCCTTCCTGTCTTCATACAAAAAGCGGAGCAGAGGAGTTATCACACTTCTATCTGATAATTTCCCATTTGATGTAACTACACATCTTGAAGATAATAACGGAACTTATATTATTCTTGTGGGAACCCACGAGAATAAACAATTATGTGTTGTCAATGTTTATGCTCCCCCAGAAAATCCACATTCTGTTCTCTCTGGGATATCTGAAACCCTTCTCACCCTACAATTCGATAGTTTAATTTGGGCGGGAGATTTCAACCTAGCCCCTAATGACAAAATAGATAGGACACACCCATCAAAGCAGTCAGCAGCCAAAAAGACCCAAGCATTGTTTCAGGACATATTCAAGGTCCACTCTCTTATAGATTCCTGGAGAGAACACAATCAGAATAAGAGGGGATACTCCTACTTTTCTGCTCCTCATAACACCTACTCCCGGATTGACTTAATATTGATTCCCTCCCTTTGTGCTTCGTCCCTGGCGTACTCTAGACATATATTATGCCTGTGGTCAGACCACGAGATTTTGCTAACGGTCATGGATACTCCATTTCCCAAACCAATTAGAACTCAATGGAGACTTAACGAATCCTTACTGACTAACCCTGATATTTGCTCAAATATAGAAAGTACCCTACACAACTATTTTCAGGAGAATGCCACGGATGACATAGGGGAGGGAACCCTCTGGATCGCACATAAACCAGTGGTAAGAGGGGAACTAATGAGAATGTCAGCCAAAGTTAGGAGAGAGAAAGGCGCCAGAATATCAGAACTGGAAAGGAAGATCAACATCCTACATACTCTGAACCAAACTAACCCCTCCAGGTACCTCCAAAAGCAGATATATGACTTGCAAATTCACTTAGATACTATATTAGGCCAGGATATAGAAAAAGCTATAAGATGGACAGGAGCTCTGGCCTACGAACAACTTAACAAGCCGAATCGTTGGCTGGCCAGGAGACTAAGGGATAAACAAGTGTCCAACAAAATTATCAAAATTAGGGATAGGACGGGTAAGGCGACCTCGAATCCAGATAAGATTTATGAAACATTTTTAGATTTCTATCAAAACCTGTACAAAGACGATAATCCAAATATTGCCTCTGCACAAAAGGAAGAGTTCCTAAAAGAAAATATAGGGATCAAGCTGACCCATGACACAGCCAAATCGCTCAACATTCCAATAAGTGAGGAAGAACTGCATGAAGCTATAAAAAAGCTTAAGAGATCTAAAGCCCCCGGCCCAGACGGGTTCCCGTCCCTATATTATAAAAAATTTGAAGAACTACTCTCCCCCTACCTATTAAAATTTTTTAACTCCCTACTAAAAGGTAAGGCCCCCCCACAAGAATTTCTGGCCTCGGCAATTTGTATTATCCATAAACCACCTAGGGACCCCCTATCCCCGAAAAATTATAGGCCCATTTCCCTTTTAGGAATAGATTATAAACTTTTCACCTCCATACTAGCTGTCAGACTCAATTCTGTATTGCCTGCGTTGATACACAAAGATCAGGTAGGATTCATCCCTCAAAGGCAAGCCCCAGATAACATCAGAAAAGTTCTAGATATCCAATACCATTGCCTTCAATCATCCCAAAGCTTAACTCTATTATCACTGGACATGGAAAAAGCCTTTGATAAAATTAAGTGGCCATACATGATGTCTGTTCTTCAAAAATTCGGGTTTTTTGGCGAATACATAAATGCAATTAAGATACTATACTCCTCCCCATACGCATACTTAAAACTGCCCTCCCACTCTCAAACAAGATTCCCCATTTGTAGGGGAACGAGACAAGGATGCCCCCTATCCCCGGGAATATTTGCACTGGTCATTGAGCCTCTAGCAACCAAAATACGAACATCACCTGAGATCCTTGGTATCCAAATTGGTAAACGACACTGCAAACTAAACCTGTTTGCGGACGATATACTGCTGACCCTTTCATCCCCATATACTTCTATACCAAATTTGTTTAAGGTCATCCAGGACTTCTCTGTCTTTTCGGGGTTCCAGCTTAATAAAGACAAGTCAGAGATCATGATCTCCCACATGCCACCTAAGAAAGCCAAGAACTTAGCAGACTCCTTAGGCCTACAGTACCAGCCTAAGTACATAAAGTACCTTGGCATTAATTTATCTTTAAATCCAAATCATTTATACGATGTTAATTACCCGGCATTATATAGAAAGCTCTCCTCGGATCTGGATTCCTGGTCGAAACTGCCCCTGTCCTTGATTGGTAAGGCCCACTCAGTTAAAATGACCCTTTTTCCGAGACTCTTATACCTTTTTAGAGTTCTCCCCATTGCAGTTAGACCCTCCCACGTGTTAGACCTTCAAAAGAAGATCCATAAATTCATATGGTCCAACAAGAAAGCTAGGATAAAGTATTCCACATTAGCAAGGACAAAAGATAGAGGAGGCCTAAGACTACCTATACTTATGACATACTTTAAGGCCGCCAGACTCTCTCAACTAGTCTTGGTGAATTCGGGGAATATGGCACCCCTCTGGGTAGATATTGAATCTAGACTTATTCATCCATACACCACACAAGGCGTAATGTGGGCAACAAAAATTCCCTTGAAAAAAATACAGGCCCTATCTCCAGTGTTCGGCTCGGCCATTAGATTATGGCTAAACCTCAGATTTGTCTACAAGCTCCAATCCCCTACCACTCTCATGTCTACTATTATTGGAAATCCGGATTTCCCCCCAGGTTGGAATCCCTCACTTTTCTCCTGGTGGTCATCTAGAGGTCTTACTAGACTGGGCAAATTTACTTCAGCCTTTCATTTAACTTCACTCAGACAATTCTTGAGTGAAAAAGAAGTGCCACGTCAAGAACTCCCTAGGGCATATCAAATATTTGATTATATCGATAAGCTTCAAACCAATAAAGAAATATGCCTATACACACTCTTTGAGACAAGATGTAGAAACGGGCCATTGAACAAAGGTCTCATATCAGATTTCTACTTTATGTTATTTAAAGACGATCCTGAGGAGAAATATAAGTACCAGTTGGACTGGGAACGGGAAACCGGCAGGGAATTGTCGGCAAGAAAGTGGGGCCATTGTTGCACCACCATGTTAAAAAATAGTTTGTTCTACTCCTCGATGGAAACGTCACTAAAACTGTTACATCGCACATACTTTACTCCAGCGAGAGTACATGCGTTTTGCCCAGATCAAACTGAGATATGCCCTAGGGGATGTGGACAAAAAGGCACTATGTGGCACATGTGGTGGCAATGCCCCAAGGTTAAAGCTTTCTGGAATATTATCTGGAGACGGACCTCCCTCATATTTAATATCAATATTCCCTTTGATCCCACAGTAGCTTTACTAGGTAATAAGCCTCACAAAATCACCCAAACCAATAACAAACTACTACACCACATAATGGCCCTAGCAAGAAGACAGATTGCCTACCAATGGAAGTCTTCAACACTTAATGCCCAATTGGTATTCTCTAAATTGAACGAAGCCATGCTCTCAGAACATATCCTGGCAAAAGTACACGACAAACTAGACTCTTTCCACAATACCTGGGCTCCATGGATTGAGTTTCAAGACAATGAGGGGCTATCGTACACTCTTCATAGGTTCTGAATACATAGGACCCCTTTGGCGTTGATGCGTCAAACTTTTACACAACAAGCACAAGAGTTAGATCTGGATGAGGAGAGACGGGACATCTCTGTTAAAGTTTTTATAAGTCGTATAGCTATTATCTAATAGGGGCTTTCTCTCCCATATGGGAGACTTCTCTTTTTCCTACCCCTGTCCCCACCCCTGCTCCCCCTCCTCCCTTAGCCCCTTTCCCCCTCCTCCCTCCCCCTCCCCCCCCCCCACCTCCTCTTTCTCCATATGCCAGCCCGTTGGCATGATGTGGCATCCCCACTCACGGGACGGCGTTACTCCTACACCTCCTCTCCCTCCCCTCCTTCCTCCCCCCCTCCACCCTCCCAATAAAAGATCAGAAAAATTTGGTTGTTTCCATATATTTGCTTATAAAGTTAACGTTTTACAAGATTCGTAAGATTATAAATTCATGTTTCTTTGTAGTTTATACCAACTTCGGTTGGAATGTTTCTGTTATTGTGATTTCAAACTATGACATTCCCCCATGGGGGACTTGATATGTGATTGATGTACGCTACCATTGTGAATTTATTTCTTACACAATAAACACCCTTGAAACGAAAGAAAAATGACTATAGTTGAAGAGGTAATGGCCCCTAAACTATGTTCTGGGATGAAAGTTACAGCTTCAGTGAAATCCGTTTGCAAATCTGAGTGATAGATTAGAATCTAGAGCCAACGGTACGTTTTCTATGTTAAACCATTACACCATTGAAAAACTGGTTACGTTTGCAATCGAAAGAAAAATGACTATAGTTGAAGAGGTAATGGCCCCTAAACTATGTTCTGGGATGAAAGTTACAGCTTCAGTGAAATCCGTTTGCAAATCGGAGTGATAGATTAGAATCTAGAGCCAACGGTACGTTTTCTATGTTAAACCATTACACCATTGAAAAACTGGTTACGTTTGCAATCGAAAGAAAAATGACTATAGTTGAAGAGGTAATGGCCCCTACACTATGTTCTGGGATGAAAAATACAGCTTCAGTGAAATCCGTTTGCAAATCGGAGTGATAGATTAGAATCTAGAGCCAACGGTACGTTTTCTATGTTAAACCATTACACCATTGAAAAACTGGTTACGTCTGCAATCGAAAGAAAAATGACTATAGTTGAAGAGGTAATGACCCCTAAACTATGTTCTGGGATGAAAGTTACAGCTCCAGTGAAATCCACTTGCAAATCGGAGTGATAGATTAGAATCTAGAGCCAACGGTAAGTTTTCTATGTTGAACCATTACACCATTGAAAAACTGGTTACGTTTGCAATCGAAAGAAAAATGACTATAGTTGAAGAGGTAATGGCCCCTAAACAATGTTCTGGGATGAAAAATACAGCTTCAGTGAAATCCGTTTGCAAATCGGAGTGATAGCCTAGAATTTAGAGCCAACGGTAAGTTTTCTATGTTAAACCATTACACCATTGAAAAACTGGTTACGTTTGCAATCGAAAGAAAAATGACTATAGTTGAAGAGGTAATTGCCCCTAAACTATGTTCTGGGATGAAAGTTACAGTTTCAGTGAAATCCGTTTGCAAATCGGAGTGATAGATTAGAATCTAGAGCCAACGGTACGTTTTCTATGTTAAACCATTACACCATTGAAAAACTGGTTACGTTTGCAATCGAAAGAAAAATGACTATAGTTGAAGAGGTAATGGCCACTAAACTATGTTCTGGGATGAAAAATACAGCTTCAGTGAAATCCGTTTGCAAATCGGAGTGATAGATTAGAATCTAGAGCCAACGGTACGTTTTCTATATTAAACCATTACACCATTGAAAAACTGGTTACGTTTGCAATCGAAAGAAAAATGACTATAGTTGAAGAGGTAATGGCCCCTAAACTATGTTCTGGGATGAAAAATACAGCTTCAGTGAAATCCGTTTGCAAATCGGAGTGATAGATTAGAATCTAGAGCCAACGGTACGTTTTCTATGTTAAACCATTACACCATTGAAAAACTGGTTACGTCTGCAATCGAAAGAGAAATGACTATAGTTGAAGAGGTAATGACCCCTAAACTATGTTCTGGGATGAAAGTTACAGCTTCAGTGAAATTCGCTTGCAAATCGGAGTGATAGATTAGAATCTAGAGCCAACGGTAAGTTTTCTATGTTAAACCATTACACCATTGAAAAACTGGTTACGTTTGCAATCGAAAGAAAAATGACTATAGTTGAAGAGGTAATTGCCCCTAAACTATGTTCTGGGATGAAAGTTACAGTTTCAGTGAAATCCGTTTGCAAATCGGAGTGATAGATTAGAATCTAGAGCCAACGGTACGTTTTCTATGTTAAACCATTACACCATTGAAAAACTGGTTACGTTTGCAATCGAAAGAAAAATGACTATAGTTGAAGAGGTAATGGCCCCTAAACTATGTTCTGGGATGAAAAATACAGCTTCAGTGAAATCCGTTTGCAAATCGGAGTGATAGATTAGAATCTAGAGCCAACGGTACGTTTTCTATGTTAAACCATTACACCATTGAAAAACTGGTTACGTCTGCAATCGAAAGAAAAATGACTATAGTTGAAGAGGTAATGACCCCTAAACTATGTTCTGGGATGAAAGTTACAGCTCCAGTGAAATCCGCTTGCAAATCGGAGTGATAGATTAGAATCTAGAGCCAACGGTAAGTTTTCTATGTTGAACCATTACACCATTGAAAAACTGGTTACGTTTGCAATCGAAAGAAAAATGACTATAGTTGAAGAGGTAATGGCCCCTAAACAATGTTCTGGGATGAAAAATACAGCTTCAGTGAAATCCGTTTGCAAATCGGAGTGATAGCCTAGAATCTAGAGCCAACGGTAAGTTTTCTATGTTAAACCATTACACCATTGAAAAACTGGTTACGTTTGCAATCGAAAGAAAAATGACTATAGTTGAAGAGGTAATTGCCCCTAAACTATGTTCTGGGATGAAAGTTACAGTTTCAGTGAAATCCGTTTGCAAATCGGAGTGATAGATTAGAATCTAGAGCCAACGGTACGTTTTCTATGTTAAACCATTACACCATTGAAAAACTGGTTACGTTTGCAATAGAAAGAAAAATGACTATAGTTGAAGAGGTAATGGCCCCTAAACTATGTTCTGGGATGAAAGTTACAGCTTCAGTGAAATCCGTTTGCAAATCGGAGTGATAGATTAGAATCTAGAGCCAACGGTACGTTTTCTATGTTAAACCATTACACCATTGAAAAACTGGTTACGTCTGCAATCGAAAGAAAAATGACTATAGTTGAAGAGGTAATGACCCCTAAACTATGTTCTGGGATGAAAGTTACAGCTTCAGTGAAATCCGCTTGCAAATCGGAGTGATAGATTAGAATCTAGAGCCAACGGTAAGTTTTCTATGTTGAACCATTACACCATTGAAAAACTGGTTACGTTTGCAATCGAAAGAAAAATGACTATAGTTGAAGAGGTAATGGCCCCTAAACTATGTTCTGGGATGAAAAATACAGCTTCAGTGAAATCCGTTTGCAAATCGGAGTGATAGATTAGAATCTAGAGCCAACGGTACGTTTTCTATGTTAAACCATTACACCATTGAAAAACTGGTTACGTTTGCAATAGAAAGAAAAATGACTATAGTTGAAGAGGTAATGGCCCCTAAACTATGTTCTGGGATGAAAGTTACAGCTTCAGTGAAATCCGTTTGCAAATCGGAGTGATAGATTAGAATCTAGAGCCAACGGTACGTTTTCTATGTTAAACCATTACACCATTGAAAAACTGGTTACGTTTGCAATCGAAAGAAAAATGACTGTAGTTGAAGAGGTAATGGCCCCTAAACTATGTTCTGGGATGAAAAATACAGCTTCAGTGAAATCCGTTTGCAAATCGGAGTAATAGATTAGAATCTAGAGCCAACGGTACGTTTTCTATGTTAAACCATTACACCATTGAAAAACTGGTTACGTTTGCAATCGAAAGAAAAATGACTATAGTTGAAGAGGCCCTAAACTATGTTCTGGGATGAAAGTTATAGCTTCAGTGAAATCTGTTTGCAAATCGGAGTGATAGATTAGAATCTAGAGCCAACGGTACGTTTTCTATGTTAAACCATTACACCATTGAAAAACTGGTTACGTTTGCAATCGAAAGAAAAATGACTATAGTTGAAGAGGTAATGGCCCCTAAACTATGTTCTGGGATGAAAAATACAGCTTCAGTGAAATCCGTTTGCAAATCGGAGTGATAGATTAGAATCTAGAGCCAACGGTACGTTTTCTATGTTAAACCATTACACCATTGAAAAACTTGTTACGTTTGCAATCGAAAGAAAAATGACTATAGTTGAAGAGGTAATGGCCCCTAAACTATGTTGTGGGATGAAAAATACAGTTTCAGTGAAATCCGTTTGCAAATCGGATTGATAGATTAGAATCTAGAGCCAACGGTACGTTTTCTATGTTAAACCATTACACCATTGAAAAACTGGTTACGTTTGCAATCGAAAGAAAAATGACTATAGTTGAAGAGGTAATGGCCCCTAAACAATGTTCTGGGATGAAAAATACAGCTTCAGTGAAATCCGTTTGCAAATCGGAGTGATAGATTAGAATCTAGAGCCAACGGTACGTTTTCTATGTTAAACCATTACACCATTGAAAAACTGGTTACGTTTGCAATCGAAAGAAAAGTGACTATAGTTGAAGAGGTAATGGCCCCTAAACAATGTTCTGGGATGAAAAATACAGCTTCAGTGAAATCCGTTTGCAAATCGGAGTGATAGATTAGAATCTAGAGCCAACGGTACGTTTTCTATGTTAAACCATTACACCATTGAAAAACTGGTTACGTTTGCAATCGAAAGAAAAATGACTATAGTTGAAGAGGTAATGGCCCCTAAGCTATGTTCTGGGATGAAAAATACAGCTTCAGTGAAATCCGTTTGCAAATCGGAGTGATAGATTAGAATCTAGAGCCAACGGTACGTTTTCTATGTTAAACCATTACACCATTGAAACACTGGTTACGTTTGCAATCGAAAGAAAAATGACTATAGTTGAAGAGGTAATGGCCCCTAAACTATGTTCTGGGATGAAAAATACAGCTTCAGTGAAATGTGTTTGCAAATCGGAGTGATAGATTAGAATCTAGAGCCAACGGTACGTTTTCTATGTTAAACCATTACACCATTGAAAAACTGGTTACGTTTGCAATCGAAAGAAAAATGACTATAGTTGAAGAGGTAATGGCCCCTAAACTATGTTCTGGGATGAAAGTTACAGCTTCAGTGAAATCCGTTTGCAAATCTGAGTGATAGATTAGAATCTAGAGCCAACGGTACGTTTTCTATGTTAAACCATTACACCATTGAAAAACTGGTTACGTTTGCAATCGAAAGAAAAATGACTATAGTTGAAGAGGTAATGGCCCCTAAACTATGTTCTGGGATGAAAGTTACAGCTTCAGTGAAATCCGTTTGCAAATCGGAGTGATAGATTAGAATCTAGAGCCAACGGTACGTTTTCTATGTTAAACCATTACACCATTGAAAAACTGGTTACGTTTGCAATCGAAAGAAAAATGACTATAGTTGAAGAGGTAATGGCCCCTACACTATGTTCTGGGATGAAAAATACAGCTTCAGTGAAATCCGTTTGCAAATCGGAGTGATAGATTAGAATCTAGAGCCAACGGTACGTTTTCTATGTTAAACCATTACACCATTGAAAAACTGGTTACGTCTGCAATCGAAAGAAAAATGACTATAGTTGAAGAGGTAATGGCCCCTAAACTATGTTCTGGGATGAAAAATACAGCTTCAGTGAAATCCGCTTGCAAATCGGAGTGATAGATTAGAATCTAGAGCCAACGGTAAGTTTTCTATGTTGAACCATTACACCATTGAAAAACTGGTTACATTTGCAATCGAAAGAAAAATGACTATAGTTGAAGAGGTAATGGCCCCTAAACAATGTTCTGGGATGAAAAATACAGCTTCAGTGAAATCCGTTTGCAAATCGGAGTGATAGCCTAGAATCTAGAGCCAACGGTAAGTTTTCTATGTTAAACCATTACACCATTGAAAAACTGGTTACGTTTGCAATCGAAAGAAAAATGACTATAGTTGAAGAGTTAATTGCCCCTAAACTATGTTCTGGGATGAAAGTTACAGTTTCAGTGAAATCCGTTTGCAAATCGGAGTGATAGATTAGAATCTAGAGCCAACGGTACGTTTTCTATGTTAAACCATTACACCATTGAAAAACTGGTTACGTTTGCAATCGAAAGAAAAATGACTATAGTTGAAGAGGTAATGGCCCCTAAACTATGTTCTGGGATGAAAAATACAGCTTCAGTGAAATCCGTTTGCAAATCGGAGTGATAGATTAGAATCTAGAGCCAACGGTACGTTTTCTATGTTAAACCATTACACCATTGAAAAACTGGTTACGTTTGCAATCGAAAGAAAAATGACTATAGTTGAAGAGGTAATGGCCCCTAAACTATGTTCTGGGATGAAAGTTACAGCTTCAGTGAAATCCGTTTGCAAATCGGAGTGATAGATTAGAATCTAGAGCCAATGGTACGTTTTCTATGTTAAACCATTACACCATTGAAAAACTGGTTACGTTTGCAATCGAAAGAAAAATGACTATAGTTGAAGAGGTAATGGCCCCTAAACTATGTTCTGGGATGAAAAATACAGCTTCAGTGAAATCCGTTTGCAAATCGGAGTGATAGATTAGAATCTAGAGCCAACGGTACGTTTTCTATGTTAAACCATTACACCATTGAAAAACTGGTTACGTCTGCAATCGAAAGAAAAATGACTATAGTTGAAGAGGTAATGGCCCGTAAACTATGTTCTGGGATGAAAGTTACAGTTTCAGTGAAATCCGTTTGCAAATCGGAGTAATAGATTAGAATCTAGAGCCAACAGTACGTTTTCTATGTTAAACCATTACACCATTGAAAAACTTGTTACGTTTGCAATCGAAAGAAAAATGACTATAGTTGAAGAGGTAATGACCCCTAAACAATGTTCTGGGATGAAAAATACAGCTTCAGTGAAATCCGTTTGCAAATCGGAGTGATAGCCTAGAATCTAGAGCCAACGGTACGTTTTCTATGTTAAACCATTACACCACTGAAAAACTGGTTACGTTTGCAATCGAAAGAAAAATGACTATAGTTGAAGAGGTAATGGCCCCTAAACTATGTTCTGGGATGAAAGTTACAGCTTCAGTGAAATCCGTTTGCAAATCGGAGTGATAGATTAGAATCTAGAGCCAACGGTACGTTTTCTATGTTAAACCATTACACCATTGAAAAACTGGTTACGTTTGCAATCGAAAGAAAAATGACTATAGTTGAAGAGGTAATGGCCCCTAAACTATGTTCTGGGATGAAAAATACAGCTTCAGTGAAATCCGTTTGCAAATCGGAGTGATAGATTAGAATCTAGAGCCAACGGTACGTTTTCTATGTTAAACCATTACACCATTGAAAAACTGGTTACGTCTGCAATCGAAAGAAAAATGACTATAGTTGAAGAGGTAATGGCCCCTAAACTATGTTCTGGGATGAAAAATACAGCTTCAGTGAAATCCGCTTGCAAATCGGAGTGATAGATTAGAATCTAGAGCCAATGGTAAGTTTTCTATGTTGAACCATTACACCATTGAAAAACTGGTTACGTTTGCAATCGAAAGAAAAATGACTATAGTTGAAGAGGTAATGGCCCCTAAACAATGTTCTGGGATGAAAAATACAGCTTCAGTGAAATCCGTTTGCAAATCGGAGTGATAGCCTAGAATCTAGAGCCAACGGTACGTTTTCTATGTTAAACCATTACACCATTGAAAAACTGGTTACGTTTGCAATCGAAAGAAAAATGACTATAGTTGAAGAGGTAATGGCCCCTAAACTATGTTCTGGGATGAAAGTTACAGCTTCAGTGAAATCCGTTTGCAAATCGGAGTGATAGATTAGAATCTAGAGCCAACGGTACGTTTTCTATGTTAAACCATTACACCATTGAAAAACTGGTTACGTTTGCAATCGAAAGAAAAATGACTATAGTTGAAGAGGTAATGGCCCCTAAACAATGTTCTGGGATGAAAAATACAGCTTCAGTGAAATCCGTTTGCAAATCGGAGTGATAGATTAGAATCTAGAGCCAACGGTAAGTTTTCTATGTTAAACCATTACACCATTGAAAAACTGGTTACGTTTGCAATCGAAAGAAAAATGACTATAGTTGAAGAGGTAATGGCCCGTAAACTATGTTCTGGGATGAAAGTTACAGTTTCAGTGAAATCCGTTTGCAAATCGGAGTAATAGATTAGAATCTAGAGCCAACAGTACGTTTTCTATGTTAAACCATTACACCATTGAAAAACTTGTTACGTTTGCAATCGAAAGAAAAATGACTATAGTTGAAGAGGTAATGGCCCCTAAACTATGTTCTGGGATGAAAAATACAGCTTCAGTGAAATCCGTTTGCAAATCGGAGTGATAGATTAGAATCTAGAGCCAACGGTACGTTTTCTATGTTAAACCATTACACCATTGAAAAACTGGTTACGTCTGCAATCGAAAGAAAAATGACTATAGTTGAAGAGGTAATGACCCCTAAACTATGTTCTGGGATGAAAGTTACAGCTCCAGTGAAATCCACTTGCAAATCGGAGTGATAGATTAGAATCTAGAGCCAACGGTAAGTTTTCTATGTTGAACCATTACACCATTGAAAAACTGGTTACGTTTGCAATCGAAAGAAAAATGACTATAGTTGAAGAGGTAATGGCCCCTAAACAATGTTCTGGGATGAAAAATACAGCTTCAGTGAAATCCGTTTGCAAATCGGAGTGATAGCCTAGAATCTAGAGCCAACGGTAAGTTTTCTATGTTAAACCATTACACCATTGAAAAACTGGTTACGTTTGCAATCGAAAGAAAAATGACTATAGTTGAAGAGGTAATTGCCCCTAAACTATGTTCTGGGATGAAAGTTACAGTTTCAGTGAAATCCGTTTGCAAATCGGAGTGATAGATTAGAATCTAGAGCCAACGGTACGTTTTCTATGTTAAACCATTACACCATTGAAAAACTGGTTACGTTTGCAATCGAAAGAAAAATGACTATAGTTGAAGAGGTAATGGCCACTAAACTATGTTCTGGGATGAAAAATACAGCTTCAGTGAAATCCGTTTGCAAATCGGAGTGATAGATTAGAATCTAGAGCCAACGGTACGTTTTCTATATTAAACCATTACACCATTGAAAAACTGGTTACGTTTGCAATCGAAAGAAAAATGACTATAGTTGAAGAGGTAATGGCCCCTAAACTATGTTCTGGGATGAAAAATACAGCTTCAGTGAAATCCGTTTGCAAATCGGAGTGATAGATTAGAATCTAGAGCCAACGGTACGTTTTCTATGTTAAACCATTACACCATTGAAAAACTGGTTACGTCTGCAATCGAAAGAGAAATGACTATAGTTGAAGAGGTAATGACCCCTAAACTATGTTCTGGGATGAAAGTTACAGCTTCAGTGAAATTCGCTTGCAAATCGGAGTGATAGATTAGAATCTAGAGCCAACGGTAAGTTTTCTATGTTAAACCATTACACCATTGAAAAACTGGTTACGTTTGCAATCGAAAGAAAAATGACTATAGTTGAAGAGGTAATTGCCCCTAAACTATGTTCTGGGATGAAAGTTACAGTTTCAGTGAAATCCGTTTGCAAATCGGAGTGATAGATTAGAATCTAGAGCCAACGGTACGTTTTCTATGTTAAACCATTACACCATTGAAAAACTGGTTACGTTTGCAATCGAAAGAAAAATGACTATAGTTGAAGAGGTAATGGCCCCTAAACTATGTTCTGGGATGAAAAATACAGCTTCAGTGAAATCCGTTTGCAAATCGGAGTGATAGATTAGAATCTAGAGCCAACGGTACGTTTTCTATGTTAAACCATTACACCATTGAAAAACTGGTTACGTCTGCAATCGAAAGAAAAATGACTATAGTTGAAGAGGTAATGACCCCTAAACTATGTTCTGGGATGAAAGTTACAGCTCCAGTGAAATCCGCTTGCAAATCGGAGTGATAGATTAGAATCTAGAGCCAACGGTAAGTTTTCTATGTTGAACCATTACACCATTGAAAAACTGGTTACGTTTGCAATCGAAAGAAAAATGACTATAGTTGAAGAGGTAATGGCCCCTAAACAATGTTCTGGGATGAAAAATACAGCTTCAGTGAAATCCGTTTGCAAATCGGAGTGATAGCCTAGAATCTAAAGCCAACGGTAAGTTTTCTATGTTAAACCATTACACCATTGAAAAACTGGTTACGTTTGCAATCGAAAGAAAAATGACTATAGTTGAAGAGGTAATTGCCCCTAAACTATGTTCTGGGATGAAAGTTACAGTTTCAGTGAAATCCGTTTGCAAATCGGAGTGATAGATTAGAATCTAGAGCCAACGGTACGTTTTCTATGTTAAACCATTACACCATTGAAAAACTGGTTACGTTTGCAATCGAAAGAAAAATTACTATAGTTGAAGAGGTAATGGCCACTAAACTATGTTCTGGGATGAAAGTTACAGTTTCAGTGAAATCCGTTTGCAAATCGGAGTGATAGATTAGAATCTAGAGCCAACAGTACGTTTTCTATGTTAAACCATTACACCATTGAAAAACTTGTTACGTTTGCAATCGAAAGAAAAATGACTATAGTTGAAGAGGTAATGGCCCCTAAACTATGTTCTGGGATGAAAAATACAGCTTCAGTGAAATCCGTTTGCAAATCGGAGTGATAGATTAGAATCTAGAGCCAACGGTACGTTTTCTATGTTAAACCATTACACCATTAAAAAACTGGTTACGTTTGCAATCGAAAGAAAAATGACTATAGTTGAAGAGGTAATGGCCCCTAAACTATGTTCTGGGATGAAAAATACAGCTTCAGTGAAATCCGTTTGCAAATCGGAGTGATAGATTAGAATCTAGAGCCAACGGTACGTTTTCTATGTTAAACCATTACACCATTGAAAAACTGGTTACGTTTGCAATCGAAAGAAAAATGACTATAGTTGAAGAGGTAATGGCCCCTAAACTATGTTCTGGGATGAAAGTTACAGCTTCAGTGAAATCCGTTTGCAAATCGGAGTGATAGATTAGAATCTAGAGCCAACGGTACGTTTTCTATGTTAAACCATTACACCATTGAAAAACTGGTTACGTTTGCAATCGAAAGAAAAATGACTATAGTTGAAGAGGTAATGGCCCCTAAACAATGTTCTGGGATGAAAAATACAGCTTCAGTGAAATCCGTTTGCAAATCGGAGTGATAGATTAGAATCTAGAGCCAACGGTAAGTTTTCTATGTTAAACCATTACACCATTGAAAAACTGGTTACGTTTGCAATCGAAAGAAAAATGACTATAGTTGAAGAGGTAATGGCCCCTAAACTATGTTCTGGGATGAAAAATACAGCTTCAGTGAAATCCGTTTGCAAATCGGAGTAATAGATTAGAATCTAGAGCCAACAGTACGTTTTCTATGTTAAACCATTACACCATTGAAAAACTTGTTACGTTTGCAATCGAAAGAAAAATGACTATAGTTGAAGAGGTAATGGCCCCTAAACTATGTTCTGGGATGAAAAATACAGCTTCAGTGAAATCCGTTTGCAAATCGGAGTGATAGATTAGAATCTAGAGCCAACGGTACGTTTTCTATGTTAAACCATTACACCATTGAAAAACTGGTTACGTTTGCAATCGAAAGAAAAATGACTATAGTTGAAGAGGTAATGGCCCCTAAACTATGTTCTGGGATGAAAAATACAGCTTCAGTGAAATCCATTTGCAAATCGGAGTGATAGATTAGAATCTAGAGCCAACGGTACGTTTTTTATGTTAAACCATTACACCATTGAAAAACTGGTTACGTCTGCAATCGAAAGAAAAATGACTATAGTTGAAGAGGTAATGACCCCTAAACTATGTTCTGGGATGAAAGTTACAGCTTCAGTGAAATCCGCTTGCAAATCGGAGTGATAGATTAGAATCTAGAGCCAACGGTAAGTTTTCTATGTTGAACCATTACACCATTGAAAAACTGGTTACGTTTGCAATCGAAAGAAAAATGACTATAGTTGAAGAGGTAATGGCCCCTAAACAATGTTCTGGGATGAAAAATACAGCTTCAGTGAAATCCGTTTGCAAATCGGAGTGATAGCCTAGAATCTAGAGCCAACGGTAAGTTTTCTATGTTAAACCATTACACCATTGAAAAACTGGTTACGTTTGCAATCGAAAGAAAAATGACTATAGTTGAAGAGGTAATTGCCCCTAAACTATGTTCTGGGATGAAAGTTACAGTTTCAGTGAAATCCGTTTGCAAATCGGAGTGATAGATTAGAATCTAGAGCCAACGGTACGTTTTCTATGTTAAACCATTACACCATTGAAAAACTGGTTACGTTTGCAACCGAAAGAAAAATGACTATAGTTGAAGAGGTAATGGCCCCTAAACTATGTTCTGGGATGAAAAATACAGCTTCAGTGAAATCCGTTTGCAAATCGGAGTGATAGATTAGAATCTAGAGCCAACGGTACGTTTTTTATGTTAAACCATTACACCATTGAAAAACTGGTTACGTCTGCAATCGAAAGAAAAATGACTATAGTTGAAGAGGTAATGACCCCTAAACTATGTTCTGGGATGAAAGTTACAGCTTCAGTGAAATCCGCTTGCAAATCGGAGTGATAGATTAGAATCTAGAGCCAACGGTAAGTTTTCTATGTTGAACCATTACACCATTGAAAAACTGTGGAAGCATACTTGTGAGATATAATACGGAAGGGGTATGGCCTGATTGAATACAAACACCTCAAATATTTATAAAAATACAAAACTTTATTATTCATTTACAAAAAACTTATGCAGAAATAACATAAAACCATGTATAGCGGAAGGAAAACCCCCAGCTCCCAAAGCACCCACACCCCAAAACCCGCTATACCCAGAGCCCTCTACTCTGATGAAATCCAGCCAATGGACTTAGTGCACATATATAATAATTCAAAGCTGCGCAGCTTAATGACAAAAAATCAAAAAATCAAAAAATCTCCAGAGCACAAGCAAAAAACTCAAAAATCAAAAATCAAAAATTAGGATGCAATAAAGGAGTTCAGACTGGTCACCTAATGGATATCAACATTCCGGTGTAGAGAGAGGTCAAAGCAAGGAGCAGGTGTCCTCAACTCCCAGCACACCATGCCGACAAGTCAATTCTGACAGCTTGTTGGTTGTTGCACACACACCAAGAGCAAATATATTGCAGCATTAGTTGAAAGCAAAAAGTCCATATAGCAATGGCTCATTAGCAGACAGCAGATAGATGAAAACAGCGTTATTGCCAGCAGTTCCTTGCAAATCTGCAGAAGCACTAGGGCTAGTATGTAGCAGCATAAATGGAATCAAAAGTCCATGCAGCAGGGGCTTGATGGCTACAAGCAGGTTAACAAATGTAGGCAGTGTTGATATTAGCAGATCCTTGCAAGAAAGCACATCATTGCTGAAAGCAGGTCAAACAGCCAGTAGATAAAAAATCAGCAGCAGCAATGGCCATGAAGCATAATAGCACTGTATGTCAGCCGAACATATAAATAAAAGGTGTGTGATTGCCCAGTGGGCTCTTACTCATCCGGGCAGATTCCGGCAACTAACAGCGGTGTAGGCTGGGAGGAGGTGATGTCCTAGAGGAGCATGGGGACTCAGGTGCCAGGGGGGTCCACCGCCATAGAGGACGGCGTCCTCGATCGATTTCGCCGGCTACTACCGGCTTCTTCAGGAGGCGTGTCCGACAAAGCCGTGACACGCTTCCTATGTAGTCGCCGCCGCCCAATCCGGCCATACCACACTGCCACCCGCGCCCCCGCCCCCCGGCCAATGCGAGCAGGGGGGCGGGGCGGGCAGACGCGACGGGCGAGCCAACCAATGGTGCGCCCGGCGCGTCCGCCAAGCCCCGCCCCCCCGCACGCACGCAGGCCCGGGGACAGGGGCGAGGGAGACCAGGAAGCCGGATCGGGCGGCGGGGACGCACAGGAAGCGCGCACAGAACGTCAATAATCGGATAATTACAAAATTCAAATATTCTATCATTGCATTATAATTAGCCTTTTATCTAAACCAGATTCATATTCATATAAGGCAGCAGCCAATACAATATCATGACATAAGATAATGTGTCCCAGGAATGAAATAGGCACTCTAGAAAATATCCATGTGGTGCCAATCATATGGGACAAGTATATCACCAAATAGGTGAAGTTACCAAACATAAAGACTAATTGAAAACTAATTGTAAAGGCCACGAGAGTACCCCAATGGGACAGATGGTCCCCCCCCTTTGTTTTAAAAGCAGCAGACAGCAGAACAGGAATGCAACAGCAGCACCCCCGAGACCCACAAGCAAACGAGACTAGATGGGCAAAAATGGGGCATAACTGATGTTCTCATTTAAGCCGGGATACCTGGTTGCATCTAACTCAAATATCCATCTGGCTTCTTTTTGTAACAAGAGACGGTCCATATTCCCTCCTCTAGGTGAACCGTGGATCCTATCCAGTCCAATAAACCGCAGAGATGAATATCTGCCGTTATGGGTTTCTTTAAAGTGCCTTGCCACCGGGGTGAGACCGGCCGCTCCCGAACTCTTAATACTAGTAATGTGCTGCGACATCCTAGAACGAAATTCGTTCCTAGTTTTTCCCACATAAAATGCCCCACAGGGGCAGATCAGTAGATAAACAACAAGAACAGTGCCACAATTGACATAGTGTGAGAGCGACCAATCCCTACCATCCGGCAGCAACACACTCCTTCCAACCTGAATAAAACGGCACATGGTGCAACCACCACAAGTGTACGTGCCTGTAAGTTTGCAATGCTTGGTGCTGGATTGGGGATCCACAAAGTGGCTCTTCACCACTAGATCACGAAGAGAGGGTGCTCTACGGAAGGACAGAAGGGGAGTATCCGATACAATGGTGCTCAATTTGGCATCGTTCGTCAGGATATGCCAATGTTTCTTCAGAATGTGGGAAATCTCTCTATGTTGGGCTGAAAATTTAGTACAGAATCTCGGTCTCTGTTTGTCGCTCCCGGCGGGGCACCGTTTCCCAGCCAGGAGCGATGACCTCGAACTAGCATCTGCCCGTTTGTATGCTTTAATCAGATTTTTATCACTGTACCCCCTTTCTCGAAATCTCGACCTCAGGCGAGATGCCTCCTCATGAAAAGTTTCCTCATCGGAACAGTTCCGGCGAATACGTAAGTATTGGCCAGTGGGAATACCCTTAATGGTATGTGCAGGGTGAAAACTTTCAGCCCTTAATAAAGAATTTGTCGCTGTCTCTTTTCTATATAGACATGTTGAGATATGGCCATCGCCGGAGATCGAGATCAAGAGATCTAGGAAAGGGACATGTGTTGGACTCATCTGCATGGTGAATTTAAGATTCCGAGTATTGTTGTTAATAATGTTAACAAATCGAGTGAGGAGATCGGGGTCCCCTGTCCAGAAGACGAGGATGTCGTCAATGTACCTGTGCCACGCCACAATGTGGCACAGGTACATCGAGAGACCCTCATCCGCGAACAGCTCCCTTTCCCACGCCCCCAGGTACAGGTTAGCATACGACGGAGCACATGTCGTGCCCATCGCTGCCCCCTGCACCTGGAGGTAGTGGGATCCCTCAAAAAGAAAAATGTTGTTCGTTAAGATGAACTCGAGTAAAGTCAACAAAAACATGTTGTGAGCTGTGTGTTGAATACCCAGCTCTCCCAGAAACATACTCACTGCATCTACCCCTAATTGATGGGGGATGCTGGAATAGAGGGCCTCCACATCCAGAGCCACCAGTAAAGTGCCAGGGGGCAGCTGCAGGCCCTCAAGGGCTCGCAATAAAAACGATGAATCGCGTACATAAGATGGTAAAGATTGTACATGTGACTGAAGATGTCTGTCAACGTACATGCTGGCACGTTCCGTCAGGGAGCCCCTGCCCGACACTATCGGTCGGCCTGGGGGTTTGCTCAAGTTCTTGTGAACTTTTGGTAATGCGTAAAAAGTTGGCAGAATGGGATCCAAAACCTTCAGAAAAATGGCCGTTTCATAATCAATAACTGTCCGAGTCAAGGCATCCTCAATGATGTCAAACAATGCCCTCTGACACTTCGTGGCTCTGGACGGGGAGACCCTCAAATAACATTCCCGTTTGTTCAAAATCTGTAGACACATATCCCTATAGGATCCCGCCTTCATCAGCACCACGTTACCCCCCTTATCGGATGGTTTGATCACCCACTCTTTATTCATAGTTAGTTTAGAAAGTGTGTCCCGTTCAATAACACTTAGGTTGTCAACATCCGACTTATGCCCCCCCAGTCTCGAAATCTCCCTCTCCACCACTTCAATGAAGGTCTTCAAATTTGGACATAAAGTAAAGGGTGGAAATTTCTTAGATTTATTCCTGAGACCAACCTGGTCCAGGTGCGGGACATGGTAGGATGCATAGCATCCCATCCGGTCTGTCGCCGCATCCTGGGTCAATGGACCTTGCAAGTCCATCAGATCCTGGAGAGCAGCTAAGTCCTCATCTGACCACGGCTTCTCCACATCGCATGTGGGTATTCGTTGTGGTTTATCCCCATATAAAGCCTGCAACAGAATCCTTCTACCAAAGAGGTGTAAATCTACAATGGTCTCAAAAATGTCCATATTGTATGTAGGGCAAAATCCTAGACCCTTAGACAGTAGCATATAATACTCATCAGGAATACTCTCTCCTGTAAGATTAATAATTTCAAACTTTCTGTTAACTAAAGCCCTATCGTTCTCACTAGGGCTCTTCATTTCCCCACCCCCTGTCCATTGGCTAAAAAAGCCGAGGCAGCTGATGAGGAGGGCAAGGCTGCATCGGAGTCTTCCTGACATGATGAACTGGAATCCTGTTGGACCAATTCCTTATTTTTTGTAACTTTCTTGCTTCCTGTCTTTGATACACCGTTTTTAATTTGTTTGTGTCTAAGATTATATTGACGGGGATTATCGTTACCGGATATGGAGCTGCCTGAAGCCGCTCCACTACCGCCTCTAGTGGAGTCTGACTCCTCTGTACCAGAGGGTTGTTGTATAGGATCTTCTTTGGGAGGTTTGGGCTTAATGGGAAACCTTTTCCTGGGATTGCTCCACCTGTAGGCGGAACCTGTTTTGTATGCTGTTCTGTCCTGCAATACTTTTTTATCTCTATATATCACTAGATTTTTGTTAAACTGAGTGATGTGCCTATCTAGTTCCTCACTGCGTATCTTGTAGAGAGGATCCTCAGAGAATGAACTGATAGATTCAGTCACCCTCTGGATTTCCTCTTCCAACGTACTTAGATCCTCCGTATCCAATTCATTCATTAGAGTCAGGCAAATTTTTGCACAGCATTCGAAATTCTTTTCCCACCGTTTTTTGAAATCTTCACTAAGGTTTCTGCGATGAGGAAAGATCTGAAACCGTAGCCAGAGAGGAGAGAACTGCTCATCCAGGTAAATTTTGTTATACTTGATGTTCCACCAAATCCTGGATTTTCTTTCATATAGTCTGTTCAATCTCCTGAATCCACCATTAATTAATTGTTGTGCGTCTCTAGTTCCCTGCGTCTGCGTACATTCCCGCTCCACCCGCGCTAAAAGGTTGTCCCACCGGAGCATCTCGTGGCCTACCTGCTGCAAAAAACACCTTTCGTATCACCCCGGGCCCTGAGGGTCCACTTAACCTCTGTAAATTAGGTATTAATCTCCAAGGGTGTACTCAGGTGTAAACAATTTTGTGGTCACTCAGGACATCCCCCTCCTAATACACATAGGAAGCATACTTGTGAGATATAATACGGAAGGGGTATGGCCTGATTGAATACAAACACCTCAAATATTTATAAAAATACAAAACTTTATTATTCATTTACAAAAAACTTATGCAGAAATAACATAAAACCATGTATAGCGGAAGGAAAACCCCCAGCTCCCAAAGCACCCACACCCCATTACACCATTGAAAAACTGGTTACGTTTGCAACCGAAAGAAAAATGACTATAGTTGAAGAGGTAATGGCCCCTAAACTATGTTCTGGGATGAAAAATACAGCTTCAGTGAAATCCGTTTGCAAATCGGAGTGATAGATTAGAATCTAGAGCCAACGGTACGTTTTTTATGTTAAACCATTACACCATTGAAAAACTGGTTACGTCTGCAATCGAAAGAAAAATGACTATAGTTGAAGAGGTAATGACCCCTAAACTATGTTCTGGGATGAAAGTTACAGCTTCAGTGAAATCCGCTTGCAAATCGGAGTGATAGATTAGAATCTAGAGCCAACGGTAAGTTTTCTATGTTGAACCATTACACCATTGAAAAACTGGTTACGTTTGCAATCGAAAGAAAAATGACTATAGTTGAAGAGGTAATGGCCCCTAAACAATGTTTTGGGATGAAAAATACAGCTTCAGTGAAATCCGTTTGCAAATCGGAGTGATAGCCTAGAATCTAGAGCCAACGGTACGTTTTCTATGTTAAACCATTACACCATTGAAAAACTGGTTACGTTTGCAATCGAAAGAAAAATGACTATAGTTGAAGAGGTAATGGCCCCTAAACTATGTTCTGGGATGAAAGTTACAGCTTCAGTGAAATCCGTTTGCAAATCGGAGTGATAGATTAGAATCTAGAGCCAACGGTACGTTTTCTATGTTAAACCATTACACCATTGAAAAACTGGTTACGTTTGCAATCGAAAGAAAAATGACTATAGTTGAAGAGGTAATGGCCCCTAAACTATGTTCTGGGATGAAAAATACAGCTTCAGTGAAATCCGTTTGCAAATCGGAGTGATAGATTAGAATCTAGAGCCAACGGTACGTTTTCTATGTTAAACCATTACACCATTGAAAAACTGGTTACGTCTGCAATCGAAAGAAAAATGACTATAGTTGAAGAGGTAATGGCCCCTAAACTATGTTCTGGGATGAAAAATACAGCTTCAGTGAAATCCGCTTGCAAATCGGAGTGATAGATTAGAATCTAGAGCCAACGGTAAGTTTTCTATGTTGAACCATTACACCATTGAAAAACTGGTTACGTTTGCAATCGAAAGAAAAATGACTATAGTTGAAGAGGTAATGGCCCCTAAACAATGTTCTGGGATGAAAAATACAGCTTCAGTGAAATCCGTTTGCAAATCGGAGTGATAGCCTAGAATCTAGAGCCAACGGTAAGTTTTCTATGTTAAACCATTACACCATTGAAAAACTGGTTACGTTTGCAATCGAAAGAAAAATGACTATAGTTGAAGAGGTAATTGCCCCTAAACTATGTTCTGGGATGAAAGTTACAGTTTCAGTGAAATCCGTTTGCAAATCGGAGTGATAGATTAGAATCTAGAGCCAACGGTACGTTTTCTATGTTAAACCATTACACCATTGAAAAACTGGTTACGTTTGCAATCGAAAGAAAAATGACTATAGTTGAAGAGGTAATGGCCCCTAAACTATGTTCTGGGATGAAAAATACAGCTTCAGTGAAATCCGTTTGCAAATCGGAGTGATAGATTAGAATCTAGAGCCAACGGTACGTTTTCTATGTTAAACCATTACACCATTGAAAAACTGGTTACGTTTGCAATCGAAAGAAAAATGACTATAGTTGAAGAGGTAATGGCCCCTAAACTATGTTCTGGGATGAAAGTTACAGCTTCAGTGAAATCCGTTTGCAAATCGGAGTGATAGATTAGAATCTAGAGCCAACGGTACGTTTTCTATGTTAAACCATTACACCATTGAAAAACTGGTTACGTTTGCAATCGAAAGAAAAATGACTATAGTTGAAGAGGTAATGGCCCCTAAACTATGTTCTGGGATGAAAAATACAGCTTCAGTGAAATCCGTTTGCAAATCGGAGTGATAGATTAGAATCTAGAGCCAACGGTACGTTTTCTATGTTAAACCATTACACCATTGAAAAACTGGTTACGTCTGCAATCGAAAGAAAAATGACTATAGTTGAAGAGGTAATGGCCCGTAAACTATGTTCTGGGATGAAAGTTACAGTTTCAGTGAAATCCGTTCGCAAATCGGAGTAATAGATTAGAATCTAGAGCCAACAGTACGTTTTCTATGTTAAACCATTACACCATTGAAAAACTTGTTACGTTTGCAATCGAAAGAAAAATGACTATAGTTGAAGAGGTAATGACCCCTAAACTATGTTCTGGGATGAAAGTTACAGCTTCAGTGAAATCCGCTTGCAAATCGGAGTGATAGATTAGAATCTAGAGCCAACGGTAAGTTTTCTATGTTGAACCATTACACCATTGAAAAACTGGTTACGTTTGCAATCGAAAGAAAAATGACTATAGTTGAAGAGGTAATGGCCCCTAATCAATGTTCTGGGATGAAAAATACAGCTTCAGTGAAATCCGTTTGCAAATCGGAGTGATAGCCTAGAATCTAGAGCCAACGGTACGTTTTCTATGTTAAACCATTACACCATTGAAAAACTGGTTACGTTTGCAATCGAAAGAAAAATGACTATAGTTGAAGAGGTAATGGCCCCTAAACTATGTTCTGGGATGAAAGTTACAGCTTCAGTGAAATCCGTTTGCAAATCGGAGTGATAGATTAGAATCTAGAGCCAACGGTATGTTTTCTATGTTAAACCATTACACCATTGAAAAACTGGTTACGTTTGCAATCGAAAGAAAAATGACTATAGTTGAAGAGGTAATGGCCCCTAAACTATGTTCTGGGATGAAAAATACAGCTTCAGTGAAATCCGTTTGCAAATCGGAGTGATAGATTAGAATCTAGAGCCAACGGTACGTTTTCTATGTTAAACCATTACACCATTGAAAAACTGGTTACGTCTGCAATCGAAAGAAAAATGACTATAGTTGAAGAGGTAATGGCCCCTAAACTATGTTCTGGGATGAAAAATACAGCTTCAGTGAAATCCGCTTGCAAATCGGAGTGATAGATTAGAATCTAGAGCCAACGGTAAGTTTTCTATGTTGAACCATTACACCATTGAAAAACTGGTTACGTTTGCAATCGAAAGAAAAATGACTATAGTTGAAGAGGTAATGGCCCCTAAACAATGTTCTGGGATGAAAAATACAGCTTCAGTGAAATCCGTTTGCAAATCGGAGTGATAGCCTAGAATCTAGAGCCAACGGTAAGTTTTCTATGTTAAACCATTACACCATTGAAAAACTGGTTACGTTTGCAATCGAAAGAAAAATGACTATAGTTGAAGAGGTAATTGCCCCTAAACTATGTTCTGGGATGAAAGGTACAGTTTCAGTGAAATCCGTTTGCAAATCGGAGTGATAGATTAGAATCTAGAGCCAACGGTACGTTTTCTATGTTAAACCATTACACCATTGAAAAACTGGTTACGTTTGCAATCGAAAGAAAAATGACTATAGTTGAAGAGGTAATGGCCCGTAAACTATGTTCTGGGATGAAAGTTACAGTTTCAGTGAAATCCGTTTGCAAATCGGAGTAATAGATTAGAATCTAGAGCCAACAGTACGTTTTCTATGTTAAACCATTACACCATTGAAAAACTTGTTACGTTTGCAATCGAAAGAAAAATGACTATAGTTGAAGAGGTAATGGCCCCTAAACTATGTTCTGGGATGAAAAATACAGCTTCAGTGAAATCCGTTTGCAAATCGGAGTGATAGATTAGAATCTAGAGCCAACGGTACGTTTTCTATGTTAAACCATTACACCATTGAAAAACTGGTTACGTTTGCAATCGAAAGAAAAATGACTATAGTTGAAGAGGTAATGGCCCCTAAACTATGTTCTGGGATGAAAAATACAGCTTCAGTGAAATCCGTTTGCAAATCGGAGTGATAGATTAGAATCTAGAGCCAACGGTACGTTTTTTATGTTAAACCATTACACCATTGAAAAACTGGTTACGTCTGCAATCGAAAGAAAAATGACTATAGTTGAAGAGGTAATGACCCCTAAACTATGTTCTGGGATGAAAGTTACAGCTTCAGTGAAATCCGCTTGCAAATCGGAGTGATAGATTAGAATCTAGAGCCAACGGTAAGTTTTCTATGTTGAACCATTACACCATTGAAAAACTGGTTACGTTTGCAATCGAAAGAAAAATGACTATAGTTGAAGAGGTAATGGCCCCTAAACAATGTTCTGGGATGAAAAATACAGCTTCAGTGAAATCCGTTTGCAAATCGGAGTGATAGCCTAGAATCTAGAGCCAACGGTAAGTTTTCTATGTTAAACCATTACACCATTGAAAAACTGGTTACGTTTGCAATCGAAAGAAAAATGACTATAGTTGAAGAGGTAATTGCCCCTAAACTATGTTCTGGGATGAAAGTTACAGTTTCAGTGAAATCCGTTTGCAAATCGGAGTGATAGATTAGAATCTAGAGCCAACGGTACGTTTTCTATGTTAAACCATTACACCATTGAAAAACTGGTTACGTTTGCAATCGAAAGAAAAATGACTATAGTTGAAGAGGTAATGGCCCCTAAACTATGTTCTGGGATGAAAAATACAGCTTCAGTGAAATCCGTTTGCAAATCGGAGTGATAGATTAGAATCTAGAGCCAACGGTACGTTTTCTATGTTAAACCATTACACCATTGAAAAACTGGTTACGTCTGCAATCGAAAGAAAAATGACTATAGTTGAAGAGGTAATGACCCCTAAACTATGTTCTGGGATGAAAGTTACAGCTCCAGTGAAATCCGCTTGCAAATCGGAGTGATAGATTAGAATCTAGAGCCAACGGTAAGTTTTCTATGTTAAACCATTACACCATTGAAAAACTGGTTACGTTTGCAATCGAAAGAAAAATGACTATAGTTGAAGAGGTAATGGCCCGTAAACTATGTTCTGGGATGAAAGTTACAGTTTCAGTGAAATCCGTTTGCAAATCGGAGTAATAGATTAGAATCTAGAGCCAACAGTACGTTTTCTATGTTAAACCATTACACCATTGAAAAACTTGTTACGTTTGCAATCGAAAGAAAAATGACTATAGTTGAAGAGGTAATGGCCCCTAAACTATGTTCTGGGATGAAAAATACAGCTTCAGTGAAATCCGTTTGCAAATCGGAGTGATAGATTAGAATCTAGAGCCAACGGTACGTTTTCTATGTTAAACCATTACACCATTGAAAAACTGGTTACGTTTGCAATCGAAAGAAAAATGACTATAGTTGAAGAGGTAATGGCCCCTAAACTATGTTCTGGGATGAAAAATACAGCTTCAGTGAAATCCGTTTGCAAATCGGAGTGATAGATTAGAATCTAGAGCCAACGGTACGTTTTTTATGTTAAACCATTACACCATTGAAAAACTGGTTACGTCTGCAATCGAAAGAAAAATGACTATAGTTGAAGAGGTAATGACCCCTAAACTATGTTCTGGGATGAAAGTTACAGCTTCAGTGAAATCCGCTTGCAAATCGGAGTGATAGATTAGAATCTAGAGCCAACGGTAAGTTTTCTATGTTGAACCATTACACCATTGAAAAACTGGTTACGTCTGCAATCGAAAGAAAAATGACTATAGTTGAAGAGGTAATGACCCCTAAACTATGTTCTGGGATGAAAGTTACAGCTTCAGTGAAATCCGCTTGCAAATCGGAGTGATAGATTAGAATCTAGAGCCAACGGTAAGTTTTCTATGTTGAACCATTACACCATTGAAAAACTGGTTACGTTTGCAATCGAAAGAAAAATGACTATAGTTGAAGAGGTAATGGCCCCTAAACAATGTTCTGGGATGAAAAATACAGCTTCAGTGAAATCCGTTTGCAAATCGGAGTGATAGCCTAGAATCTAGAGCCAACGGTAAGTTTTCTATGTTAAACCATTACACCATTGAAAAACTGGTTACGTTTGCAATCGAAAGAAAAATGACTATAGTTGAAGAGGTAATTGCCCCTAAACTATGTTCTGGGATGAAAGTTACAGTTTCAGTGAAATCCGTTTGCAAATCGGAGTGATAGATTAGAATCTAGAGCCAACGGTACGTTTTCTATGTTAAACCATTACACCATTGAAAAACTGGTTACGTTTGCAATCGAAAGAAAAATGACTATAGTTGAAGAGGTAATGGCCCCTAAACTATGTTCTGGGATGAAAAATACAGCTTCAGTGAAATCCGTTTGCAAATCGGAGTGATAGATTAGAATCTAGAGCCAACGGTACGTTTTCTATGTTAAACCATTACACCATTGAAAAACTGGTTACGTCTGCAATCGAAAGAAAAATGACTATAGTTGAAGAGGTAATGACCCCTAAACTATGTTCTGGGATGAAAGTTACAGCTCCAGTGAAATCCGCTTGCAAATCGGAGTGATAGATTAGAATCTAGAGCCAACGGTAAGTTTTCTATGTTAAACCATTACACCATTGAAAAACTGGTTACGTTTGCAATCGAAAGAAAAATGACTATAGTTGAAGAGGTAATTGCCCCTAAACTATGTTCTGGGATGAAAGTTACAGTTTCAGTGAAATCCGTTTGCAAATCGGAGTGATAGATTAGAATCTAGAGCCAACGGTACGTTTTCTATGTTAAACCATTACACCATTGAAAAACTGGTTACGTTTGCAATCGAAAGAAAAATGACTATAGTTGAAGAGGTAATGGCCACTAAACTATGTTCTGGGATGAAAAATACAGCTTCAGTGAAATCCGTTTGCAAATCGGAGTGATAGATTAGAATCTAGAGCCAACGGTACGTTTTCTATATTAAACCATTACACCATTGAAAAACTGGTTACGTTTGCAATCGAAAGAAAAATGACTATAGTTGAAGAGGTAATGGCCCCTAAACTATGTTCTGGGATGAAAAATACAGCTTCAGTGAAATCCGTTTGCAAATCGGAGTGATAGATTAGAATCTAGAGCCAACGGTACGTTTTCTATGTTAAACCATTACACCATTGAAAAACTGGTTACGTCTGCAATCGAAAGAAAAATGACTATAGTTGAAGAGGTAATGACCCCTAAACTATGTTCTGGGATGAAAGTTACAGCTTCAGTGAAATCCGCTTGCAAATCGGAGTGATAGATTAGAATCTAGAGCCAACGGTAAGTTTTCTATGTTGAACCATTACACCATTGAAAAACTGGTTACGTTTGCAATCGAAAGAAAAATGACTATAGTTGAAGAGGTAATGGCCCCTAAACTATGTTCTGGGATGAAAAATACAGCTTCAGTGAAATCCGTTTGCAAATCGGAGTGATAGATTAGAATCTAGAGCCAACGGTACGTTTTCTATGTTAAACCATTACACCATTGAAAAACTGGTTACGTTTGCAATAGAAAGAAAAATGACGGGGGGCGCTGTTGCAGTGCCACAGAGTGTGGATGTGTGCTCTGTGAGCTCTGTGTTCCAAGGGCCATCACCGCTATAATATTGGCCGAATCGGGGACATCCATACATCGCCGGATAGCCCTTCACCTGAGCAATGAGAAGAGCCTCCACTGGATACCCCCTGAGAAGCAAGCCCACCGTAAGACCCCTTCTTTCACCGCTGAAAGACAGAAGAAGGTTATCTAAGATGGCCGACAAGGCCCAACAAAAAGCCTCCACAAGCAGCCCTGTTTCCCAGCAAGCCTCTGCCGCTCATCAGGCACCAAAAGGAGCGGATAGAAAACTGACAGGCTCTGCTCCACGCAGCCCTGGCTCCGGATCGCAGCCCATCAATAGGGGGTCCCCCCCACAACACTCCTCACACACCGAGGGCACCACCGCTACGAATCGAGGTAGGTCTGGGAACATCTCACCCCCTAATAAGAAAGAAGCGCCGCGGGCCGCGGGAACGGAAAATACGCATGCCAACACTAGCCCTATGGGAACGAACGCGTACAAAAATACGCATGCCAGCACTACCTCTGGAGGAACAAACGCGACCGAAGGTACGCATGCCAATACTAAGCCTATGGGAACGAACGCGTACAAAAGTACGCATGCCAGCACTAACAATGGAGGAACGAACGCGTACGAAAGTACGCATGCCAATACTATGCCTATGGCACCGAACGCGTACGAAAGCACGCATACCACTGCTGCTATTGCGGGATCGAACGCGTACGAAAATACGCTTACCAACTTACCATCTGATACGCACGCTAGTTCGCATCCCAATATGCAACCACGCGTACAACTAGAATCATTGGACAGCAGACGCACACTGGCGGAAACACATTCGCAAGTAATGCCGCATAGAAGTTCGCTGGATAGGCAAGGAAACCCGCATGATGACCTGCGTAGCAGTACACAAGGCGACCCACAGCATCGCATACCTAGTCCCTTGCATACAATTACACAGCCTACGACACAAAGCAGCATGTCAAACGAGGAGCTCCTAGGCGCGATCACTCGCATTTTTCGATCTGAGTTAAGGGAGGCAGTGAACGAGCTTAATACTAAAATAGACGACCTAGGAGAGAGAGTCCATCTTCTAGAGGGCCAATCAGATGATCTATTATCCGCGGTCCAAATTGATAAGTCCCACATTGATTCACAGGATATCAGAATCACCACTGTGGAAGAAAAAATGGAAGACCTTGAGAATCGGTGTAGACGCTCCAATGTCCGTATCAGAGGCCTTCCCGAATCATTTGATGACTTGAATGCAGTAGCCACAAATCTATTCTCAGCTTTACTCCCTAACATGGAACCATCCCTCATGAGAGTAGTACGCATTCATAGGGCCTTTGCTCGCCCCAGAAACCCGGAGCTGCCTAGGGACGTTATTGCAAGAATTGCATCTGAGGATGCTAGAGACAGTATACTCCTAGCAGCGCGCGACCTGGAACATCTCCCAGCTGTGCCCCAATCAGTCCAAATCTTCGCTGATCTCGCTCCCACCACCATTGTAAAGAGACGCGCACTAAGACCTTACACCTTAGCTTTACAAAGAGCCTCTATTAGATACCGTTGGAGATTCCCTTTTATGCTCACCTTTACAATCAACGGCAGACAATATAATTGTAAAACTCCAGACGAGACAGCAGACGCACTAAATGAAGCGAACATTCCATATACAATCCCACCTCCAACCAACCTGCCCCCCGGGCAGCAAAGATCTCCTAGGAGAAGAAGAAACTGGGAGACGATCGGCAGAGCACGGTTCCAACCCCGGGCTTTGGAGTTCCATCCACGAGATTCATCCCAGGATGATTGAAAGCCGTCACGGAGGAACAACAGGGCCTCATGAGGTAAACTGTGTACCCTGAAAGGCCCTCTAGTAACTCTTTCTTCTGTTCTTTTTCTTCACACCAAGGTCCCCTTTATGATGTGGGACCTCGAGTTCATAGCTGTCACGAGATGTTTCTAATTAGGAAATCTCAGAACACACTAACGTTGGCAGATCCTCTTTATGATGCAGGATCAAGGCCCATTGACTACCCCAGATAACTGTTCATAGTTAAGCCTGAATCTTCACGTTGGTCCTATTGACCCAACAAAATTTGACTAAGGCCCCCTTTATGATGTGGGGCCCATATCTTGCAGGCTTTGAACTGAAGTTTACCACGAACTCTCAACGCAAGGAACTTCCTATACAAGTCAATGGACGATCTCGTGATGGAAGCCTTCTAAGTGAATTAAAGAAATAAAGTGGCAAAAACTAAAAGGGTAAAATAATGTTATAACTTGTCCTGAGGTCTAATGCGGTCCCAGGTCACAAATGGATATAATATCCAGCTTATATCATTTATCTGCTTATGTAAAACTTTAAGTATACAAATAGAAGTTTATTAGCTTTATGTTTAAAATGTTTATCTGAGGTTAACCCCGGTTCAGGCCATCTAGCACTATTCTACACTGTATCGGGTAGATGGCCCTGGAAGTTACTGTGTCCCCCACTTAGTCACCCGAGTGCAGCCTTTTTTATTATGGGCTGTGTCTCGGATGAGTTGTTGGCCCTACGGGGCTATCATAAGGCTTTATGCCTTGTCCTTACCCTTCTTGTAGCAAATATTATAAACTTGAACTTAATACAAGTTACCTGTTATTATCCACCTCAACTTAAATGTATAGTATCTCATTCAACTCAAATTTACCACTTATATTCTTGGGCAATCATTATCATTCTCTCACACTTAGAAAATGGTTAACAAGTCCTTAAACATACTTTCACATAATCCAAGAGGCCTAAACTCTCCCTCGAAATGAAATAAAGCATTTAAGGAATATGTAAAACACTCCCCCGACATCCTGTGCCTACAGGAAACACATTTTACTAAGACGTCCCATCCATCCTTTTTTCACAGAAAATTCCAGAGGTTCTATTTATCTAACTACGCTACAAAGCGTAGAGGAGTAGCCATATTCCTAGCCAATGACCTTTCCATAGAGATACAGCACCAGATCTTGGACACGGAAGGCACATATATTATCCTGCTTGGAAACTACCAGGGGAAGACTATCTGCATTGTTAACGTTTATGCCCCCCCTGATAAACCATTGGACACTATAACCAAGGTCTCTGACTAGATCTCAAATTTGATCTCATGATATGGTCGGGCGATTTTAATACCACTCCAAATGACTCTCTAGATAGGACTAATCCCTCCCGTCCCTCTGATGCTAAAAAGAATAAAGCCTATTTTGATAATTTATTTAGAACCCATTCTTTGGTAGATTCATGGAGGGAACATAATGGCCCTAAGAAAGGTTATACATTTTACTCAGCACCCCATAATACCTACTCAAGGATTGATATGATACTAATTTCCGCGGGTTGGGCTTCGTCTATGGTATACTCAAGACATCTGCTAACACCTTGGTCTGATCACGACCCAGTTTTGACGGTCCTGACCACACCAATAAACAGATCTCAACCATCACCTTGGAGACTCAATGACTCCCTACTCCTAAACTCTGATATTTATGATAAAATAGATACATGTTTAAACAACTACTTCACTGAAAATGAAACTCCAGACATATCCCCAGGGATTTGCTGGATGGCTCACAAAACTGTGATTAGAGGGGAGTTCATACGAATAGCCTCTACCTACAAGAAGGCTAAAAATGTCATCCAATCCAGTCTGGAGCATAAAATACGCCTGTTATCAATTAGGAATCAGACGAATCCTTCTAGATACTTGAAGAAACAGATACAGGATGTCCAACTCCAACTAAATATTATCCTTAATACTGAGGCTGAAAAATCTTTAAGATGGTGCAAGGCGATTTGTTATGAACAAATTAATAAACCAAACAGATGGTTGGCCAAGAAATTGAGAGGTCAGCAGGTGCTTAATAGAATCACCCGAATTAGAAAAGGAGATGGCACAATTACTTCGAATCCGGATAAGATCCACAGCACATTCCTAGACTACTATAAGTCCTTATACCATGATCATCCCGATAATTCCCAAACCGCAGCGCAGTCAGACTTTCTGAATGAAAACATCTTAACATCCCTTTCGGAAGACACGGCCAAGTCACTCAATCAGGACATTACCCAGGAAGAGTTACATGAGGCCATAAAAAGATTGAAAAGACCCAAGGCACCAGGCCCAGACGGCTTGACAGCCCTTTATTATAAAAAATTCGAATACAAACTAGCGCCATCCCTGTTAAAATTTTATAATACTATATTAAAAGGGACTATCCCCCCCCCTGAATTTCTAGCCTCAGCACTGGTCGTCATCCCCAAGCCAAATAGGGATCCCCTGTTAGTAAAGAACTATAGGCCCATCTCCCTCCTAGGAATCGATTATAAATTGCTAACCTCCATATTAGCAGTTAGAATAAATACAGTACTACCGCTCCTTATAAATAAGGATCAAGTGGGGTTTGTTCCCCTCCGGCAGGCACCGGACAATATTCGAAAAGTTATTGACATCCAGTATTGGTGCAAGAGAAAACACATTAATTTAGCTCTCCTTGCCCTGGACATGGAAAAGGCTTTCGACCTTGTAAAATGGTCATATATGAAAGCCACCCTTCAAAAATTTGGATTCAGGGGCAACTACTTAAAAGCCTTAGATGCCCTATATTCCCTTCCTTCCGCAGTATTAAAATTACCCTCCACTCAGAGAACATCATTCCCTATAAAACGCGGGACAAGACAGGGCTGCCCCTTATCACCGGCAATATTTGCCCTCATGATGGAACCTCTGGCCAATGCAATCCGACGCTCCAAGGAAGTCCTAGGAGTGGCGATAGGTAATAGGGAACAGAAAATCAGCCTGTTTGCTGATGATATTCTCCTAACTCTCACGTCCCCACATACCTCTATCCCTAATCTGTTTAGAATTCTTCAAACATTCACAAAATTTTCAGGGCTGAAACTAAATTATGACAAATCGGAACTGATGCTTACTGAAGCATCATTTCGTGACACTACCTCACTAGCAAAATCATTAGGCATACAACCCCAACCCACAAAGATAAAATACTTAGGAATAAATCTTACCCGGGACCCAACTAAACTATATGATTATAATTACCCTGCTTTAATTAGGAAACTCCAGACTGATCTTGAGGCCTGGAACGAATTTCCCATTTCACTTCTAGGACGTGTAATTTCTGTTAAAATGACCCTTCTCCCACGCCTTCTCTATCTTTTCAGAGTGCTACCTATTCCCATAAAGAAGTCGGCTATACATAATCTGCAGCGCCAAATTCAAAGGTTTATTTGGCGCCAGCGGAAACCAAGAATAAAATACCTAACGCTAGCAAGACCTAAGGACAGGGGAGGCCTGGGGGCCCCTATACTCTGGAATTACTATATTGCCGCACAGTTATCTCAGCTGGCGATCGTGAACTCAGGTACCGCTGCCCCTCTGTGGGTAGATGTAGAATCCCAACTATTGAAACCACTGTCCATGCCGGCAATTATGTGGGCCACAAAGATACCGTACCAACATATAAATAAATTATCTCCAGTCTCAGCTCATTCCTTTAAAATATGGAATAAATATAGGTATAAATATGGGTTACAAGCTCCTGTGTCCTGTATGACCCATATACTGAGAAATCCTGACTTCCCCCTAGGCCACAACACATCACAATTTCGATGGTGGTTTGAAAAGGGCCTCTTATTTTTGGGTAAGTTTCTACGAGCTTTTAAAATTATGACACAACAGTATCTATATGAAGAATTTGCTATTCCAGCAGCAGAACGTTATAGGGCAACACAGATACTTAATTTTCTAAAAACCCTTGATAAAAATGATGATGTCCTGATCTATACGCCTTTCGAGGTGCGATGTAGGGGAAGATCGCTGGACAGAGGTTTAATCTCAGAGATTTATGCACTACTGTTGGAGCATGACATGGAGAACAAGTTAAAATGCCAGAGTGATTGGGAAAATGACTGTACAACTACCCTGACAGCGGAAAAATGGGCACATTGTTGCACACAATTGACCAAAAACAGTCTATTTTATTCAACCATAGAGACTTCCTTTAAACTACTTCACAGAGCTCATTACACACCCGCAAGACTGGGAATGTTCTCTGAGTCATGCTCCGACCAGTGTTTTAGAGGCTGTTCTGAAAGAGGAGACACCTGGCATACATGGTGGGCATGCCCTATAGCACAAAACTATTGGAAAAATATATGGAGGAGGTCAGAACTCATTTTGGGTAAGACCATCACCATTGATCCCACAGTAGTTCTGTTGGGCAATAAACCCCCTGCCCTGCCTTATGCTGCCCATAAGTTTCTCCAGTTTATAATGGCACAAGCCAAACGGCACTTAGCCTCCAAATGGCGAGCCCCCTCCTTGTCGGTCGATGCTGTTTTTCAAGGCCTTAACGATACAATGCAATCAGAACATATACTGGCCAAACTATACGACAGAATGAATAATTTCAACAAAATATGGGACCCCTGGATTACCTGGCAAGACAACCAAGGCCTTGCATATACGTTACACGCTTTTTAGGCCTGGAGAGTGAGAAACTTGTTATGATATCATTGAGTCATGAGTAAGATGCTACAGATATGAGGTGTACTTTAAAAAAACAGGTGACTTTCATTGTGTAAAATTGTGAGTTTACTTTGTAGACAGTTTCATAGTATTTCATTTTTCGGTTACAGTATAATCTACCCCGACCTCCCCCCCCCCCTTTTTTCTTTCCCTTTTCCCCTCTCCATCCCTATGAGGCTGACAGCCCCGGACATGCTGTGGAATTCCCACTTAGGGCTGACTTCCTCTAATCCACCCCCTCCCTATCCCCCTCCCTCCCCCTCCCCTTTCCCTTCCCTATCCTTCCTCCCTTCATCTCATTCCGATTAAAAAAGACAAGGGAGTGCACATTCTTTGATATCTTATAATTACTACTTAATAGCTTGTAGTTATATCGTTTGAACTGCAATAATTGTTAATTTCTAAAGCTGTTCCAACAATCCCCTAAGGGGGAACATTGTATGTTTTATGATTATTATGTATGTGACACTATCTTTCAATAAACACCCTTGAAACGAAAGAAAAATGACTATAGTTGAAGAGGTAATGGCCCCTAAACTATGTTCTGGGATGAAAGTTACAGCTTCAGTGAAATCCGTTTGCAAATCGGAGTGATAGATTAGAATCTAGAGCCAACGGTACGTTTTCTATGTTAAACCATTACACCATTGAAAAACTGGTTACGTTTGCAATCGAAAGAAAAATGACTGTAGTTGAAGAGGTAATGGCCCCTAAACTATGTTCTGGGATGAAAAATACAGCTTCAGTGAAATCCGTTTGCAAATCGGAGTGATAGATTAGAATCTAGAGCCAACGGTACGTTTTCTATGTTAAACCATTACACCATTGAAAAACTGGTTACGTTTGCAATCGAAAGAAAAATGACTATAGTTGAAGAGGTAATGGCCCCTAAACTATGTTCTGGGATGAAAAATACAGCTTCAGTGAAATCCGTTTGCAAATCGGAGTAATAGATTAGAATCTAGAGCCAACGGTACTTTTTCTATGTTAAACTATTTCACCATTGAAAAACTGGTTACGTTTGCAATCGAAAGAAAAATGACTATAGTTGAAGAGGTAATGGCCCCTAAACTATGTTCTGGGATGAAAAATACAGCTTCAGTGAAATCCCTTTGCAAATCGGAGTGATAGATTAGAATCTAGAGCCAACGGTACGTTTTCTATGTTAAACCATTACACCATTGAAAAACTGGTTACGTTTGCAATCGAAAGAAAAATGACTATAGTTGAAGAGGCCCTAAACTATGTTCTGGGATGAAAGTTATAGCTTCAGTGAAATCTGTTTGCAAATCGGAGTGATAGATTAGAATCTAGAGCCAACGGTACGTTTTCTATGTTAAACCATTACACCATTGAAAAACTGGTTACGTTTGCAATCGAAAGAAAAATGACTATAGTTGAAGAGGTAATGGCCCCTAAACTATGTTCTGGGATGAAAAATACAGCTTCAGTGAAATCCGTTTGCAAATCGGAGTGATAGATTAGAATCTAGAGCCAACGGTACGTTTTCTATGTTAAACCATTACACCATTGAAAAACTTGTTACGTTTGCAATCGAAAGAAAAATGACTATAGTTGAAGAGGTAATGGCCCCTAAACTATGTTCTGGGATGAAAAATACAGTTTCAGTGAAATCCGTTTGCAAATCGGAGTGATAGATTAGAATCTAGAGCCAACGGTACGTTTTCTGTGTTAAACCATTACACCATTGAAAAACTGGTTACGTTTGCAATCGAAAGAAAAATGACTATAGTTGAAGAGGTAATGGCCCCTAAACTATGTTCTGGGATGAAAAATACAGCTTCAGTGAAATCCGTTTGCAAATCGGAGTGATAGATTAGAATCTAGAGCCAACAGTACGTTTTCTATGTTAAACCATTACACCATTGAAAAACTGGTTACGTTTGCAATCAAAAGAAAAATGACTATAGTTGAAGAGGTAATGGGCCCTAAACTATGTTCTGGGATGAAAGTTATAGCTTCAGTGAAATCTGTTTGCAAATCAGAGTGATAGATTAGAATCTAGAGCCAACGGTACGTTTTCTATGTTAAACCATTACACCATTGAAAAACTGGTTACGTTTGCAATCGAAAGAAAAATGACTATAGTTGAAGAGGTAATGGCCCCTAAACAATGTTCTGGGATGAAAAATACAGCTTCAGTGAAATCCGTTTGCAAATCGGAGTGATAGATTAGAATCTAGAGCCAACGGTACGTTTTCTATGTTAAACCATTACACCATTGAAAAACTGGTTACGTTTGCAATCGAAAGAAAAATGACTATAGTTGAAGAGGTAATGGCCCCTAAGCTATGTTCTGGGATGAAAAATACAGCTTCAGTGAAATCCGTTTGCAAATCGGAGTGATAGATTAGAATCTAGAGCCAACGGTAAGTTTTCTATGTTAAACCATTACACCATTGAAAAACTGGTTACGTTTGCAATCGAAAGAAAAATGACTATAGTTGAAGAGGTAATGGCCCCTAAACTATGTTCTGGGATGAAAAATACAGCTTCAGTGAAATCCTTTTGCAAATCGGAGTGATAGATTAGAATCTAGAGCCAACGGTACGTTTTCTATGTTAAACCATTACACCATTGAAAAACTGGTTACGTTTGCAATCGAAAGAAAAATGACTATAGTTGAAGAGGTAATGGCCCCTAAACTATGTTCTGGGATGAAAAATACAGCTTCAGTGAAATCTGTTTGCAAATCGGAGTGATAGATTAGAATCTAGAGCCAACGGTACGTTTTCTATGTTAAACCATTACACCATTGAAAAACTGGTTACGTTTGCAATCGAAAGAAAAATGACTATAGTTGAAGAGGTAATGGCCCCTAAACTATGTTCTGGGATGAAAGTTATAGCTTCAGTGAAATCCCTTTGCAAATCGGAGTGATAGATTAGAATCTAGAGCCAACGGTACGTTTTCTATGTTAAACCATTACACCATTGAAAAACTGGTTACGTTTGCAATCGAAAGAAAAATGACTATAGTTGAAGAGGCCCTAAACTATGTTCTGGGATGAAAGTTATAGCTTCAGTGAAATCTGTTTGCAAATCGGAGTGATAGATTAGAATCTAGAGCCAACGGTACGTTTTCTATGTTAAACCATTACACCATTGAAAAACTGGTTACGTTTGCAATCGAAAGAAAAATGACTATAGTTGAAGAGGTAATGGCCCCTAAACTATGTTCTGGGATGAAAAATACAGCTTCAGTGAAATCCGTTTGCAAATCGGAGTGATAGATTAGAATCTAGAGCCAACGGTACGTTTTCTATGTTAAACCATTACACCATTGAAAAACTTGTTACGTTTGCAATCGAAAGAAAAATGACTATAGTTGAAGAGGTAATGGCCCCTAAACTATGTTCTGGGATGAAAAATACAGTTTCAGTGAAATCCGTTTGCAAATCGGAGTGATAGATTAGAATCTAGAGCCAACGGTACGTTTTCTGTGTTAAACCATTACACCATTGAAAAACTGGTTACGTTTGCAATCGAAAGAAAAATGACTATAGTTGAAGAGGTAATGGCCCCTAAACTATGTTCTGGGATGAAAAATACAGCTTCAGTGAAATCCGTTTGCAAATCGGAGTGATAGATTAGAATCTAGAGCCAACGGTACGTTTTCTATGTTAAACCATTACACCATTGAAAAACTGGTTACGTTTGCAATCAAAAGAAAAATGACTATAGTTGAAGAGGTAATGGGCCCTAAACTATGTTCTGGGATGAAAGTTATAGCTTCAGTGAAATCTGTTTGCAAATCAGAGTGATAGATTAGAATCTAGAGCCAACGGTACGTTTTCTATGTTAAACCATTACACCATTGAAAAACTGGTTACGTTTGCAATCGAAAGAAAAATGACTATAGTTGAAGAGGTAATGGCCCCTAAACAATGTTCTGGGATGAAAAATACAGCTTCAGTGAAATCCGTTTGCAAATCGGAGTGATAGATTAGAATCTAGAGCCAACGGTACGTTTTCTATGTTAAACCATTACACCATTGAAAAACTGGTTACGTTTGCAATCGAAAGAAAAATGACTATAGTTGAAGAGGTAATGGCCCCTAAGCTATGTTCTGGGATGAAAAATACAGCTTCAGTGAAATCCGTTTGCAAATCGGAGTGATAGATTAGAATCTAGAGCCAACGGTAAGTTTTCTATGTTAAACCATTACACCATTGAAAAACTGGTTACGTTTGCAATCGAAAGAAAAATGACTATAGTTGAAGAGGTAATGGCCCCTAAACTATGTTCTGGGATGAAAAATACAGCTTCAGTGAAATCCTTTTGCAAATCGGAGTGATAGATTAGAATCTAGAGCCAACGGTACGTTTTCTATGTTAAACCATTACACCATTGAAAAACTGGTTACGTTTGCAATCGAAAGAAAAATGACGGGGGGCGCTAGTGAGGCGCTTGCTGAGAAGGATTCATCTCTGCTGAGCTCCTTCTTCTACACCTGATTGCTGCCTATCAAGAGCGAGTACAGAGGCCAAACTGGTATCATCTGAAAGGTGAATACTCCAGGTATGCAAGGATCCCCTAAGCAATACGCTATACGTAGCCATATTGCCTCCAGACCCCTTCTTTCTCCCCTCAGATTCAAGAGGAGGTTTTCAAAGATGGCCACCAAGGCCCAGTCTGAGCAAGAAGCATGCTCCCCATTAAGCAAGGCCCCCGGCCAATCCTCCAGCCCAACCGCCCCAGGACCATCCCGGGAGGGTGCCCAAGCTCCGCCAGCCACTCAGACCCCGAAACGAGCATTGTGGACCCCAGGAGACCCCAAATCCCGCCATGACGCCACCGCGGACAACGCGTACAAAAATACGCATAGCGAGCATGAATGTACGCATGGGGCCGAAGACTCAGATGCCGGAGATAGTACGCATAGCCGCGATGATCTTACGCATAGCAATGGGAACAATGCGGCCAAAAATACGCATGACCAGCATGAGCATACGCATGGGGCACACTCTGAAAATACGCGTTCACAGCATAACAGTCCGCAATACCCCCATGAAAGTACGCATGCGGCAGGCGGCCAAGCGCTCATGCTACCACAGACATTAACATCGGCTGATTTAATGGCTATGATGCGCAATGTTTTTAAAGAAGAACTACGTGAAGCCGTTCACGAGCTGTCGCAACAGATAACGGAGATTGGCCAGAGAGTGGATGTCTTGGAGCAACAGTCTGACAAGATTGTAGAGGCGATCAACGAGGACAGAGCACAGCTAGATGAACATGATGACAGGCTGGAGCAGGCTGAGGCTAAATTGGAGGACCTGGAGAATCGGAGCAGGAGGGCCAACGTGCGTATCCGGGGTCTCCCTGAATCTTTCCTCGACTTGGAGTCTGTTGCCAACAACCTTTTTGGCTCATTGCTGCCGCAGGTGGACCCCTCTATACTGAGGGTGGTGCGTATTCACCGCTCTCTGGCTAAGCCACGCAACCCAGAGCTACCGAGAGACATCATAGCTAAATTGGCATCAGAGGACGCAAGAGACAAGCTTCTTCTTGCAGCACGAGATTTGACCACCCTTCCGGGGGTCCCCACGTCCGTCCAGATCTTTGCCGACTTGGCACCCATCACCATCCTTAAGAGGAGGCAAATGAGACCTTATACACTGGCATTGCAGCAAAAGGCAATCCGCTACAAGTGGGGATTCCCCTTCATGTTATCTTTTAAAATTAATTCTAAAACATACATTTGTAAACGCCCAGAAGAGGCGGCAAAGGCACTCAGGGAGGTGGCCATCCCTTTTACCATCCCGACTGTTCCTCAACAACAGCCTCCTCAATCTCAACGCACCGGTCAAATGGCAAGAAATTGGTCGACGGTGAGGGGATCCTCCTCTAGGCCACGTGTGTCTGACACGGGCGCTCCTTGATTCTCTTGTACACTATCTATCTGCCAGAGGATTTCCCTCTACATTCATATGGTTTTTTTGATGAGGTATGGTCGGCTCCCTCCTTTATGATGTGGGGGATCCGTCCATGAATTTTCCCTTCAGAGCCAAGATGGAGATTACCTCAATTGACACCCAGTTGGACTTTAAAATTTGGTTGTCCCCTTTATGATGTTGGGTCAATGAAGAGAAGTCTCTGTCTATGGAAAAGATTTCCTGGAAACTTTGAAACCCTCTATACTAAGAGTGTAATGTCTGTAGAGATATGGGCCAGCGTTTTTGGCGGGCCAACTTCTGGCCTAGGACTACAACCTGACATGGACAATCCTTACTCTTGGGTAATATGCTATAAATGTTATCTTATGTTCAATTTTGATGTTTTTGCTTTGATTTTCATGTCCAGGTTGGCGTGAAGAGGTTTATTAAGGGTTATACATGTACTATACTGATTATAGGTTTTCCGAGACTTCTAGTCTCAAGACATGGACCTTGGCCTCATGGCTAATAGGTTGATTGGCGGCTCAGGTGTAGTTCACTATTGCTGTCCCCCTACCCAAGATGGCGCTTGGAGCTAGGTCGGCACTGTTAGTGGTGGCCCTGCTTCAATCGTTATCAACGCACGATTGTGCTTTCCCTCCCCCCGTAGCTTTAGCTTACACTGCGTGTTTAATTATTTCCCCCCATAGCCGAGCTGAGAAATATTCTATAGTTGAGATTCTTGAGAGTGGAATGCCCACGCTTTGCTTGCTGGGACTGGTAAGCCCCGTGGCACCCGCTTCAGGTAAAGAATTAGAGTATGTTCTCTTTGTCACTCACCATGACTGGTAAACCCTTTGGTATCGTCTCTCATAATGTGAGAGGATTGAATTCTCCACAGAAGAGGAAGAAAGCAATCACGGAGTTGGCTAGGTCTGGCCCGGACGTGATATGTTTACAAGAAACTCATTTCACAGAAGTATCTCACCCAAAATTTCTACACCAGCGATACAAGAGGGTTTACTACTCTCATTATAGAAAGAAAAAAAGAGGGGTAGCTATTCTCCTATCTGACTCCTTCCCATTTGAGTTAAATAACTCTATACATGACGATGAAGGGACTTATTGTATTATAGTAGGTAGCTACCTTGGTAAGATATTATGCATAGTAAATATGTATGCTCCCCCCGAAACGAACTCTTATACCATTAACAAAGTGTCAGAAGCCATCTTGGCTTTAAAATTTGATATGATCATTTGGGCGGGAGATTTTAATCTCACTCCTAATGATAACTTGGACAGGACGCATCCCCAAAGGCCCTCGTTAGCTAAAAAATCCAAACAAATATTTGATGACCTCTTCAAAACTCACTCACTCATTGATACCTGGAGAGTATATAATGGAAGCAAACGTGGATACACCTACATGTCTGCCCCCCACAACTCCTATTCCAGGATAGACCTTATATTGATCTCAATGTCGTGTGCCTCCTCCTTGGTTTACGCCAGAAATCTGCTCTGCCCCTGGTCGGATCATGACCCTGTGCTTGTCTCCCTGAACTCCTTGGCCCCCAGGACACAAAGAGCGCCGTGGCGCTTGAATGAGTCCCTGTTGCTTAATCCGGAAATATATGAGGCAATAGAATCCCAGATGACTGAGTATTTCCATATTAACGATAATAATGACACTTCCCCGGCAACAATATGGCTGGCGCATAAATCAGTAATTAGAGGTACGATTATACAACTGGCTTCAAAGTTTAAGAGAGAGAGAAATAAAATCATTTCTGATCTAGAATATAAAATACAAAAATTACATTTGGCCAACCAGTTAAAGCCGTCAAGGTTTCTCTTGAAACAAATTCAAGACTTACAACTGCAGATAGATACCTTACTAGACTCTGAAACAGAAAAAGCTCTGTGTTGGTCCACAGCTGTGGCTTATGACCAGATTAATAAACCAAAAAGATGGCTAGCAGCGAAACTTAGAGCACAACAAACAATTAACAGGGTGCTCAGGATCAGGGAGAGAGATGGGAAGGTTACCTCGGATCCTGATAGGATCTATGATATTTTTTCTGAGTATTACAAGACACTATATAGCGATTCTGATCCCAATTCACATTCTGCTCAGAGAAGGGACTTTTTGGAGGGAACGGTAAGGAAGACCCTGACGGCGGACACAGTGGATTCCCTTAATGCTGGGGTGACACAGGAGGAGGTACACGAAGCTATAAAAAAACTTAAGAGATCCAAGGCACCCGGACCTGATGGCTTCACGGCCCTATATTATAAGAAATATGAGGCCATCCTTACTCCTTACCTAATTAAATTCTATAATTACTTACTAAAGGGCAATATTCCCCCGAAGGAGTTCTTATCCTCACTGGTAGTGATCATCCCCAAACCCCAGAGAGACCTATTGCTCCCCAAAAATTACCGACCAATCTCTCTGTTGGGGGTCGATTATAAGCTTTTTACCTCCATATTAGCGGCCAGACTAAATAGGATTTTACCAGCTTTAATACATCGAGACCAGGTGGGATTTGTTCCCAAGAGACAGGCCCCAGACAATATCCGAAAAGTGCTGAACCTGCAGCACCACTGTCGGCGGACCGCCACATGTATGGCCATTCTCTCTTTGGATATGGAAAAGGCTTTTGACCTAATCAAGTGGCCATACATGGAGGCGGTCCTTGTAAAATATGGATTTAAGGGTGAGTTCCTTAAAGCTATATCAGCACTCTATTCGTACCCATCCGCTTCTCTAAAGATGCCTGCATCCACCAGGAAATCGTTTATAATACAAAGGGGTACAAGGCAAGGTTGCCCATTGTCACCGGCAATATTTGCACTGATCATGGAGCCCTTGGCTGAAAGGATCCGCAACATCCCCGAGATCTCTGGAGTTACAATTGCCTCTAGAGAATATAAAATGTCTTTGTTCGCGGATGATATCCTTTTGACTTTGACATCCCCCGATATTTCTATACCCAAATTACTTGCGGAAATTAAACAATTTTCCCCTTTCTCTGGATTCAGGCTTAACTTGGAGAAGTCGGAGGTAATGATATCACACATGGCTAAAGCACAGGCCCAGCGCCTGGCGGAATCTTGCGGCCTCCAACACTCCCCTAAATTTATCCAATACCTAGGAGTAAAACTTACAAACGACCCACTAAATTTGTATGACTATAATTTTCCACCACTTTATAGGAGATTTATCCGAGATCTAGATATCTGGAATAGTTATCCTCTGTCCATGTTAGGCAGAGTCTCGGCGGTTCGGATGACGCTACTCCCTAGACTTCTATATTTGTTCAGGTCACTACCCATAGCTGTCAAGAAAGGCCCAATACAACATTTACAAACCCTCATCCAGAGATTTATTTGGAGGAAGAGGAAGGCCCGGATTAAGTATGTAACGTTAGCTAGACCCAGAGACTTAGGAGGTTTAAATGCTCCCCTCTTGTTTAAGTATTACCAGGCTGCCCAATTATCCCAATTGGCAATTTCAAATGCTGGCCCTGATGTTGTCCCGTTATGGGTTGAGATAGAATCCAAGCTTATGGCTCCCCTGTCACTAGATGGTGCTATGTGGGCTAGGCGTATCCCCATAGCTAAAATAAGGAAACTATCTCCGGTGTCTGCCCATTCTTTGAGTGTATGGTCCAGATTGCGATTTGTCTACTCTCTACAATCTACTGTTTCCTGTATGACAAGAATACTACGGAACCCAGATTTTCCAGGTGGTCAAAAGGCCCCCCACTTTAAATGGTGGATTCAAAAGGGTTTGCTCACTGTAGGTAAATTTCTTTCTGCCTTCAAAATACAAACCCCGACACATTTTATTAAATCATTTGGTGTCCCTAGAGAGGAATGGGATAGATTAGATATGATTTTTAAATTTCTATCTGCTTTGGACCCTAACAAAGAGGTGCTTACATACTCTCCTTTCGAGGTGAGGTGTAGAAATGGACCAATGGAAAGAGGATTTATTTCGGAAATATACTCAATCCTATCCTACCCTGTGATAGATGGTAAGATCAAGGCCCAGTTAGACTGGGAACGGGATACTGGTCTTGAGCTTTCTGATAGCAAGTGGACACACTGTTGCACTTCCTTGACCAGGGGCTCTCTCTTCTTCTCCTCCATTGAGACTTCATTAAAATTGTTACACAGAGTTTATCAGACCCCGGCCAAATTACATTTATACGATCGCACAAATTCTCCTAATTGCTTTAGGGGTTGCACAACCCGGGGAGACATGTGGCACATTTGGTGGGAGTGTCCGAAGGCCCAGACCTTTTGGATAAATATATGGAATAATACTAAATTAATCCTAAACTTACAGAACGATATTGACCCTTCAGTTATGTTGCTGGGTAATAGGCCATCCCCACTAAAGCATGCCACTCATAAACTCATTCAGTATATTATGGCGCACGCCAGACGACATTTGGCTGCTCAGTGGAGGAAGGAAACTCTTGTATCGGAAGAAGTGTTTCGAAGTCTTAATTCTACCATGTCCTCGGAACACATTAGGGCCAAACTCTTTGATAATTTGGACAATTTCTTTAAGGTATGGGAGCCTTGGATAACGTGGCAGGAAAATGTGGGACTCTCTCACGTATTACATGCTTTCTGAGGGAGTATCCTCTTCAGGATGTTATTGGATGTATGGAGAATCTCCTAAGGTGCCATGGGGCGTCCCTTTTGTACTGTTTAATCTCAAATGTGTGGACATAATTGTTCTCTCAGGACATGAATCAATGTTATTCTATATTGAACTCAGCTCTATGTTTTTCTGGCTATGTGTATGCTACCCACTCTTCCCCTACCTCCCCCTCTGCCTTTCCCTGTTCTTCCCACTGGACCTCACCATAGGCATGCTGTGGTATACCCACTCATGGTGACTCCTTTCACCCAATCTACCCCTGTTACCTACCTTGTGCCTATCTTTCCCCCTCATGTCCCTTTCTTAAGGGTCACACTAGGCCCTGTAAAACAAAAAAGTATGAAGCTTGAGCTATATATGGTCACCTTCTGAGGTTGTTATATGTTTACAATTTGTAACTTCAGACCATATTATTTCTTTTTCAATGTTTAAAGTTTATATGTGATAATCCCCACATGTGGGGAACTTGTGATTTTACCCCAAGTGTTAATGGAAGTTTTATACTCAATAAACACCCTTGAAACGAAAGAAAAATGACTATAGTTGAAGAGGTAATGGCCCCTAAACTATGTTCTGGGATGAAAAATACAGCTTCAGTGAAATCTGTTTGCAAATCGGAGTGATAGATTAGAATCTAGAGCCAACGGTACGTTTTCTATGTTAAACCATTACACCATTGAAAAACTGGTTACGTTTGCAATCGAAAGAAAAATGACTATAGTTGAAGAGGTAATGGCCCCTAAACTATGTTCTGGGATGAAAGTTACAGCTTCAGTGAAATCCGTTTGCAAATCTGAGTGATAGATTAGAATCTAGAGCCAACGGTACGTTTTCTATGTTAAACCATTACACCATTGAAAAACTGGTTACGTTTGCAATCGAAAGAAAAATGACTATAGTTGAAGAGGTAATGGCCCCTAAGCTATGTTCTGGGATGAAAAATTCAGCTTCAGTGAAATCCGTTTGCAAATCGGAGTGATAGATTAGAATCTAGAGCCAACGGTACGTTTTCTATGTTAAACCATTACACCATTGAAAAACTGGTTACGTTTGCAATCGAAAGAAAAATGACTATAGTTGAAGAGGTAATGGCCCCTAAACTATGTTCTGGGATGAAAAATACAGCTTCAGTGAAATCCGTTTGCAAATCGGAGTGATAGATTAGAATCTAGAGCCAACGGTACGTTTTCTATGTTAAACCATTACACCATTGAAAAACTGGTTATGTTTGCAATCGAAAGAAAAATGACTATAGTTGAAGAGGTAATGGCCCCTAAACTATGTTCTGGGATGAAAGTTACAGCTTCAGTGAAATCCGTTTGCAAATCGGAGTGATAGATTAGAATCTAGAGCCAACGGCACGTTTTCTATGTTAAACCATTACACCATTGAAAAACTGGTTACGTTTGCAATCGAAAGAAAAATGACTATAGTTGAAGAGGTAATGGCCCCTAAACAATGTTCTGGGATGAAAAATACAGCTTCAGTGAAATCCGTTTGCAAATCGGAGTGATAGATTAGAATCTAGAGCCAACGGTAAGTTTTCTATGTTAAACCATTACACCATTGAAAAACTGGTTACGTTTGCAATCGAAAGAAAAATGACTATAGTTGAAGAGGTAATGGCCCGTAAACTATGTTCTGGGATGAAAGTTACAGTTTCAGTGAAATCCGTTTGCAAATCGGAGTGATAGATTAGAATCTAGAGCCAACGGTACGTTTTCTATGTTAAACCATTACACCATTGAAAAACTGGTTACGTTTGCAATAGAAAGAAAAATGACTATAGTTGAAGAGGTAATGGCCCCTAAACTATGTTCTGGGATGAAAGTTACAGCTTCAGTGAAATCCGTTTGCAAATCGGAGTGATAGATTAGAATCTAGAGCCAACGGTACGTTTTCTACGTTAAACCATTACACCATTGAAAAACTGGTTACGTTTGCAATTGAAAGAAAAATGACTGTAGTTGAAGAGGTAATGGACCCTAAACTATGTTCTGGGATTAAAAATACAGCTTCAGTGAAATCCGTTTGCAAATCGGAGTGATAGATTAGAATCTAGAGCCAACGGTACGTTTTCTATGTTAAACCATTACACCATTGAAAAACTGGTTACGTTTGCAATCGAAAGAAAAATGACTATAGTTGAAGAGGTAATGGCCCCTAAACTATGTTCTGGGATGAAAAATACAGCTTCAGTGAAATCCGTTTGCAAATCGGAGTAATAGATTAGAATCTAGAGCCAACGGTACGTTTTATATGTTAAACTATTACACCATTGAAAAACTGGTTACGTTTGCAATCGAAAGAAAAATGACTATAGTTGAAGAGGTAATGGCCCCTAAACTATGTTCTGGGATGAAAAATACAGCTTCAGTGAAATCCGTTTGCAAATCGGAGTGATAGATTAGAATCTAGAGCCAACGGTAAGTTTTCTATGTTAAACCATTACACCATTGAAAAACTGGTTACGTTTGCAATCGAAAGAAAAATGACTATAGTTGAAGAGGTAATGGCCCATAAACTATGTTCTGGGATGAAAGTTACAGTTTCAGTGAAATCCGTTTGCAAATCGGAGTGATAGATTAGAATCTAGAGCCAACAGTACGTTTTCTATGTTAAACCATTACACCATTGAAAAACTTGTTACGTTTGCAATCGAAAGAAAAATGACTATAGTTGAAGAGGTAATGGCCCCTAAACTATGTTCTGGGATGAAAAATACAGCTTCAGTGAAATCCGTTTGCAAATCAGAGTGATAGATTAGAATCTAGAGCCAACGGTACGTTTTCTATGTTAAACCATTACACCATTGAAAAACTGGTTACGTTTGCAATCGAAAGAAAAATGACTCTGGGTTTCCACTGTTGCGCCTGGAACTATATCTTGCTCTGAAGTACCTCTCAAGAAACTATGGACTAAATACCAAGGTTGGGTGTATATTACAATTTTTGTTAATTTTTAGTGTTGTGAACTTTAAACCGTTAATTTACTAGGCTACATTTAATGTTTTATGCTTTTATACGTTAACCTCTGGTCCTTTTCCTTTTGGCTGTGATTAACGCACTGGGGCCCTCATCTGGATCTCCCGGCTGTTGTTTGACTCCCGGCCTCGGATGCGGATTTGCCCAGTTGGTGCGGGTCCCGGCCTAAAGATGAAAAGTTATTGGTGAATCGGGTGTGGCTCACTACTGTTGTCCCCCCTTACCAGGATGGTGCCTGGGGCCGGGCTGGCACTCATTGTGCTGTCCCTGCTCCACACGCTATCCACGCACGATTGTGCTACTCCTCCCTTCCCGGGATGCAGGAGTTTTTCACCTCTGTTTTCCCCCCCTACTTCCCAAGTTGAGTTACTACTTCCTCAGTGCATGACTGGATGGGCGACCTACCTGGCTGGTAAAAATAGTCCCTTATGCCCCGCCACAGTTTCTTACATGAGTATATCTGTGCTCCCAATATGACCTTCAAGCCATGCAATATTGTTTCTCACAATGTTAGGGGCTTGAACTCTCCCCAGAAGAGGAAGAAAGCCCTCCTGGAATTGATAAGGTCGAATCCTGAGGTAATCTGTCTTCAGGAGACTCATTTTGTAGATAAAGCTTGTCCCAAGTTCTTTCACCATCGGTTTAGACGGGTGTACCTCTCTAATTATCATAAAAAACAAAGAGGAGTGGCCATTCTTTTGGCTAACTCCTTTCCTTTTGAACCTTCTACTATTCTCAGGGATTCAGAGGGTACCTATGTTATCCTCTTAGGATCACATCAGGGCAAAAGTCTCTGTATAGTGAATATGTATGCCCCCCCCCCGAATCCAACCTTAATACTATGTCTGAAATTTCGGACACCCTGTTGACTCTTAAATTCGATACTCTGGTCTGGGCGGGTGATTTCAATTTGGCTCCAAACGACTCGATAGATAGAACCCACCCCCAAAGACCATCTGTAGCTAAAAAAACAGCTCGTTACTTTAATGATCTTTTGAAACGCCACTCCCTTCTGGATTCCTGGAGAGAGTTCAACGGGAATAAGAGAGGCTACACCCATATGTCAATCCCCCACAATTCATATGCCAGGATCGACCTTATACTAATTTCTCTTTCGTGCACCTCGTCCCTAATATATGCAAGGAACTTGTTATGCTCATGGTCGGACCACGATCCGGTATTGCTGTCCCTGACTACCCTCACCCCTAAACTCCAAAAGGCACCTTGGAGACTGAACGAGTCCCTTCTCCACAATCCCGACATCGATAGCAAGATAGAATCCTCAATGTCAGAGTACTTTGATCTCAATGCAACCTCCGAAGTTTCTCCCGCCACCGTTTGGCTAGCTCACAAAGCGGTCATTCGAGGCACTTTTATCAAATTAGCGTCCCAATTTAAAAAGGACCGAGCCGTGATTGTGTCCAACTTGGAATACAAGATCCATAAACTTCACCTGGCAAACCAAACATGCCCCTCTAGATATTGTCTTAAATTAATCAGCGACCTACAATTGCAGTTGAATGCAATTCTTGATTCCGAATCCGAAAAGGCCCTGAGATGGTCGGCTGCCACCGCTTATGACCAAATCAATAAACCTAAGAGGTGGCTGGCGGCTAAGCTGAGGTCCCAGCAAACAATAAACCACGTCCTTAGAGTCAGAGATAAAAAGGGCGACATCACGGCTAACCCCGATAAAATTTACAAAGCTTTTTCTGACTACTATAGTCGTCTATATAGCGACGACAATCCATCTCTTAATGCCCAACAAAGACAAGCCTTCCTTGATCGATCCATTAAACGATCCTTGACGCTGGAAGCCGGGGTGGCCATCAGCTCTGATGTTTCAATGGAGGAACTCCACCTTGCCATTAAAAAGCTTAAGAGATCCAAAGCACCCGGTCCTGACGGTTTTACCGCCCTCTACTACAAAAAATATGAAGTAAATTTGGCCCCACACCTTTTAAAATTTTATAACCATATCATGAAAGGAAACTCTCCACCCCCTGAATTTCTCTCCTCATCCATAGTTGTCATCCCCAAACCCCAACGAGACCCCCTCCTCATTAAAAATTATCGCCCCATATCCCTCTTGGGCATTGATTATAAAATCTTCACCTCCATTTTAGCTGAGAGGCTTAATGGCGTTCTCCCTGCCTTAATTCATCGTGATCAAGTGGGTTTTATTCCCAAACGCCAAGCCCCTGATAACATTAGAAAAATTGTTAACCTACAATATCACTGCAAGAGGGCTGCTACATGTATGGCCACATTGGCCCTTGACATGGAGAAGGCTTTTGACCTTATCAAGTGGCCATACATGTTGGCGGTCCTGCAGGGGTTCGGGCTAGGGGGAAACTTTATTAAGGCTATATCAGCTATTTATTCTCACCCCTCTGCGTCCCTAAAAATGCCCGCCACGACCAAAGAATCATTCACAATCCACCGGGGGACGAGACAGGGGTGCCCTCTTTCACCAGCCATTTTTGCGCTGGTCATGGAACCCCTGGCAGAAATGATCCGGAGAGATCCCGATATCACAGGTGTGAAGGTGGCTGCTAGGGAATACAAGCTTTCCCTTTTTGCAGATGATTTATTGCTGACCCTGACGTCCCCTCATACATCTATCCCGAACCTTCTAGATCTAATTAAAGAGTTTTCTCCCTTTTCTGGTCTCACCTTAAACCTTGAGAAGTCGGAGCTGATGGTCATGAATATGCCCCAGTCACAGGCATCCCAATTAGCCACTTCTTTGGGACTTCAGTACCAGCCCCATTACCTGAAATACCTGGGGATCAAACTTACAGCTGACCCAACTAAATTGTATTCCACCAATTACCCCCAGCTATACAATAAATTGTCCCAGGACCTGGAATCCTGGGCCAAATATCCCATATCCATGCTCGGCAGAGTGTCAGCAGTTCGTATGACGCTCCTTCCTAGGCTCTTGTATTTATTCAGAGCATTACCAATTCCAATCACTAGGGGCCCGATAATACGCCTCCAGACCCTTACTCAGAGATTTATTTGGAGAAACAGGAAGTCGAGAATTAAGTACCTGACATTAGCTAGGCCTAGAGACCTTGGGGGTCTTAATGCCCCGCTATACTACAACTATTACAAAGCCGCCCGAATTTCTCAATTGGCCCAGGCTAACGCCAATCCATGGGAAGCCCCCATCTGGGTAGAAATTGAGTCCTCCCTTATGGCCCCAGTGTCCCTTGCTGGAGCGATGTGGGCAAGAACTATCCCAGTTATGAAAATTAAACAATCCTCTCCATTATCAGCTTATTCTTTGAGTCTGTGGACTAAGCTGAGATTTCTCCATGCTCTACAGTCTCCCATTTCCTGTATGACCAGGATTTTTCAGAACCCAGATTTCCCATTAGGCCTAAATTCAACTACATATAAATGGTGGACCCAAAAAGGCCTGACAACCGTGGGTAAATTCCTTTCTGCCTTTAAGATCTCCAAACCCACTCACTTTATTAAGGCCCACAAGGTCCCACGGGAAGAATGGACTAACTTAGACACCATATTCCGATTTCTGCTTAAGCTCGATCCCAGCGGCGAGATACTAATGTATTCGCCATTCGAGGTCAGATGCAAGAATCAGCTTCTTGATAGAGGCTTTCTCTCTCACTTGTACTCCCTTCTCTCTCACCCGGTTATAGATGGCAAACTGAAATGCCAGCTGGATTGGGAGAGGGACTCTGGAGTCGAGCTGTCCGAGGCCAAATGGGCCCATTGTTGTTCCACGCTGACAAGGGGCTCTCTCTTCCACTCATCTATCGAGACCTCGCTGAAACTACTACATCGGGTCTACTACACCCCAAAGAGACTCCATATGTTTAATTCTCTCTTCTCACCTCTATGTTTTCGCAATTGCTCTCAACCTGCTGATATATGGCATGTGTGGTGGTCTTGTCCTAGAGCACAAACCTTTTGGAGGGGCATCTGGAATAAAACCAAACTGATTTTACATATACAAAATGATCTAGACCCCTCAGTGCTTTTACTAGGTAACAGGCCCAGCTCATTTAAATATCCTGTTCACAAATTAGTGCAATTCATAGCGTCACAAGCAAAAAGACACTTGGCGGCTCAGTGGAAGAGGGAGTCCCTTCATGTAGAGACAGTTTTTAATGAGCTTAATAAGACAATGGTGTCGGAACAAATCCGGGCCAAAATTTTCGATAACATGGAGATCTTCTTTAAAATATGGGACCCATGGATTGAATGGCAGGCGAACATGGGTCTATCACACGTCTTGCATTCATTTTAATATAACTGTCGGGATCTGGGAGTCTAGTGGAACTGTGGAGTTCTGGTTTGTGTGGTGATGTGTGGCGGGGCGGGACGAAATGTCTTTGTATCATTAAGCTATTCCTAGGAGGTTAGCCCATCCCTAAAGGTGTGCACTGTTTACCTGTTTTATGCATCAACTCAACTTCAATCCCCTTCTCCCCGGGACCCCTTTCCGGTCCCTTGACCCTTCTTTCCACCATACCCTTTTCCACTGGTAGGCACCATTGACATGAAGTGGAATCCCCACCTATGGTGCCACCTTTTATCCCACTACCCTTCCCTCCCCCTCTCTCCCTCCTCTCCCTTACCCCCTAAGAAGTTCTACATTATGTTTCATGTGCTTCTGTATTGTCTACTTCTCTATCTAAACTTAGACTATAGTATTAGCCTGGACAATACAGACTCAATGTTAATGTTATCAACCTTAAAAGTTTCATGTGAAATTCCCCACATGTGGGGCATATGTATAATACTTTGTATTTCATGCTTTTTGAATCTAAATAAACACCCTTGGAACGAAAGAAAAATGACTATAGTTGAAGAGGTAATGGCCCCTAAACTATGTTCTGGGATGAAAAATACAGCTTCAGTGAAATCCGTTTGCAAATCGGAGTGATAGATTAGAATCTAGAGCCAACGGTACGTTTTCTATGTTAAACCATTACACCATTGAAAAACTGGTTACGTCTGCAATCGAAAGAAAAATGACTATAGTTGAAGAGGTAATGACCCCTAAACTATGTTCTGGGATGAAAGTTACAGCTTCAGTGAAATCCGCTTGCAAATCGGAGTGATAGATTAGAATCTAGAGCCAACGGTAAGTTTTCTATGTTGAACCATTACACCATTGAAAAACTGGTTACGTTTGCAATCGAAAGAAAAATGACTATAGTTGAAGAGGTAATGGCCCCTAAACAATGTTCTGGGATGAAAAATACAGCTTCAGTGAAATCCGTTTGCAAATCGGAGTGATAGCCTAGAATCTAGAGCCAACGGTAAGTTTTCTATGATAAACCATTACACCATTGAAAAACTGGTTACGTTTGCAATCGAAAGAAAAATGACTGTAGTTGAAGAGGTAATGGCCCGTAAACTATGTTCTGGGATGAAAGTTACAGTTTCAGTGAAATCCGTTTGCAAATCGGAGTGATAGATTAGAATCTAGAGCCAACAGTACGTTTTCTATGTTAAACCATTACACCATTGAAAAACTTGTTACGTTTGCAATCGAAAGAAAAATGACTATAGTTGAAGAGGTAATGGCCCCTAAACTATGTTCTGGGATGAAAAATACAGCTTCAGTGAAATCCGTTTGCAAATCGGAGTGATAGATTAGAATCTAGAGCCAACGGTACGTTTTCTATGTTAAACCATTACACCATTGAAAAACTGGTTACGTTTGCAATCGAAAGAAAAATGACTATAGTTGAAGAGGTAATGGCCCCTAAACTATGTTCTGGGATGAAAAATACAGCTTCAGTGAAATCTGTTTGCAAATCGGAGTGATAGATTAGAATCTAGAGCCAACGGTACGTTTTCTATGTTAAACCATTACACCATTGAAAAACTGGTTACGTCTGCAATCGAAAGAAAAATGACTATAGTTGAAGAGGTAATGACCCCTAAACTATGTTCTGGGATGAAAGTTACAGCTTCAGTGAAATCCGCTTGCAAATCGGAGTGATAGATTAGAATCTAGAGCCAATGGTAAGTTTTCTATGTTGAACCATTACACCATTGAAAAACTGGTTACGTTTGCAATCGAAAGAAAAATGACTATAGTTGAAGAGGTAATGGCCCCTAAACAATGTTCTGGGATGAAAAATACAGCTTCAGTGAAATCCGTTTGCAAATCGGAGTGATAGCCTAGAATCTAGAGCCAACGGTAAGTTTTCTATGTTAAACCATTACACCATTGAAAAACTGGTTACGTTTGCAATCGAAAGAAAAATGACTATAGTTGAAGAGGTAATTGCCCCTAAACTATGTTCTGGGATGAAAGTTACAGTTTCAGTGAAATCCGTTTGCAAATCGGAGTGATAGATTAGAATCTAGAGCCAACGGTACGTTTTCTATGTTAAACCATTACACCATTGAAAAACTGGTTACGTTTGCAATCGAAAGAAAAATGACTATAGTTGAAGAGGTAATGGCCCCTAAACTATGTTCTGGGATGAAAAATACAGCTTCAGTGAAATCCGTTTGCAAATCGGAGTGATAGCCTAGAATCTAGAGCCAACGGTAAGTTTTCTATGTTAAACCATTACACCATTGAAAAACTGGTTACGTTTGCAATCGAAAGAAAAATGACTATAGTTGAAGAGGTAATGGCCCCTAAACTATGTTCTGGGATGAAAAATACAGCTTCAGTGAAATCCTTTTGCAAATCGGAGTGATAGATTAGAATCTAGAGCCAACGGTACGTTTTCTATGTTAAACCATTACACCATTGAAAAACTGGTTACGTTTGCAATCGAAAGAAAAATGACTATAGTTGAAGAGGTAATGGCCCCTAAACTATGTTCTGGGATGAAAAATACAGCTTCAGTGAAATCTGTTTGCAAATCGGAGTGATAGATTAGAATCTAGAGCCAACGGTACATTTTCTATGTTAAACCATTACACCATTGAAAAACTGGTTACGTTTGCAATCGAAAGAAAAATGACTATAGTTGAAGAGGTAATGGCCCCTAAACTATGTTCTGGGATGAAAGTTACAGCTTCAGTGAAATCCGTTTGCAAATCTGAGTGATAGATTAGAATCTAGAGCCAACGGTACGTTTTCTATGTTAAACCATTACACCATTGAAAAACTGGTTACGTTTGCAATCGAAAGAAAAATGACTATAGTTGAAGAGGTAATGGCCCCTAAGCTATGTTCTGGGATGAAAAATTCAGCTTCAGTGAAATCCGTTTGCAAATCGGAGTGATAGATTAGAATCTAGAGCCAACGGTACGTTTTCTATGTTAAACCATTACACCATTGAAAAACTGGTTACGTTTGCAATCGAAAGAAAAATGACTATAGTTGAAGAGGTAATGGCCCCTAAACTATGTTCTGGGATGAAAAATACAGCTTCAGTGAAATCCGTTTGCAAATCGGAGTGATAGATTAGAATCTAGAGCCAACGGTACGTTTTCTATGTTAAACCATTACACCATTGAAAAACTGGTTACGTTTGCAATCGAAAGAAAAATGACTATAGTTGAAGAGGTAATGGCCCCTAAACTATGTTCTGGGATGAAAGTTACAGCTTCAGTGAAATCCGTTTGCAAATTGGAGTGATAGATTAGAATCTAGAGCCAACGGTACGTTTTCTATGTTAAACCATTACACCATTGAAAAACTGGTTACGTTTGCAATCGAAAGAAAAATGACTATAGTTGAAGAGGTAATGGCCCCTAAACAATGTTCTGGGATGAAAAATACAGCTTCAGTGAAATCCGTTTGCAAATCGGAGTGATAGATTAGAATCTAGAGCCAACGGTAAGTTTTCTATGTTAAACCATTACACCATTGAAAAACTGGTTACGTTTGCAATCGAAAGAAAAATGACTATAGTTGAAGAGGTAATGGCCCGTAAACTATGTTCTGGGATGAAAGTTACAGTTTCAGTGAAATCCGTTTGCAAATCGGAGTGATAGATTAGAATCTAGAGCCAACGGTACGTTTTCTATGTTAAACCATTACACCATTGAAAAACTGGTTACGTTTGCAATAGAAAGAAAAATGACTATAGTTGAAGAGGTAATGGCCCCTAAACTATGTTCTGGGATGAAAGTTACAGCTTCAGTGAAATCCGTTTGCAAATCGGAGTGATAGATTAGAATCTAGAGCCAACGGTACGTTTTCTACGTTAAACCATTACACCATTGAAAAACTGGTTACGTTTGCAATTGAAAGAAAAATGACTGTAGTTGAAGAGGTAATGGACCCTAAACTATGTTCTGGGATGAAAAATACAGCTTCAGTGAAATCCGTTTGCAAATCGGAGTGATAGATTAGAATCTAGAGCCAACGGTACGTTTTCTATGTTAAACCATTACACCATTGAAAAACTGGTTACGTTTGCAATCGAAAGAAAAATGACTATAGTTGAAGAGGTAATGGCCCCTAAACTATGTTCTGGGATGAAAAATACAGCTTCAGTAAAATCCGTTTGCAAATCGGAGTAATAGATTAGAATCTAGAGCCAACGGTACGTTTTCTATGTTAAACTATTACACCATTGAAAAACTGGTTACGTTTGCAATCGAAAGAAAAATGACTATAGTTGAAGAGGTAATGGCCCCTAAACTATGTTCTGGGATGAAAAATACAGCTTCAGTGAAATCCGTTTGCAAATCGGAGTGATAGATTAGAATCTAGAGCCAACGGTAAGTTTTCTATGTTAAACCATTACACCATTGAAAAACTGGTTACGTTTGCAATCGAAAGAAAAATGACTATAGTTGAAGAGGTAATGGCCCGTAAACTATGTTCTGGGATGAAAGTTACAGTTTCAGTGAAATCCGTTTGCAAATCGGAGTGATAGATTAGAATCTAGAGCCAACAGTACGTTTTCTATGTTAAACCATTACACCATTGAAAAACTTGTATTCTTCCCGCACTGGTCCACAGAGACCAAGTCGGATTCATCCCTACACGTCAGGCTCCAGACAACATCAGGAGAATAATAGACATTCAGCACTATTGCCTCCGAGTCCATACTCGCCTAGCTCTTCTATCACTGGATATGGAAAAGGCCTTCGATAGAATCGATTGGTCATATATGCTGGCAGTATTAAAGAAATATGGATTCTCGGGCAACTTTCTGAATGCTATTACAGCTCTCTACTCTCAACCATCTGCCTCCCTGAAATTGCCATCTACCCTTAGATCCTCTTTCTCGATAGAAAGAGGCACAAGACAGGGGTGCCCCCTGTCCCCGGCTATATTCGCCCTAGTTATTGAGCCTTTGGCGACACACATCCGAAACTCCCAGGAGGTCCGAGGAGTTCGTATAGGATCCCACGACTATAAATTATGCCTATTCGCGGACGACGTCCTACTAACCTTAACGTCACCACACACATCAATACCAAATGTCTTAAAAATAATCACACAATTCTCGGCCTTCTCAGGATTCAAACTGAACCTCAATAAATCAGAACTAATGCTCACCCAAACCCCTCCCATTGAAGCCCAACAATTAGCGCTATCTCTCGGTTTACAATATAAGCCAAAATTTATTAAATATTTAGGCATCAACCTTTCCCTAAACCCATCTAACCTTTATCAAGACAATTACCCCCTCATGCTTAGAAAACTAGCCACGGACCTTGAGGTTTGGAATGAATATCCTATCTCATTATCAGGTAGGGTGACCTCGGTTAAGATGACCTTGCTCCCTAGGATCTTATATCTTTTTCGCGTTCTTCCAATTCCAGTCAAGAAGGGCCCCATAAAACACCTACAATCCCTGATACAGGCCTTCATCTGGAGAAAGCGTAAGGCTAGAATAAAGTACACATCCTTGGCTCGTCCCAAAACAGCAGGAGGCCTAAATGCCCCATTGCTTTTTCAATACTATCAAGCTGCTCGTCTATCTCAGTTGGCTCCCATTAATGCCAAAGGCAATGCTCCCCTGTGGGTTGAAATTGAATCCCACCTCTTGTACCCCCTTTCACTGCCAGGTATAATGTGGGCCCGTAAAATCCCCATTAACCAGATAAGGAAACTGTCACCTGTATCCGCCCACTCCATGTCTATATGGGTGAAGCTGAGATTTGCCCACCACCTTCAGTCACCTGTTTCACGGTTGACTCATATCTTTCGCAGTCCTGACTTCAGAGCAGGACAAAATACTCGGCTCTTTTCATGGTGGCTCTATAAAGACCTCATCACATTAAATAAATTTACCTCTGGATTTAAGCTGGCTCCTCGGGGGCAATTTGGAAACGATCAGGATGTCCCGGTGGAGGAGATCCCTCGAATGCAGTTGATTTTTGATTTCTTACAGGCTCTGGATAACTCTAATGACATATTAATGTACACCTCATTCGAGGTTAGATGTAAGAACTGTCCCTTGGATGGTGGCTTAATATCTGATCTGTACGGTGTACTCACCGAACATATATCCTCTAATAAGCTGAAAGTGCAATTGGATTGGGAAAGAGATTGCAACCTTACCCTCTCAGAACCAAAATGGGCCCACTGTTGTTCCTCCTTGACCAAGGGCAGCCTGTTTTTCTCCTCCATTGAGACATCACTTAAGTTGTTCCACCGTGTTTATTATACACCAGTAAAATTACATTTATTCTCACCCCTTAACTCAGATTTGTGTTTCAGGGGATGCCAACAAAGAGGTACCATGTGGCACATATGGTGGGAATGTCCTAAAGTCTATTCTCTCTGGACTACAATATGGTCAAAACTCTCTCTCATGTTGAACATTCAGCTATCCTTAGAACCTGCCACAGCTATCTTGGCCAATCGACCACATTCTATGCCATTTGCAGCCCACAAGTTGGTGCAATACTTTATGGCCCAAACTAAAAGACACATTGCCCATCAATGGAAAACCCCTGACTTATCTGCAGACACGGTACTCCACGAGATCAACAAAACGATGCTAGCCGAGCATATCAATGCCAAACTTATGGATAGGCTTGATAGTTTTCTTAATGTGTGGACGCCATGGATTGAGTGGCAAGACAACCAAGGTTTGACCTACACTTTACACACGTTTTGAGTTCCTCACCCCCCGAATGCCTTTTGTCTTACCCATTTTATGTCTATTGTGTTCTGGAGTGGGATAGGATTGAGAGACAGTTCTCTGCAATAGCGGGTTCTCCCCCGGGCCCGCTGGCTTGGGCCCGCGGGACTTATTATGAGCATTAAAAGTTATCGGCATATTGCTATTATTTAAAATTACCCTTATTCCCTCCTTTCCTTCCCTACTCCCTCTGGGTGCCCCCATCGGAATGATGTGGGATTACCACCCATGGTGGCATCCTTGTATCCCCTTCCCCCCACCCCTTCCTTTTCCTTACCCTTAACTTTCCCCCCTTTCCCCAGCGCACTCCTTACCTCATGGCGAAGCAATTGAGTTCCACTTTGCGCTTATATTTGCTCATTATATTTTTATTCTGAAACAAATTACGTTTCTAGCAATTATTTTTGTTTCCCCACATGTGGGGTATGTTGTGCATTTGATATTTGTGTAATGCTTATTGCTTCTAATAAACACCCTTGAAACGAAAGAAAAATGACTATAGTTGAAGAGGTAATGGCCCCTAAACTATGTTCTGGGATGAAAAATACAGCTTCAGTGAAATCCGTTTGCAAATCGGAGTGATAGATTAGAATCTAGAGCCAACGGTACGTTTTCTATGTTAAACCATTACACCATTGAAAAACTGGTTACGTTTGCAATCGAAAGAAAAATGACTCTGGGTTTCCACTGTTGCGCCTGGAACTATATCTTGCTCTGAAGTACCTCTCAAGAAACTATGGACTAAATACCAAGGTTGGGTGTATATTACAATTTTTGTTAATTTTTAGTGTTGTGAACTTTAAACCGTTAATTTACTAGGCTACATTTAATGTTTTATGCTTTTATACGTTAACCTCTGGTCCTTTTCCTTTTGGCTGTGATTAACGCACTGGGGCCCTCATCTGGATCTCCCGGCTGTTGTTTGACTCCCGGCCTCGGATGCGGATTTGCCCAGTTGGTGCGGGTCCCGGCCTAAAGATGAAAAGTTATTGGTGAATCGGGTGTGGCTCACTACTGTTGTCCCCCCTTCCCAGGATGGTGCCTGGGGCCGGGCTGGCACTCATTGTGCTGTCCCTGCTCCACACGCTATCCACGCACGATTGTGCTACTCCTCCCTTCCCGGGATGCAGGAGTTTTTCACCTCTGTTTTCCCCCCCTACTTCCCAAGTTGAGTTACTACTTCCTCAGTGCATGACTGGATGGGCGACCTACCTGGCTGGTAAAATAGTCCCTTATGCCCCGCCACAGTTTCTTACATGAGTATATCTGTGCTCCCAATATGACCTTCAAGCCATGCAATATTGTTTCTCACAATGTTAGGGGCTTGAACTCTCCCCAGAAGAGGAAGAAAGCCCTCCTGGAATTGATAAGGTTGAATCCTGAGGTAATCTGTCTTCAGGAGACTCATTTTGTAGATAAAGCTTGTCCCAAGTTCTTTCACCATCGGTTTAGACGGGTGTACCTCTCTAATTATCATAAAAAACAAAGAGGAGTGGCCATTCTTTTGGCTAACTCCTTTCCTTTTGAACCTTCTACTATTCTCAGGGATTCAGAGGGTACCTATGTTATCCTCTTAGGATCACATCAGGGCAAAAGTCTCTGTATAGTGAATATGTATGCCCCCCCCCGAATCCAACCTTAATACTATGTCTGAAATTTCGGACACCCTGTTGACTCTTAAATTCGATACTCTGGTCTGGGCGGGTGATTTCAATTTGGCTCCAAACGACTCGATAGATAGAACCCACCCCCAAAGACCATCTGTAGCTAAAAAAACAGCTCGTTACTTTAATGATCTTTTGAAACGCCACTCCCTTCTGGATTCCTGGAGAGAGTTCAACGGGAATAAGAGAGGCTACACCCATATGTCAATCCCCCACAATTCATATGCCAGGATCGACCTTATACTAATTTCTCTTTCGTGCACCTCGTCCCTAATATATGCAAGGAACTTGTTATGCTCATGGTCGGACCACGATCCGGTATTGCTGTCCCTGACTACCCTCACCCCTAAACTCCAAAAGGCACCTTGGAGACTGAACGAGTCCCTTCTCCACAATCCCGACATCGATAGCAAGATAGAATCCTCAATGTCAGAGTACTTTGATCTCAATGCAACCTCCGAAGTTTCTCCCGCCACCGTTTGGCTAGCTCACAAAGCGGTCATTCGAGGCACTTTTATCAAATTAGCGTCCCAATTTAAAAAGGACCGAGCCGTGATTGTGTCCAACTTGGAATACAAGATCCATAAACTTCACCTGGCAAACCAAACATGCCCCTCTAGATATTGTCTTAAATTAATCAGCGACCTACAATTGCAGTTGAATGCAATTCTTGATTCCGAATCCGAAAAGGCCCTGAGATGGTCGGCTGCCACCGCTTATGACCAAATCAATAAACCTAAGAGGTGGCTGGCGGCTAAGCTGAGGTCCCAGCAAACAATAAACCACGTCCTTAGAGTCAGAGATAAAAAGGGCGACATCACGGCTAACCCCGATAAAATTTACAAAGCTTTTTCTGACTACTATAGTCGTCTATATAGCGACGACAATCCATCTCTTAATGCCCAACAAAGACAAGCCTTCCTTGATCGATCCATTAAACGATCCTTGACGCTGGAAGCCGGGGTGGCCATCAGCTCTGATGTTTCAATGGAGGAACTCCACCTTGCCATTAAAAAGCTTAAGAGATCCAAAGCACCCGGTCCTGACGGTTTTACCGCCCTCTACTACAAAAAATATGAAGTAAATTTGGCCCCACACCTTTTAAAATTTTATAACCATATCATGAAAGGAAACTCTCCACCCCCTGAATTTCTCTCCTCATCCATAGTTGTCATCCCCAAACCCCAACGAGACCCCCTCCTCATTAAAAATTATCGCCCCATATCCCTCTTGGGCATTGATTATAAAATCTTCACCTCCATTTTAGCTGAGAGGCTTAATGGCGTTCTCCCTGCCTTAATTCATCGTGATCAAGTGGGTTTTATTCCCAAACGCCAAGCCCCTGATAACATTAGAAAAATTGTTAACCTACAATATCACTGCAAGAGGGCTGCTACATGTATGGCCACATTGGCCCTTGACATGGAGAAGGCTTTTGACCTTATCAAGTGGCCATACATGTTGGCGGTCCTGCAGGGGTTCGGGCTAGGGGGAAACTTTATTAAGGCTATATCAGCTATTTATTCTCACCCCTCTGCGTCCCTAAAAATGCCCGCCACGACCAAAGAATCATTCACAATCCACCGGGGGACGAGACAGGGGTGCCCTCTTTCACCAGCCATTTTTGCGCTGGTCATGGAACCCCTGGCAGAAATGATCCGGAGAGATCCCGATATCACAGGTGTGAAGGTGGCTGCTAGGGAATACAAGCTTTCCCTGTTTGCAGATGATTTATTGCTGACCCTGACGTCCCCTCATACATCTATCCCGAACCTTCTAGATCTAATTAAAGAGTTTTCTCCCTTTTCTGGTCTCACCTTAAACCTTGAGAAGTCGGAGCTGATGGTCATGAATATGCCCCAGTCACAGGCATCCCAATTAGCCACTTCTTTGGGACTTCAGTACCAGCCCCATTACCTGAAATACCTGGGGATCAAACTTACAGCTGACCCAACTAAATTGTATTCCACCAATTACCCCCAGCTATACAATAAATTGTCCCAGGACCTGGAATCCTGGGCCAAATATCCCATATCCATGCTCGGCAGAGTGTCAGCAGTTCGTATGACGCTCCTTCCTAGGCTCTTGTATTTATTCAGAGCATTACCAATTCCAATCACTAGGGGCCCGATAATACGCCTCCAGACCCTTACTCAGAGATTTATTTGGAGAAACAGGAAGTCGAGAATTAAGTACCTGACATTAGCTAGGCCTAGAGACCTTGGGGGTCTTAATGCCCCGCTATACTACAACTATTACAAAGCCGCCCGAATTTCTCAATTGGCCCAGGCTAACGCCAATCCATGGGAAGCCCCCATCTGGGTAGAAATTGAGTCCTCCCTTATGGCCCCAGTGTCCCTTGCTGGAGCGATGTGGGCAAGAACTATCCCAGTTATGAAAATTAAACAATCCTCTCCATTATCAGCTTATTCTTTGAGTCTGTGGACTAAGCTGAGATTTCTCCATGCTCTACAGTCTCCCATTTCCTGTATGACCAGGATTTTTCGGAACCCAGATTTCCCATTAGGCCTAAATTCAACTACATATAAATGGTGGACCCAAAAAGGCCTGACAACCGTGGGTAAATTCCTTTCTGCCTTTAAGATCTCCAAACCCACTCACTTTATTAAGGCCCACAAGGTCCCACGGGAAGAATGGACTAACTTAGACACCATATTCCGATTTCTGCTTAAGCTCGATCCCAGCGGCGAGATACTAATGTATTCGCCATTCGAGGTCAGATGCAAGAATCAGCTTCTTGATAGAGGCTTTCTCTCTCACTTGTACTCCCTTCTCTCTCACCCGGTTATAGATGGCAAACTGAAATGCCAGCTGGATTGGGAGAGGGACTCTGGAGTCGAGCTGTCCGAGGCCAAATGGGCCCATTGTTGTTCCACGCTGACAAGGGGCTCTCTCTTCCACTCATCTATCGAGACCTCGCTGAAACTACTACATCGGGTCTACTACACCCCAAAGAGACTCCATATGTTTAATTCTCTCTTCTCACCTCTATGTTTTCGCAATTGCTCTCAACCTGCTGATATATGGCATGTGTGGTGGTCTTGTCCTAGAGCACAAACCTTTTGGAGGGGCATCTGGAATAAAACCAAACTGATTTTACATATACAAAATTATCTAGACCCCTCAGTGCTTTTACTAGGTAACAGGCCCAGCTCATTTAAATATCCTGTTCACAAATTAGTGCAATTCATAGCGTCACAAGCAAAAAGACACTTGGCGGCTCAGTGGAAGAGGGAGTCCCTTCATGTAGAGACAGTTTTTAATGAGCTTAATAAGACAATGGTGTCGGAACAAATCCGGGCCAAAATTTTCGATAACATGGAGATCTTCTTTAAAATATGGGACCCATGGATTGAATGGCAGGCGAACATGGGTCTATCACACGTCTTGCATTCATTTTAATATAACTGTCGGGATCTGGGAGTCTAGTGGAACTGTGGAGTTCTGGTTTGTGTGGTGATGTGTGGCGGGGCGGGACGAAATGTCTTTGTATCATTAAGCTATTCCTAGGAGGTTAGCCCATCCCTAAAGGTGTGCACTGTTTACCTGTTTTATGCATCAACTCAACTTCAATCCCCTTCTCCCCGGGACCCCTTTCCGGTCCCTTGACCCTTCTTTCCACCATACCCTTTTCCACTGGTAGGCACCATTGACATGAAGTGGAATCCCCACCTATGGTGCCACCTTTTATCCCACTACCCTTCCCTCCCCCTCTCTCCCTCCTCTCCCTTACCCCCTAAGAAGTTCTACATTATGTTTCATGTGCTTCTGTATTGTCTACTTCTCTATCTAAACTTAGACTATAGTATTAGCCTGGACAATACAGACTCAATGTTAATGTTATCAACCTTAAAAGTTTCATGTGAAATTCCCCACATGTGGGGCATATGTATAATACTTTGTATTTCATGCTTTTTGAATCTAAATAAACACCCTTGGAACGAAAGAAAAATGACTATAGTTGAAGAGGTAATGGCCCCTAAACTATGTTCTGGGATGAAAAATACAGCTTCAGTGAAATCCGTTTGCAAATCGGAGTGATAGATTAGAATCTAGAGCCAACGGTACGTTTTCTATGTTAAACCATTACACCATTGAAAAACTGGTTACGTCTGCAATCGAAAGAAAAATGACTATAGTTGAAGAGGTAATGACCCCTAAACTATGTTCTGGGATGAAAGTTACAGCTTCAGTGAAATCCGCTTGCAAATCGGAGTGATAGATTAGAATCTAGAGCCAACGGTAAGTTTTCTATGTTGAACCATTACACCATTGAAAAACTGGTTACGTTTGCAATCGAAAGAAAAATGACTATAGTTGAAGAGGTAATGGCCCCTAAACAATGTTCTGGGATGAAAAATACAGCTTCAGTGAAATCAGTTTGCAAATCGGAGTGATAGCCTAGAATCTAGAGCCAACGGTAAGTTTTCTATGTTAAACCATTACACCATTGAAAAACTGGTTACGTTTGCAATCGAAAGAAAAATGACTATAGTTGAAGAGGTAATGGCCCGTAAACTATGTTCTGGGATGAAAGTTACAGTTTCAGTGAAATCCGTTTGCAAATCGGAGTGATAGATTAGAATCTAGAGCCAACGGTACGTTTTCTATGTTAAACCATTACACCATTGAAAAACTTGTTACGTTTGCAATCGAAAGAAAAATGACTATAGTTGAAGAGGTAATGGCCCCTAAACTATGTTCTGGGATGAAAAATACAGCTTCAGTGAAATCCGTTTGCAAATCGGAGTGATAGATTAGAATCTAGAGCCAACGGTACGTTTTCTATGTTAAACCATTACACCATTGAAAAACTGGTTACGTTTGCAATCGAAAGAAAAATGACTATAGTTGAAGAGGTAATGGCCCCTAAACTATGTTCTGGGATGAAAAATACAGCTTCAGTGAAATCTGTTTGCAAATCGGAGTGATAGATTAGAATCTAGAGCCAACGGTACGTTTTCTATGTTAAACCATTACACCATTGAGAAACTGGTTACGTCTGCAATCGAAAGAAAAATGACTACAGTTGAAGAGGTAATGACCCCTAAACTATGTTCTGGGATGAAAGTTACAGCTTCAGTGAAATCCGCTTGCAAATCGGAGTGATAGATTAGAATCTAGAGCCAACGGTAAGTTTTCTATGTTGAACCATTACACCATTGAAAAACTGGTTACGTTTGCAATCGAAAGAAAAATGACTATAGTTGAAGAGGTAATGGCCCCTAAACAATGTTCTGGGATGAAAAATACAGCTTCAGTGAAATCCGTTTGCAAATCGGAGTGATAGATTAGAATCTAGAGCCAACGGTAAGTTTTCTATGTTAAACCATTACACCATTGAAAAACTGGTTACGTTTGCAATCGAAAGAAAAATGACTATAGTTGAAGAGGTAATTGCCCCTAAACTATGTTCTGGGATGAAAGTTACAGTTTCAGTGAAATCCGTTTGCAAATCGGAGTGATAGATTAGAATCTAGAGCCAACGGTACGTTTTCTATGTTAAACCATTACACCATTGAAAAACTGGTTACGTTTGCAATCGAAAGAAAAATGACTATAGTTGAAGAGGTAATGGCCCCTAAACTATGTTCTGGGATGAAAAATACAGCTTCAGTGAAATCCGTTTGCAAATCGGAGTGATAGATTAGAATCTAGAGCCAACGGTACGTTTTCTATGTTAAACCATTACACCATTGAAAAACTGGTTACGTCTGCAATCGAAAGAAAAATGACTATAGTTGAAGAGGTAATGACCCCTAAACTATGTTCTGGGATGAAAGTTACAGCTTCAGTGAAATCCGCTTGCAAATCGGAGTGATAGATTAGAATCTAGAGCCAACGGTAAGTTTTCTATGTTGAACCATTACACCATTGAAAAACTGGTTACGTTTGCAATCGAAAGAAAAATGACTATAGTTGAAGAGGTAATGGCCCCTAAACTATGTTCTGGGATGAAAAATACAGCTTCAGTGAAATCCGTTTGCAAATCGGAGTGATAGATTAGAATCTAGAGCCAACGGTACGTTTTCTATGTTAAACCATTACACCATTGAAAAACTGGTTACGTTTGCAATAGAAAGAAAAATGACTATAGTTGAAGAGGTAATGGCCCCTAAACTATGTTCTGGGATGAAAGTTACAGCTTCAGTGAAATCCGTTTGCAAATCGGAGTGATAGATTAGAATCTAGAGCCAACGGTACGTTTTCTACGTTAAACCATTACACCATTGAAAAACTGGTTACGTTTGCAATTGAAAGAAAAATGACTGTAGTTGAAGAGGTAATGGACCCTAAACTATGTTCTGGGATGAAAAATACAGCTTCAGTGAAATCCGTTTGCAAATCGGAGTGATAGATTAGAATCTAGAGCCAACGGTACGTTTTCTATGTTAAACCATTACACCATTGAAAAACTGGTTACGTTTGCAATCGAAAGAAAAATGACTATAGTTGAAGAGGTAATGGCCCCTAAACTATGTTCTGGGATGAAAAATACAGCTTCAGTGAAATCCGTTTGCAAATCGGAGTAATAGATTAGAATCTAGAGCTAACGGTACGTTTTCTATGTTAAACTATTACACCATTGAAAAACTGGTTACGTTTGCAATCGAAAGAAAAATGACTATAATTGAAGAGGTAATGGCCCCTAAACTATGTTCTGGGATGAAAAATACAGCTTCAGTGAAATCCGTTTGCAAATCGGAGTGATAGATTAGAATCTAGAGCCAACGGTACGTTTTCTATGTTAAACCATTACACCATTGAAAAACTGGTTACGTTTGCAATCGAAAGAAAAATGACTATAGTTGAAGAGGCCCTAAACTATGTTCTGGGATGAAAGTTATAGCTTCAGTGAAATCTGTTTGCAAATCGGAGTGATAGATTAGAATCTAGAGCCAACGGTACGTTTTCTATGTTAAACCATTACACCATTGAAAAACTGGTTACGTTTGCAATCGAAAGAAAAATGACTATAGTTGAAGAGGTAATGGCCCCTAAACTATGTTCTGGGATGAAAAATACAGCTTCAGTGAAATCCGTTTGCAAATCGGAGTGATAGATTAGAATCTAGAGCCAACGGTACGTTTTCTATGTTAAACCATTACACCATTGAAAAACTTGTTACGTTTGCAATCGAAAGAAAAATGACTATAGTTGAAGAGGTAATGGCCCCTAAACTATGTTCTGGGATGAAAAATACAGTTTCAGTGAAATCCGTTTGCAAATCGGAGTGATAGATTAGAATCTAGAGCCAACGGTAAGTTTTCTGTGTTAAACCATTACACCATTGAAAAACTGGTTACGTTTGCAATCGAAAGAAAAATGACTATAGTTGAAGAAGTAATGGCCCCTTAACTATGTTCTGGGATGAAAAATACAGCTTCAGTGAAATCCGTTTGCAAATCGGAGTGATAGATTAGAATCTAGAGCCAACGGTAAGTTTTCTATGTTAAACCATTACACCATTGAAAAACTGGTTACGTTTGCAATCGAAAGAAAAATGACTATAGTTGAAGAGGTAATGGGCCCTAAACTATGTTCTGGGATGAAAGTTATAGCTTCAGTGAAATCTGTTTGCAAATCGGAGTGATAGATTAGAATCTAGAGCCAACGGTACGTTTTCTATGTTAAACCATTACACCATTGAAAAACTGGTTACGTTTGCAATCGAAAGAAAAATGACTATAGTTGAAGAGGTAATGGCCCCTAAACAATGTTCTGGGATGAAAAATACAGCTTCAGTGAAATCCGTTTGCAAATCGGAGTGATAGATTAGAATCTAGAGCCAACGGTACGTTTTCTATGTTAAACCATTACACCATTGAAAAACTGGTTACGTTTGCAATCGAAAGAAAAATGACTATAGTTGAAGAGGTAATGGCCCCTAAACTATGTTCTGGGATGAAAAATACAGCTTCAGTGAAATCTGTTTGCAAATCGGAGTGATAGATTAGAATCTAGAGCCAACGGTACGTTTTCTATGTTAAACCATTACACCATTGAAAAACTGGTTACGTTTGCAATCGAAAGAAAAATGACTATAGTTGAAGAGGTAATGGCCCCTAAACTATGTTCTGGGATGAAAGTTACAGCTTCAGTGAAATCCGTTTGCAAATCTGAGTGATAGATTAGAATCTAGAGCCAACGGTACGTTTTCTATGTTAAACCATTACACCATTGAAAAACTGGTTACGTTTGCAATCGAAAGAAAAATGACTATAGTTGAAGAGGTAATGGGCCCTAAACTATGTTCTGGGATGAAAGTTATAGCTTCAGTGAAATCCGTTTGCAAATCGGAGTGATAGATTAGAATCTAGAGCCAACGGTACGTTTTCTATGTTAAACCATTACACCATTGAAAAACTGGTTACGTTTGCAATCGAAAGAAAAATGACCCGAGCATATCAATGCCAAAATTATGGATAGGCTTGATAGTTTTCTTAATGTGTGGACGCCATGGATTGAGTGGCAAGACAACCAAGGTTTGACCTACACTTTACACACGTTTTGAGTTCCTCGCCCCCCGAATGCCTTCTGTCTTACCCATTTTATGTCTATTGTGTTCTGGAGTGGGATAGGATTGAGAGACAGTTCTCTGCAATAGCGGGTTCTCCCCCGGGCCCGCTGGCTTGGGCCCGCGGGACCTATTATGAGCATTAAAAGTTATCGGCATATTGCTATTATTTAAAATTACCCTTATTCCCTCCTTTCCTTTCCTACTTCCTCTGGGTGCCCCCATCGGAATGATGTGGGATTACCACCCATGGTGGCATCCTTGTATCCCCTTCCCCCCACCCCTTCCTTTTCCTTACCCTTAACTTTCCCCCCTTTCCCCCGCGCACTCCTTACCTCATGGCGAAGCAATTGAGTTCCACTTTGCGCTGTTTCATTATATTTTTATTCTGAAACAAATTATGTTTCTAGCAAATATTTCTGTTTCCCCACATGTGGGGTATGTGGTGCATTTGATATTTGTGTAATGCTTATTGCTTCTAATAAACACCCTTGAAACGAAAGAAAAATGACTATAGTTGAAGAGGTAATGGCCCCTAAGCTATGTTCTGGGATGAAAAATACAGCTTCAGTGAAATCCGTTTGCAAATCGGAGTGATAGATTAGAATCTAGAGCCAACGGTACGTTTTCTATGTTAAACCATTACACCATTGAAAAACTGGTTACGTTTGCAATCGAAAGAAAAATGACTCTTATCTAATTCATTTCCTTTCGAAATGACATCTCATATTGTAGATGATCAGGGAACATACAGTATAATTACAGGAAATTATCAAAATGGTGTTTTATGTATTGCTAATGTATATGCCCCCCCAAATGCTACTTATGAAACAATTGATAAGGTACTTGATATTTTACTCACTCTACGCTATGACACTATAGTTTGGGCGGGGGACTTTAATCTGACGCCCAATGATGCATTAGACAGAACAATCCCAGCTAGACCATCTGACTCTAAAAGATCCAAGCTCTACTTTGAAAATATTTTTAAATCGCATACACTGATAGATGCGTGGAGGGAGCACAGTGGGGGGACAAGAGGGTACACATTTCACTCTGCACCTCATAACTCTTATTCAAGAATTGACCTGGTGCTCATGTCCTCACACTGTGCTTCAGCATTGGCTTATTCTAGACATTTGCTATGTACGTGGTCAGATCACGATCCCGTCCTGGTATCACTTACTTCCCTACTTCCAAAAACCCAAAGACCGCCATGGCGCTTAAATGAAACCATGCTTCATAACCCAGCAATATGTAGCGAAATAGACCAAACTTTGGACAATTATTTTCAGGACAATGCAACTCCTGAGGTTTCCCCGGCCATATGTTGGCTTGCACATAAAGTGGTAGTTAGAGGGCACCTAATTAAGATTGCGGCTAAGCAAAAGCGTGATAAAGGTATAACAATCAATAATCTTGAACATAAAATAGCAACCCTTCATATTTTAAATCAAACAAACCCCTCTCGTTATCTACATAAACAAATCCAGGGACTAAAAGTGCAATTGGAAGCCATAATAAACGCTGATTGTGTTAAAGCTTTGAGCTGGACAAGCGCAAAGGCTTATGATCAGATTAATAAGCCTAACCGATGGCTTGCCCATAGGCTTAGGGCCCAGCAGACCATTAATAGAATCACCAAAATCAGAGGTATAGATGGTCGGGTCACATCAAATCCTGACAAAATACATGATACATTTCTAAAATATTATTCTCAACTATACAAAGACGACTCCTCTAAAGAAAAATTGAAGACATTGGATCCCTTTCTGAAAAATAATATCCACAAAATGTTAGCCCCACTTACGGTTTCCCAACTTAACAGCCCTATTACATTAGAAGAACTAAGGGAAGTTATTAAAAAATCTAAAAATGCAAAATCTCCGGGCCCGGATGGCCTAACGGCCCTCTACTATAAAAAATTTGAAGATACTCTATCTCCCCATCTACTAAAATTTTTCAATACTATTCTCAAAGGTAAGATCCCTCCCCCTGAGTTTCTATCATCATCTATTGCGGTTATCCCAAAGCCCCAGCGAGATCCTCTCCTCCCGAAGAGCTATCGTCCCATAGCCTTGTTGGGAGTTGATTACAAATTATTTACTGCTATACTAGCCAACAGGCTAAATAAGATCCTCCCAGCCCTTATTCACAAGGATCAGGTTGGCTTTATACCAACAAGACAGGCCTCTGATAATCTACGCAAGATATTAGACATCCAGCATTTTGCAGGTAGCTCTTCTTCATGTCTAGCTATATTAGCTCTGGACATGGAGAAAGCTTTTGATCTCATAACATGGCCCTATATGATTTCTGTCCTCCAGAAGTATGGATTCAGTGGGGACTTCTTGAATGCTATTAGAGCGTTATATTCTAATCCAACAGCTACCTTGAAACTACCAACTACTAAGAGAGTGCCATTTGTGATTGAAAGGGGGACAAGGCAGGGCTGCCCCCTATCACCAGCGCTTTTTGCCCTTATGATAGAACCCCTGGCAGAGATGATATGCAGATCCACTGATATTGAAGGCGTCACTATAGGTCCTAGAGAACATAAGCTCTCTCTGTTTGCAGATGACATTCTGTTAACATTAACATCCCCGTCAACTTCTATCCCGGCCCTTTTGAAAGCAATCCAGGACTTTTCGGTCTTTTCCGGGTTCAAATTGAACCTGGACAAGTCAGAACTCATGCTATCCAATGCTCCCAAAGAGGTTGCCCAAAGAATGGCCCAAAAATACGGATTGCAGTTCCAACCCCGTTATATAAAATACTTAGGAATAAATTTAACAAATGACCCCAATAAACTATATGATCAGAATTATCCTCCCATGCTCACGAAATTAGCAGCTGATCTAGAAACTTGGAACTCTTACCCAATATCATTATTAGGCCGGATAACTGCGGTAAGAATGACCCTCCTGCCAAGGATCCTCTACCTCTTTAGAGTTCTCCCAATCTCCATTAAGAAGGGAACCTTAGGGCGTTTACAGAGGCAGATACAACAATTTATTTGGAGGAAACGCAAAGCCCGTATAAAATACTCTACCCTAGCAAGACCAAGGGACATGGGAGGCTTGAATGCCCCCATACTAATACATTATTATTATGCGGCACAGGTGGCTCAATTGGCAGCTGTCAATGCTAAGACAAATGCACCTATTTGGGTGGACATCGAATCTAATCTGTTGAGTCCCTGGTCCTTGGAGGGAATCATGTGGTCCAAAAAGATACATCCCACTAATCTTCGCAAAAAGGCCCCTGTGGCTGCACATTCTTTAGGACTATGGGCTAGATTACGAGGCCCTTATTCATTACAGTCACCGACATCGTGCATGACGAATATCTTTAAAAATCCGGATTTCCCCCCAGGAGGTCAGACTTATAACTTTAAATGGTGGACACAAAAAGGGTTTCTCACATTAGGCAAGTTTCTCTCTCACTTTAAGGTGCCTTCCCCGATCCAATTTGGTAGGGAGCAAAGTGTTCCTTTTGAGGAGAGAGAAAGGCTTACATCAATTTTTACTTTTCTACAGAAACTTGATACGAGGGGTGAGGTACTAATGTATACATCTTTTGAGTCTAAATGCAAAAACGACCCCATGGCTAAGGGTCTTCTCTCGGATTTATACATTTCTTTTTCCCAAGCAAACATCCCCCAGAGACTTAAGATTCATTCTGACTGGGAGAAGGACTGTGATTCCATTCTATCGGACGCTAGGTGGGCTCACTGTAGTTCCATTCTAACTAGAGGGTCTCTTTTTTATTCCTCAATAGAAACCTCTTTGAAATTGTTTCATAGGACTTACTTTACCCCGGCCAAAATGCATTTATTCTACCCTGACACTCCTGATAAGTGCTTTAGATTTTGCAGCCAAAAGGGAGATCTTTGGCATATGTGGTGGGAGTGTCCAGTAGCTCAAAGATACTGGAAAACTATATGGAACAAGATTTGCTTGATGTTAGAAAAACAGATCCCCCTAGATCCATCTGTAGTCCTCCTGGGGAACAGGCCCCAATCTATAACCCACCCTACTCATAAACTGATACAGTTCATGATGGCCCAGGCCAAACGACATCTTGCTTCACATTGGAAGCAACCAACTCTTGTGGTGGATGATGTCCTTCGAGACTTAAATAAAACTATGCTCTCCGAGCACATAAGGGCAAAGGTATTCGATAGACTGGAGATTTTCTTTAAAATATGGGACCCATGGATCCAGTTCCAAGACAATACAGGCCTCAGATACACTCTCCATTCATTTTAATCTCCTGACACCTACTTCTACTACCTACAGTATGGCAGATATGTTTGGGTATGGTATGCAATCTTTCTTTTTCAACTATGGAAGTGGCTTGTCAAGTTCTTAGTTGGACATCTCACCGTCCTTTACCTCCTTTCCCCCACCTTCCTCTCTTCTCCTTACTCTAACCGCTGGGCGGCACCATAGGCATGATGTGGTTTAACCACCCATGGTCCCTCCCTTCTACCTTCATCTCCCATTTCCCCTTTCCTATTTCCCCTTTCCCCCTTTTCCCCTATTTTTCCCCCTACCACTCCCCTTCCCTTCTTTTATTTTTTAGACATTTTAAGCAATTTGAACTTTGGCATCCCAGTCATCTTTAAACTATTTTTTCTGTTTTGTTAATGTATGACTACGGCTATTGACCCAATGCTGATTATCTATAAGATTGTTACCCCATGTGTGGGGTCATTTATTGCTTATTGTCTGTTTGTTCATTTAAGATTCTTTAATAAAAACCCTTGAAACGAAAGAAAAATGACTATAGTTGAAGAGGTAATGGCCCCTAAACTATGTTCTGGGATGAAAAATACAGCTTCAGTGAAATCCGTTTGCAAATCGGAGTGATAGATTAGAATCTAGAGCCAACGGTACGTTTTCTATGTTAAACCATTACACCATTGAAAAACTGGTTACGTTTGCAATCGAAAGAAAAATGACTATAGTTGAAGAGGTAATGGCCCCTAAACTATGTTCTGGGATGAAAGTTACAGCTTCAGTAAAATCCGTTTGCAAATCGGAGTGATAGATTAGAATCTAGAGCCAACGGTACGTTTTCTATGTTAAACCATTACACCATTGAAAAACTGGTTACGTTTGCAATCGAAAGAAAAATGACTATAGTTGAAGAGGTAATGGGCCCTAAACTATGTTCTGGGATGAAAAATACAGCTTCAGTGAAATCCGTTTGCAAATCGGAGTGATAGATTAGAATCTAGAGCCAACGGTACGTTTTCTATGTTAAACCATTACACCATTGAAAAACTGGTTACGTTTACAATCGAAAGAAAAATGACTATAGTTGAAGAGGTAATGGCCCCTAAACTATGTTCTGGGATGAAAAATACAGCTTCAGTGAAATCCGTTTGCAAATCGGAGTGATAGATTAGAATCTAGAGCCAACGGTACGTTTTCTATGTTAAACCATTACACCATTGAAAAACTGGTTACGTTTGCAATCGAAAGAAAAATGACTATAGTTGAAGAGGTAATGGGCCCTAAACTATGTTCTGGGATGAAAGTTATAGCTTCAGTGAAATCCGTTTGCAAATCGGAGTGATAGATTAAAATCTAGAGCCAACGGTACGTTTTCTATGTTAAACCATTACACCATTGAAAAACTGGTTACGTTTGCAATCGAAAGAAAAATGACTATAGTTGAAGAGGTAATGGCCCCTAAACTATGTTCTGGGATGAAAGTTACAGTTTCAGTGAAATCCGTTTGCAAATCGGAGTGATAGATTAGAATCTAGAGCCAACAGTACGTTTTCTATGTTAAACCATTACACCATTGAAAAACTTGTTACGTTTGCAATCGAAAGAAAAATGACTATAGTTGAAGAGGTAATGGCCCCTAAACTATGTTCTGGGATGAAAAATACAGCTTCAGTGAAATCCGTTTGCAAATCGGAGTGATAGATTAGAATCTAGAGCCAACGGTACGTTTTCTATGTTAAACCATTACACCATTGAAAAACTGGTTACGTTTGCAATCGAAAGAAAAATGACTATAGTTGAAGAGGTAATGGGCCCCAAACTATGTTCTGGGATGAAAGTTATAGCTTCAGTGAAATCTGTTTGCAAATCGGAGTGATAGATTAGAATCTAGAGCCAACGGTACGTTTTCTATGTTAAACCATTACACCATTGAAAAACTGGTTACGTTTACAATTGAAAGAAAAATGACTATAGTTGAAGAAGTAATGGCCCCTAAACTATGTTCTGGGATGAAAGTTACAGCTTCAGTGAAATCCGTTTGCAAATCGGAGTGATAGATTAGAATCTAGAGCCGACGGTAAGTTTTCTATGTTAAACCATTACACCATTGAAAAACTGTTTACGTTTGCAATTGAAAGAAAAATGACTATAGTTGAAGAAGTAATGGCCCCTAAACTATGTTCTGGGATGAAAGTTACAGCTTCAGTGAAATCCGTTTGCAAATCGGAGTGATAGATTAGAATCTAGAGCCAACGGTAAGTTTTCTATGTTAAACCATTACACCATTGAAAAACTGGTTACGTTTGCAATTGAAAGAAAAATGACTATAGTTGAAGAAGTAATGGCCCCTAAACTATGTTCTGGGATGAAAGTTACAGCTTCAGTGAAATCCGTTTGCAAATCGGAGTGATAGATTAGAATCTAGAGCCGACGGTAAGTTTTCTATGTTAAACCATTACACCATTGAAAAACTGGTTACGTTTGCAATTGAAAGAAAAATGACTATAGTTGAAGAAGTAATGGCCCCTAAACTATGTTCTGGGATGAAAGTTACAGCTTCAGTGAAATCCGTTTGCAAATCGGAGTGATAGATTAGAATCTAGAGCCGACGGTAAGTTTTCTATGTTAAACCATTACACCATTGAAAAACTGGTTACGTTTGCAATTGAAAGAAAAATGACTATAGTTGAAGAAGTAATGGCCCCTAAACTATGTTCTGGGATGAAAGTTACAACTTCAGTGAAATCCGTTTGCAAATCGGAGTGATAGATTAGAATCTAGAGCCAACGGTACGTTTTCTATGTTAAACCATTACACCATTGAAAAACTGGTTACGTTTGCAATCGAAAGAAAAATGACTATAGTTGAAGAGGTAATGGCCCCTAAACTATGTTCTGGGATGAAAAATACAGCTTCAGTGAAATCCGTTTGCAAATCGGAGTGATAGCCTAGAATCTAGAGCCAACGGTAAGTTTTCTATGTTAAACCATTACACCATTGAAAAACTGGTTACGTTTGCAATCGAAAGAAAAATGACTATAGTTGAAGAGGTAATGGCCCCTAAACTATGTTCTGGGATGAAAAATACAGCTTCAGTGAAATCCTTTTGCAAATCGGAGTGATAGATTAGAATCTAGAGCCAACGGTACGTTTTCTATGTTAAACCATTACACCATTGAAAAACTGGTTACGTTTGCAATCGAAAGAAAAATGACTATAGTTGAAGAGGTAATGGCCCCTAAACTATGTTCTGGGATGAAAAATACAGCTTCAGTGAAATCTGTTTGCAAATCGGAGTGATAGATTAGAATCTAGAGCCAACGGTACGTTTTCTATGTTAAACCATTACACCATTGAAAAACTGGTTACGTTTGCAATCGAAAGAAAAATGACTATAGTTGAAGAGGTAATGGCCCCTAAACTATGTTCTGGGATGAAAGTTACAGCTTCAGTGAAATCCGTTTGCAAATCTGAGTGATAGATTAGAATCTAGAGCCGACGGTAAGTTTTCTATGTTAAACCATTACACCATTGAAAAACTGGTTACGTTTGCAATTGAAAGAAAAATGACTATAGTTGAAGAAGTAATGGCCCCTAAACTATGTTCTGGGATGAAAGTTACAGCTTCAGTGAAATCCGTTTGCAAATCGGAGTGATAGATTAGAATCTAGAGCCGACGGTAAGTTTTCTATGTTAAACCATTACACCATTGAAAAACTGGTTACGTTTGCAATTGAAAGAAAAATGACTATAGTTGAAGAAGTAATGGCCCCTAAACTATGTTCTGGGATGAAAGTTACAACTTCAGTGAAATCCGTTTGCAAATCGGAGTGATAGATTAGAATCTAGAGCCAACGGTACGTTTTCTATGTTAAACCATTACACCATTGAAAAACTGGTTACGTTTGCAATCGAAAGAAAAATGACTATAGTTGAAGAGGTAATGGCCCCTAAACTATGTTCTGGGATGAAAAATACAGCTTCAGTGAAATCCGTTTGCAAATCGGAGTGATAGCCTAGAATCTAGAGCCAACGGTAAGTTTTCTATGTTAAACCATTACACCATTGAAAAACTGGTTACGTTTGCAATCGAAAGAAAAATGACTATAGTTGAAGAGGTAATGGCCCCTAAACTATGTTCTGGGATGAAAAATACAGCTTCAGTGAAATCCTTTTGCAAATCGGAGTGATAGATTAGAATCTAGAGCCAACGGTACGTTTTCTATGTTAAACCATTACACCATTGAAAAACTGGTTACGTTTGCAATCGAAAGAAAAATGACTATAGTTGAAGAGGTAATGGCCCCTAAACTATGTTCTGGGATGAAAAATACAGCTTCAGTGAAATCTGTTTGCAAATCGGAGTGATAGATTAGAATCTAGAGCCAACGGTACGTTTTCTATGTTAAACCATTACACCATTGAAAAACTGGTTACGTTTGCAATCGAAAGAAAAATGACTATAGTTGAAGAGGTAATGGCCCCTAAACTATGTTCTGGGATGAAAGTTACAGCTTCAGTGAAATCCGTTTGCAAATCTGAGTGATAGATTAGAATCTAGAGCCAACGGTACGTTTTCTATGTTAAACCATTACACCATTGAAAAACTGGTTACGTTTGCAATCGAAAGAAAAATGACTATAGTTGAAGAGGTAATGGCCCCTAAGCTATGTTCTGGGATGAAAAATTCAGCTTCAGTGAAATCCGTTTGCAAATCGGAGTGATAGATTAGAATCTAGAGCCAACGGTACGTTTTCTATGTTAAACCATTACACCATTGAAAAACTGGTTACGTTTGCAATCGAAAGAAAAATGACTATAGTTGAAGAGGTAATGGCCCCTAAACTATGTTCTGGGATGAAAAATACAGCTTCAGTGAAATCCGTTTGCAAATCGGAGTGATAGATTAGAATCTAGAGCCAACGGTACGTTTTCTATGTTAAACCATTACACCATTGAAAAACTGGTTACGTTTGCAATCGAAAGAAAAATGACTATAGTTGAAGAGGTAATGGCCCCTAAACTATGTTCTGGGATGAAAGTTACAGCTTCAGTGAAATCCGTTTGCAAATTGGAGTGATAGATTAGAATCTAGAGCCAACGGTACGTTTTCTATGTTAAACCATTACACCATTGAAAAACTGGTTACGTTTGCAATCGAAAGAAAAATGACTATAGTTGAAGAGGTAATGGCCCCTAAACAATGTTCTGGGATGAAAAATACAGCTTCAGTGAAATCCGTTTGCAAATCGGAGTGATAGATTAGAATCTAGAGCCAACGGTAAGTTTTCTATGTTAAACCATTACACCATTGAAAAACTGGTTACGTTTGCAATCGAAAGAAAAATGACTATAGTTGAAGAGGTAATGGCCCGTAAACTATGTTCTGGGATGAAAGTTACAGTTTCAGTGAAATCCGTTTGCAAATCGGAGTGATAGATTAGAATCTAGAGCCAACGGTACGTTTTCTATGTTAAACCATTACACCATTGAAAAACTGGTTACGTTTGCAATAGAAAGAAAAATGACTATAGTTGAAGAGGTAATGGCCCCTAAACTATGTTCTGGGATGAAAGTTACAGCTTCAGTGAAATCCGTTTGCAAATCGGAGTGATAGATTAGAATCTAGAGCCAACGGTACGTTTTCTACGTTAAACCATTACACCATTGAAAAACTGGTTACGTTTGCAATTGAAAGAAAAATGACTGTAGTTGAAGAGGTAATGGACCCTAAACTATGTTCTGGGATGAAAAATACAGCTTCAGTGAAATCCGTTTGCAAATCGGAGTGATAGATTAGAATCTAGAGCCAACGGTACGTTTTCTATGTTAAACCATTACACCATTGAAAAACTGGTTACGTTTGCAATCGAAAGAAAAATGACTATAGTTGAAGAGGTAATGGCCCCTAAACTATGTTCTGGGATGAAAAATACAGCTTCAGTAAAATCCGTTTGCAAATCGGAGTAATAGATTAGAATCTAGAGCCAACGGTACGTTTTCTATGTTAAACTATTACACCATTGAAAAACTGGTTACGTTTGCAATCGAAAGAAAAATGACTATAGTTGAAGAGGTAATGGCCCCTAAACTATGTTCTGGGATGAAAAATACAGCTTCAGTGAAATCCGTTTGCAAATCGGAGTGATAGATTAGAATCTAGAGCCAACGGTAAGTTTTCTATGTTAAACCATTACACCATTGAAAAACTGGTTACGTTTGCAATCGAAAGAAAAATGACTATAGTTGAAGAGGTAATGGCCCGTAAACTATGTTCTGGGATGAAAGTTACAGTTTCAGTGAAATCCGTTTGCAAATCGGAGTGATAGATTAGAATCTAGAGCCAACAGTACGTTTTCTATGTTAAACCATTACACCATTGAAAAACTTGTATTCTTCCCGCACTGGTCCACAGAGACCAAGTCGGATTCATCCCTACACGTCAGGCTCCAGACAACATCAGGAGAATAATAGACATTCAGCACTATTGCCTCCGAGTCCATACTCGCCTAGCTCTTCTATCACTGGATATGGAAAAGGCCTTCGATAGAATCGATTGGTCATATATGCTGGCAGTATTAAAGAAATATGGATTCTCGGGCAACTTTCTGAATGCTATTACAGCTCTCTACTCTCAACCATCTGCCTCCCTGAAATTGCCATCTACCCTTAGATCCTCTTTCTCGATAGAAAGAGGCACAAGACAGGGGTGCCCCCTGTCCCCGGCTATATTCGCCCTAGTTATTGAGCCTTTGGCGACACACATCCGAAACTCCCAGGAGGTCCGAGGAGTTCGTATAGGATCCCACGACTATAAATTATGCCTATTCGCGGACGACGTCCTACTAACCTTAACGTCACCACACACATCAATACCAAATGTCTTAAAAATAATCACACAATTCTCGGCCTTCTCAGGATTCAAACTGAACCTCAATAAATCAGAACTAATGCTCACCCAAACCCCTCCCATTGAAGCCCAACAATTAGCGCTATCTCTCGGTTTACAATATAAGCCAAAATTTATTAAATATTTAGGCATCAACCTTTCCCTAAACCCATCTAACCTTTATCAAGACAATTACCCCCTCATGCTTAGAAAACTAGCCACGGACCTTGAGGTTTGGAATGAATATCCTATCTCATTATCAGGTAGGGTGACCTCGGTTAAGATGACCTTGCTCCCTAGGATCTTATATCTTTTTCGCGTTCTTCCAATTCCAGTCAAGAAGGGCCCCATAAAACACCTACAATCCCTGATACAGGCCTTCATCTGGAGAAAGCGTAAGGCTAGAATAAAGTACACATCCTTGGCTCGTCCCAAAACAGCAGGAGGCCTAAATGCCCCATTGCTTTTTCAATACTATCAAGCTGCTCGTCTATCTCAGTTGGCTCCCATTAATGCCAAAGGCAATGCTCCCCTGTGGGTTGAAATTGAATCCCACCTCTTGTACCCCCTTTCACTGCCAGGTATAATGTGGGCCCGTAAAATCCCCATTAACCAGATAAGGAAACTGTCACCTGTATCCGCCCACTCCATGTCTATATGGGTGAAGCTGAGATTTGCCCACCACCTTCAGTCACCTGTTTCACGGTTGACTCATATCTTTCGCAGTCCTGACTTCAGAGCAGGACAAAATACTCGGCTCTTTTCATGGTGGCTCTATAAAGACCTCATCACATTAAATAAATTTACCTCTGGATTTAAGCTGGCTCCTCGGGGGCAATTTGGAAACGATCAGGATGTCCCGGTGGAGGAGATCCCTCGAATGCAGTTGATTTTTGATTTCTTACAGGCTCTGGATAACTCTAATGACATATTAATGTACACCTCATTCGAGGTTAGATGTAAGAACTGTCCCTTGGATGGTGGCTTAATATCTGATCTGTACGGTGTACTCACCGAACATATATCCTCTAATAAGCTGAAAGTGCAATTGGATTGGGAAAGAGATTGCAACCTTACCCTCTCAGAACCAAAATGGGCCCACTGTTGTTCCTCCTTGACCAAGGGCAGCCTGTTTTTCTCCTCCATTGAGACATCACTTAAGTTGTTCCACCGTGTTTATTATACACCAGTAAAATTACATTTATTCTCACCCCTTAACTCAGATTTGTGTTTCAGGGGATGCCAACAAAGAGGTACCATGTGGCACATATGGTGGGAATGTCCTAAAGTCTATTCTCTCTGGACTACAATATGGTCAAAACTCTCTCTCATGTTGAACATTCAGCTATCCTTAGAACCTGCCACAGCTATCTTGGCCAATCGACCACATTCTATGCCATTTGCAGCCCACAAGTTGGTGCAATACTTTATGGCCCAAACTAAAAGACACATTGCCCATCAATGGAAAACCCCTGACTTATCTGCAGACACGGTACTCCACGAGATCAACAAAACGATGCTAGCCGAGCATATCAATGCCAAACTTATGGATAGGCTTGATAGTTTTCTTAATGTGTGGACGCCATGGATTGAGTGGCAAGACAACCAAGGTTTGACCTACACTTTACACACGTTTTGAGTTCCTCACCCCCCGAATGCCTTTTGTCTTACCCATTTTATGTCTATTGTGTTCTGGAGTGGGATAGGATTGAGAGACAGTTCTCTGCAATAGCGGGTTCTCCCCCGGGCCCGCTGGCTTGGGCCCGCGGGACTTATTATGAGCATTAAAAGTTATCGGCATATTGCTATTATTTAAAATTACCCTTATTCCCTCCTTTCCTTCCCTACTCCCTCTGGGTGCCCCCATCGGAATGATGTGGGATTACCACCCATGGTGGCATCCTTGTATCCCCTTCCCCCCACCCCTTCCTTTTCCTTACCCTTAACTTTCCCCCCTTTCCCCAGCGCACTCCTTACCTCATGGCGAAGCAATTGAGTTCCACTTTGCGCTTATATTTGCTCATTATATTTTTATTCTGAAACAAATTACGTTTCTAGCAATTATTTTTGTTTCCCCACATGTGGGGTATGTTGTGCATTTGATATTTGTGTAATGCTTATTGCTTCTAATAAACACCCTTGAAACGAAAGAAAAATGACTATAGTTGAAGAGGTAATGGCCCCTAAACTATGTTCTGGGATGAAAAATACAGCTTCAGTGAAATCCGTTTGCAAATCGGAGTGATAGATTAGAATCTAGAGCCAACGGTACGTTTTCTATGTTAAACCATTACACCATTGAAAAACTGGTTACGTTTGCAATCGAAAGAAAAATGACTCTGGGTTTCCACTGTTGCGCCTGGAACTATATCTTGCTCTGAAGTACCTCTCAAGAAACTATGGACTAAATACCAAGGTTGGGTGTATATTACAATTTTTGTTAATTTTTAGTGTTGTGAACTTTAAACCGTTAATTTACTAGGCTACATTTAATGTTTTATGCTTTTATACGTTAACCTCTGGTCCTTTTCCTTTTGGCTGTGATTAACGCACTGGGGCCCTCATCTGGATCTCCCGGCTGTTGTTTGACTCCCGGCCTCGGATGCGGATTTGCCCAGTTGGTGCGGGTCCCGGCCTAAAGATGAAAAGTTATTGGTGAATCGGGTGTGGCTCACTACTGTTGTCCCCCCTTCCCAGGATGGTGCCTGGGGCCGGGCTGGCACTCATTGTGCTGTCCCTGCTCCACACGCTATCCACGCACGATTGTGCTACTCCTCCCTTCCCGGGATGCAGGAGTTTTTCACCTCTGTTTTCCCCCCCTACTTCCCAAGTTGAGTTACTACTTCCTCAGTGCATGACTGGATGGGCGACCTACCTGGCTGGTAAAATAGTCCCTTATGCCCCGCCACAGTTTCTTACATGAGTATATCTGTGCTCCCAATATGACCTTCAAGCCATGCAATATTGTTTCTCACAATGTTAGGGGCTTGAACTCTCCCCAGAAGAGGAAGAAAGCCCTCCTGGAATTGATAAGGTTGAATCCTGAGGTAATCTGTCTTCAGGAGACTCATTTTGTAGATAAAGCTTGTCCCAAGTTCTTTCACCATCGGTTTAGACGGGTGTACCTCTCTAATTATCATAAAAAACAAAGAGGAGTGGCCATTCTTTTGGCTAACTCCTTTCCTTTTGAACCTTCTACTATTCTCAGGGATTCAGAGGGTACCTATGTTATCCTCTTAGGATCACATCAGGGCAAAAGTCTCTGTATAGTGAATATGTATGCCCCCCCCCGAATCCAACCTTAATACTATGTCTGAAATTTCGGACACCCTGTTGACTCTTAAATTCGATACTCTGGTCTGGGCGGGTGATTTCAATTTGGCTCCAAACGACTCGATAGATAGAACCCACCCCCAAAGACCATCTGTAGCTAAAAAAACAGCTCGTTACTTTAATGATCTTTTGAAACGCCACTCCCTTCTGGATTCCTGGAGAGAGTTCAACGGGAATAAGAGAGGCTACACCCATATGTCAATCCCCCACAATTCATATGCCAGGATCGACCTTATACTAATTTCTCTTTCGTGCACCTCGTCCCTAATATATGCAAGGAACTTGTTATGCTCATGGTCGGACCACGATCCGGTATTGCTGTCCCTGACTACCCTCACCCCTAAACTCCAAAAGGCACCTTGGAGACTGAACGAGTCCCTTCTCCACAATCCCGACATCGATAGCAAGATAGAATCCTCAATGTCAGAGTACTTTGATCTCAATGCAACCTCCGAAGTTTCTCCCGCCACCGTTTGGCTAGCTCACAAAGCGGTCATTCGAGGCACTTTTATCAAATTAGCGTCCCAATTTAAAAAGGACCGAGCCGTGATTGTGTCCAACTTGGAATACAAGATCCATAAACTTCACCTGGCAAACCAAACATGCCCCTCTAGATATTGTCTTAAATTAATCAGCGACCTACAATTGCAGTTGAATGCAATTCTTGATTCCGAATCCGAAAAGGCCCTGAGATGGTCGGCTGCCACCGCTTATGACCAAATCAATAAACCTAAGAGGTGGCTGGCGGCTAAGCTGAGGTCCCAGCAAACAATAAACCACGTCCTTAGAGTCAGAGATAAAAAGGGCGACATCACGGCTAACCCCGATAAAATTTACAAAGCTTTTTCTGACTACTATAGTCGTCTATATAGCGACGACAATCCATCTCTTAATGCCCAACAAAGACAAGCCTTCCTTGATCGATCCATTAAACGATCCTTGACGCTGGAAGCCGGGGTGGCCATCAGCTCTGATGTTTCAATGGAGGAACTCCACCTTGCCATTAAAAAGCTTAAGAGATCCAAAGCACCCGGTCCTGACGGTTTTACCGCCCTCTACTACAAAAAATATGAAGTAAATTTGGCCCCACACCTTTTAAAATTTTATAACCATATCATGAAAGGAAACTCTCCACCCCCTGAATTTCTCTCCTCATCCATAGTTGTCATCCCCAAACCCCAACGAGACCCCCTCCTCATTAAAAATTATCGCCCCATATCCCTCTTGGGCATTGATTATAAAATCTTCACCTCCATTTTAGCTGAGAGGCTTAATGGCGTTCTCCCTGCCTTAATTCATCGTGATCAAGTGGGTTTTATTCCCAAACGCCAAGCCCCTGATAACATTAGAAAAATTGTTAACCTACAATATCACTGCAAGAGGGCTGCTACATGTATGGCCACATTGGCCCTTGACATGGAGAAGGCTTTTGACCTTATCAAGTGGCCATACATGTTGGCGGTCCTGCAGGGGTTCGGGCTAGGGGGAAACTTTATTAAGGCTATATCAGCTATTTATTCTCACCCCTCTGCGTCCCTAAAAATGCCCGCCACGACCAAAGAATCATTCACAATCCACCGGGGGACGAGACAGGGGTGCCCTCTTTCACCAGCCATTTTTGCGCTGGTCATGGAACCCCTGGCAGAAATGATCCGGAGAGATCCCGATATCACAGGTGTGAAGGTGGCTGCTAGGGAATACAAGCTTTCCCTGTTTGCAGATGATTTATTGCTGACCCTGACGTCCCCTCATACATCTATCCCGAACCTTCTAGATCTAATTAAAGAGTTTTCTCCCTTTTCTGGTCTCACCTTAAACCTTGAGAAGTCGGAGCTGATGGTCATGAATATGCCCCAGTCACAGGCATCCCAATTAGCCACTTCTTTGGGACTTCAGTACCAGCCCCATTACCTGAAATACCTGGGGATCAAACTTACAGCTGACCCAACTAAATTGTATTCCACCAATTACCCCCAGCTATACAATAAATTGTCCCAGGACCTGGAATCCTGGGCCAAATATCCCATATCCATGCTCGGCAGAGTGTCAGCAGTTCGTATGACGCTCCTTCCTAGGCTCTTGTATTTATTCAGAGCATTACCAATTCCAATCACTAGGGGCCCGATAATACGCCTCCAGACCCTTACTCAGAGATTTATTTGGAGAAACAGGAAGTCGAGAATTAAGTACCTGACATTAGCTAGGCCTAGAGACCTTGGGGGTCTTAATGCCCCGCTATACTACAACTATTACAAAGCCGCCCGAATTTCTCAATTGGCCCAGGCTAACGCCAATCCATGGGAAGCCCCCATCTGGGTAGAAATTGAGTCCTCCCTTATGGCCCCAGTGTCCCTTGCTGGAGCGATGTGGGCAAGAACTATCCCAGTTATGAAAATTAAACAATCCTCTCCATTATCAGCTTATTCTTTGAGTCTGTGGACTAAGCTGAGATTTCTCCATGCTCTACAGTCTCCCATTTCCTGTATGACCAGGATTTTTCGGAACCCAGATTTCCCATTAGGCCTAAATTCAACTACATATAAATGGTGGACCCAAAAAGGCCTGACAACCGTGGGTAAATTCCTTTCTGCCTTTAAGATCTCCAAACCCACTCACTTTATTAAGGCCCACAAGGTCCCACGGGAAGAATGGACTAACTTAGACACCATATTCCGATTTCTGCTTAAGCTCGATCCCAGCGGCGAGATACTAATGTATTCGCCATTCGAGGTCAGATGCAAGAATCAGCTTCTTGATAGAGGCTTTCTCTCTCACTTGTACTCCCTTCTCTCTCACCCGGTTATAGATGGCAAACTGAAATGCCAGCTGGATTGGGAGAGGGACTCTGGAGTCGAGCTGTCCGAGGCCAAATGGGCCCATTGTTGTTCCACGCTGACAAGGGGCTCTCTCTTCCACTCATCTATCGAGACCTCGCTGAAACTACTACATCGGGTCTACTACACCCCAAAGAGACTCCATATGTTTAATTCTCTCTTCTCACCTCTATGTTTTCGCAATTGCTCTCAACCTGCTGATATATGGCATGTGTGGTGGTCTTGTCCTAGAGCACAAACCTTTTGGAGGGGCATCTGGAATAAAACCAAACTGATTTTACATATACAAAATGATCTAGACCCCTCAGTGCTTTTACTAGGTAACAGGCCCAGCTCATTTAAATATCCTGTTCACAAATTAGTGCAATTCATAGCGTCACAAGCAAAAAGACACTTGGCGGCTCAGTGGAAGAGGGAGTCCCTTCATGTAGAGACAGTTTTTAATGAGCTTAATAAGACAATGGTGTCGGAACAAATCCGGGCCAAAATTTTCGATAACATGGAGATCTTCTTTAAAATATGGGACCCATGGATTGAATGGCAGGCGAACATGGGTCTATCACACGTCTTGCATTCATTTTAATATAACTGTCGGGATCTGGGAGTCTAGTGGAACTGTGGAGTTCTGGTTTGTGTGGTGATGTGTGGCGGGGCGGGACGAAATGTCTTTGTATCATTAAGCTATTCCTAGGAGGTTAGCCCATCCCTAAAGGTGTGCACTGTTTACCTGTTTTATGCATCAACTCAACTTCAATCCCCTTCTCCCCGGGACCCCTTTCCGGTCCCTTGACCCTTCTTTCCACCATACCCTTTTCCACTGGTAGGCACCATTGACATGAAGTGGAATCCCCACCTATGGTGCCACCTTTTATCCCACTACCCTTCCCTCCCCCTCTCTCCCTCCTCTCCCTTACCCCCTAAGAAGTTCTACATTATGTTTCATGTGCTTCTGTATTGTCTACTTCTCTATCTAAACTTAGACTATAGTATTAGCCTGGACAATACAGACTCAATGTTAATGTTATCAACCTTAAAAGTTTCATGTGAAATTCCCCACATGTGGGGCATATGTATAATACTTTGTATTTCATGCTTTTTGAATCTAAATAAACACCCTTGGAACGAAAGAAAAATGACTATAGTTGAAGAGGTAATGGCCCCTAAACTATGTTCTGGGATGAAAAATACAGCTTCAGTGAAATCCGTTTGCAAATCGGAGTGATAGATTAGAATCTAGAGCCAACGGTACGTTTTCTATGTTAAACCATTACACCATTGAAAAACTGGTTACGTCTGCAATCGAAAGAAAAATGACTATAGTTGAAGAGGTAATGACCCCTAAACTATGTTCTGGGATGAAAGTTACAGCTTCAGTGAAATCCGCTTGCAAATCGGAGTGATAGATTAGAATCTAGAGCCAACGGTAAGTTTTCTATGTTGAACCATTACACCATTGAAAAACTGGTTACGTTTGCAATCGAAAGAAAAATGACTATAGTTGAAGAGGTAATGGCCCCTAAACAATGTTCTGGGATGAAAAATACAGCTTCAGTGAAATCCGTTTGCAAATCGGAGTGATAGCCTAGAATCTAGAGCCAACGGTAAGTTTTCTATGTTAAACCATTACACCATTGAAAAACTGGTTACGTTTGCAATCGAAAGAAAAATGACTATAGTTGAAGAGGTAATGGCCCGTAAACTATGTTCTGGGATGAAAGTTACAGTTTCAGTGAAATCCGTTTGCAAATCGGAGTGATAGATTAGAATCTAGAGCCAACAGTACGTTTTCTATGTTAAACCATTACACCATTGAAAAACTTGTTACGTTTGCAATCGAAAGAAAAATGACTATAGTTGAAGAGGTAATGGCCCCTAAACTATGTTCTGGGATGAAAAATACAGCTTCAGTGAAATCCGTTTGCAAATCGGAGTGATAGATTAGAATCTAGAGCCAACGGTACGTTTTCTATGTTAAACCATTACACCATTGAAAAACTGGTTACGTTTGCAATCGAAAGAAAAATGACTATAGTTGAAGAGGTAATGGCCCCTAAACTGTGTTCTGGGATGAAAAATACAGCTTCAGTGAAATCTGTTTGCAAATCGGAGTGATAGATTAGAATCTAGAGCCAACGGTACGTTTTCTATGTTAAACCATTACACCATTGAAAAACTGGTTACGTCTGCAATCGAAAGAAAAATGACTATAGTTGAAGAGGTAATGACCCCTAAACTATGTTCTGGGATGAAAGTTACAGCTTCAGTGAAATCCGCTTGCAAATCGGAGTGATAGATTAGAATCTAGAGCCAACGGTAAGTTTTCTATGTTGAACCATTACACCATTGAAAAACTGGTTACGTTTGCAATCGAAAGAAAAATGACTATAGTTGAAGAGGTAATGGCCCCTAAACAATGTTCTGGGATGAAAAATACAGCTTCAGTGAAATCCGTTTGCAAATCGGAGTGATAGCCTAGAATCTAGAGCCAACGGTAAGTTTTCTATGTTAAACCATTACACCATTGAAAAACTGGTTACGTTTGCAATCGAAAGAAAAATGACTATAGTTGAAGAGGTAATTGCCCCTAAACTATGTTCTGGGATGAAAGTTACAGTTTCAGTGAAATCCGTTTGCAAATCGGAGTGATAGATTAGAATCTAGAGCCAACGGTACGTTTTCTATGTTAAACCATTACACCATTGAAAAACTGGTTACGTTTGCAATCGAAAGAAAAATGACTATAGTTGAAGAGGTAATGGCCCCTAAACTATGTTCTGGGATGAAAAATACAGCTTCAGTGAAATCCGTTTGCAAATCGGAGTGATAGATTAGAATCTAGAGCCAACGGTACGTTTTCTATGTTAAACCATTACACCATTGAAAAACTGGTTACGTCTGCAATCGAAAGAAAAATGACTATAGTTGAAGAGGTAATGACTGCTAAACTATGTTCTGGGATGAAAGTTACAGCTTCAGTGAAATCCGCTTGCAAATCGGAGTGATAGATTAGAATCTAGAGCCAACGGTAAGTTTTCTATGTTGAACCATTACACCATTGAAAAACTGGTTACGTTTGCAATCGAAAGAAAAATGACTATAGTTGAAGAGGTAATGGCCCCTAAACTATGTTCTGGGATGAAAAATACAGCTTCAGTGAAATCCGTTTGCAAATCGGAGTGATAGATTAGAATCTAGAGCCAACGGTACGTTTTCTATGTTAAACCATTACACCATTGAAAAACTGGTTACGTTTGCAATAGAAAGAAAAATGACTATAGTTGAAGAGGTAATGGCCCCTAAACTATGTTCTGGGATGAAAGTTACAGCTTCAGTGAAATCCGTTTGCAAATCGGAGTGATAGATTAGAATCTAGAGCCAACGGTACGTTTTCTACGTTAAACCATTACACCATTGAAAAACTGGTTACGTTTGCAATCGAAAGAAAAATGACTATAGTTGAAGAGGTAATGGCCCCTAAACTATGTTCTGGGATGAAAAATACAGCTTCAGTGAAATCCGTTTGCAAATCGGAGTGATAGATTAGAATCTAGAGCCAACGGTACGTTTTCTATGTTAAACCATTACACCATTGAAAAACTGGTTACGTTTGCAATCGAAAGAAAAATGACTATAGTTGAAGAGGTAATGGCCCCTAAACTGTGTTCTGGGATGAAAAATACAGCTTCAGTGAAATCTGTTTGCAAATCGGAGTGATAGATTAGAATCTAGAGCCAACGGTACGTTTTCTATGTTAAACCATTACACCATTGAAAAACTGGTTACGTCTGCAATCGAAAGAAAAATGACTATAGTTGAAGAGGTAATGACCCCTAAACTATGTTCTGGGATGAAAGTTACAGCTTCAGTGAAATCCGCTTGCAAATCGGAGTGATAGATTAGAATCTAGAGCCAACGGTAAGTTTTCTATGTTGAACCATTACACCATTGAAAAACTGGTTACGTTTGCAATCGAAAGAAAAATGACTATAGTTGAAGAGGTAATGGCCCCTAAACAATGTTCTGGGATGAAAAATACAGCTTCAGTGAAATCCGTTTGCAAATCGGAGTGATAGCCTAGAATCTAGAGCCAACGGTAAGTTTTCTATGTTAAACCATTACACCATTGAAAAACTGGTTACGTTTGCAATCGAAAGAAAAATGACTATAGTTGAAGAGGTAATTGCCCCTAAACTATGTTCTGGGATGAAAGTTACAGTTTCAGTGAAATCCGTTTGCAAATCGGAGTGATAGATTAGAATCTAGAGCCAACGGTACGTTTTCTATGTTAAACCATTACACCATTGAAAAACTGGTTACGTTTGCAATCGAAAGAAAAATGACTATAGTTGAAGAGGTAATGGCCCCTAAACTATGTTCTGGGATGAAAAATACAGCTTCAGTGAAATCCGTTTGCAAATCGGAGTGATAGATTAGAATCTAGAGCCAACGGTACGTTTTCTATGTTAAACCATTACACCATTGAAAAACTGGTTACGTCTGCAATCGAAAGAAAAATGACTATAGTTGAAGAGGTAATGACTGCTAAACTATGTTCTGGGATGAAAGTTACAGCTTCAGTGAAATCCGCTTGCAAATCGGAGTGATAGATTAGAATCTAGAGCCAACGGTAAGTTTTCTATGTTGAACCATTACACCATTGAAAAACTGGTTACGTTTGCAATCGAAAGAAAAATGACTATAGTTGAAGAGGTAATGGCCCCTAAACTATGTTCTGGGATGAAAAATACAGCTTCAGTGAAATCCGTTTGCAAATCGGAGTGATAGATTAGAATCTAGAGCCAACGGTACGTTTTCTATGTTAAACCATTACACCATTGAAAAACTGGTTACGTTTGCAATAGAAAGAAAAATGACTATAGTTGAAGAGGTAATGGCCCCTAAACTATGTTCTGGGATGAAAGTTACAGCTTCAGTGAAATCCGTTTGCAAATCGGAGTGATAGATTAGAATCTAGAGCCAACGGTACGTTTTCTACGTTAAACCATTACACCATTGAAAAACTGGTTACGTTTGCAATTGAAAGAAAAATGACTGTAGTTGAAGAAGTAATGGACCCTAAACTATGTTCTGGGATGAAAAATACAGCTTCAGTGAAATCCGTTTGCAAATCGGAGTGATAGATTAGAATCTAGAGCCAACGGTACGTTTTCTATGTTAAACCATTACACCATTGAAAAACTGGTTACGTTTGCAATCGAAAGAAAAATGACTATAGTTGAAGAGGTAATGGCCCCTAAACTATGTTCTGGGATGAAAAAAACAGCTTCAGTGAAATCCGTTTGCAAATCGGAGTAATAGATTAGAATCTAGAGCTAACGGTACGTTTTCTATGTTAAACTATTACACCATTGAAAAACTGGTTACGTTTGCAATCGAAAGAAAAATGACTATAATTGAAGAGGTAATGGCCCCTAAACTATGTTCTGGGATGAAAAATACAGCTTCAGTGAAATCCGTTTGCAAATCGGAGTGATAGATTAGAATCTAGAGCCAACGGTACGTTTTCTATGTTAAACCATTACACCATTGAAAAACTGGTTACGTTTGCAATCGAAAGAAAAATGACTATAGTTGAAGAGGCCCTAAACTATGTTCTGGGATGAAAGTTATAGCTTCAGTGAAATCTGTTTGCAAATCGGAGTGATAGATTAGAATCTAGAGCCAACGGTACGTTTTCTATGTTAAACCATTACACCATTGAAAAACTGGTTACGTTTGCAATCGAAAGAAAAATGACTATAGTTGAAGAGGTAATGGCCCCTAAACTATGTTCTGGGATGAAAAATACAGCTTCAGTGAAATCCGTTTGCAAATCGGAGTGATAGATTAGAATCTAGAGCCAACGGTACGTTTTCTATGTTAAACCATTACACCATTGAAAAACTTGTTACGTTTGCAATCGAAAGAAAAATGACTATAGTTGAAGAGGTAATGGCCCCTAAACTATGTTCTGGGATGAAAAATACAGTTTCAGTGAAATCCGTTTGCAAATCGGAGTGATAGATTAGAATCTAGAGCCAACGGTAAGTTTTCTGTGTTAAACCATTACACCATTGAAAAACTGGTTACGTTTGCAATCGAAAGAAAAATGACTATAGTTGAAGAGGTAATGGCCCCTTAACTATGTTCTGGGATGAAAAATACAGCTTCAGTGAAATCCGTTTGCAAATCGGAGTGATAGATTAGAATCTAGAGCCAACGGTACGTTTTCTATGTTAAACCATTACACCATTGAAAAACTGGTTACGTTTGCAATCGAAAGAAAAATGACTATAGTTGAAGAGGTAATGGGCCCTAAACTATGTTCTGGGATGAAAGTTATAGCTTCAGTGAAATCTGTTTGCAAATCGGAGTGATAGATTAGAATCTAGAGCCAACGGTACGTTTTCTATGTTAAACCATTACACCATTGAAAAACTGGTTACGTTTGCAATCGAAAGAAAAATGACTATAGTTGAAGAGGTAATGGCCCCTAAACAATGTTCTGGGATGAAAAATACAGCTTCAGTGAAATCCGTTTGCAAATCGGAGTGATAGATTAGAATCTAGAGCCAACGGTACGTTTTCTATGTTAAACCATTACACCATTGAAAAACTGGTTACGTTTGCAATCGAAAGAAAAATGACTATAGTTGAAGAGGTAATGGCCCCTAAACTATGTTCTGGGATGAAAAATACAGCTTCAGTGAAATCTGTTTGCAAATCGGAGTGATAGATTAGAATCTAGAGCCAACGGTACGTTTTCTATGTTAAACCATTACACCATTGAAAAACTGGTTACGTTTGCAATCGAAAGAAAAATAACTATAGTTGAAGAGGTAATGGCCCCTAAACTATGTTCTGGGATGAAAGTTACAGCTTCAGTGAAATCCGTTTGCAAATCTGAGTGATAGATTAGAATCTAGAGCCAACGGTACGTTTTCTATGTTAAACCATTACACCATTGAAAAACTGGTTACGTTTGCAATCGAAAGAAAAATGACTATAGTTGAAGAGGTAATGGGCCCTAAACTATGTTCTGGGATGAAAGTTATAGCTTCAGTGAAATCCGTTTGCAAATCGGAGTGATAGATTAGAATCTAGAGCCAACGGTACGTTTTCTATGTTAAACCATTACACCATTGAAAAACTGGTTACGTTTGCAATCGAAAGAAAAATGACCCGAGCATATCAATGCCAAAATTATGGATAGGCTTGATAGTTTTCTTAATGTGTGGACGCCATGGATTGAGTGGCAAGACAACCAAGGTTTGACCTACACTTTACACACGTTTTGAGTTCCTCGCCCCCCGAATGCCTTCTGTCTTACCCATTTTATGTCTATTGTGTTCTGGAGTGGGATAGGATTGAGAGACAGTTCTCTGCAATAGCGGGTTCTCCCCCGGGCCCGCTGGCTTGGGCCCGCGGGACCTATTATGAGCATTAAAAGTTATCGGCATATTGCTATTATTTAAAATTACCCTTATTCCCTCCTTTCCTTTCCTACTTCCTCTGGGTGCCCCCATCGGAATGATGTGGGATTACCACCCATGGTGGCATCCTTGTATCCCCTTCCCCCCACCCCTTCCTTTTCCTTACCCTTAACTTTCCCCCGCGCACTCCTTACCTCATGGCGAAGCAATTGAGTTCCACTTTGCGCTGTTTCATTATATTTTTATTCTGAAACAAATTATGTTTCTAGCAAATATTTCTGTTTCCCCACATGTGGGGTATGTTGTGCATTTGATATTTGTGTAATGCTTATTGCTTCTAATAAACACCCTTGAAACGAAAGAAAAATGACTATAGTTGAAGAGGTAATGGCCCCTAAGCTATGTTCTGGGATGAAAAATACAGCTTCAGTGAAATCCGTTTGCAAATCGGAGTGATAGATTAGAATCTAGAGCCAACGGTACGTTTTCTATGTTAAACCATTACACCATTGAAAAACTGGTTACGTTTGCAATCGAAAGAAAAATGACTCTTATCTAATTCATTTCCTTTCGAAATGACATCTCATATTGTAGATGATCAGGGAACATACAGTATAATTACAGGAAATTATCAAAATGGTGTTTTATGTATTGCTAATGTATATGCCCCCCCAAATGCTACTTATGAAACAATTGATAAGGTACTTGATATTTTACTCACTCTACGCTATGACACTATAGTTTGGGCGGGGGACTTTAATCTGACGCCCAATGATGCATTAGACAGAACAATCCCAGCTAGACCATCTGACTCTAAAAGATCCAAGCTCTACTTTGAAAATATTTTTAAATCGCATACACTGATAGATGCGTGGAGGGAGCACAGTGGGGGGACAAGAGGGTACACATTTCACTCTGCACCTCATAACTCTTATTCAAGAATTGACCTGGTGCTCATGTCCTCACACTGTGCTTCAGCATTGGCTTATTCTAGACATTTGCTATGTACGTGGTCAGATCACGATCCCGTCCTGGTATCACTTACTTCCCTACTTCCAAAAACCCAAAGACCGCCATGGCGCTTAAATGAAACCATGCTTCATAACCCAGCAATATGTAGCGAAATAGACCAAACTTTGGACAATTATTTTCAGGACAATGCAACTCCTGAGGTTTCCCCGGCCATATGTTGGCTTGCACATAAAGTGGTAGTTAGAGGGCACCTAATTAAGATTGCGGCTAAGCAAAAGCGTGATAAAGGTATAACAATCAATAATCTTGAACATAAAATAGCAACCCTTCATATTTTAAATCAAACAAACCCCTCTCGTTATCTACATAAACAAATCCAGGGACTAGAAGTGCAATTGGAAGCCATAATAAACGCTGATTGTGTTAAAGCTTTGAGCTGGACAAGCGCAAAGGCTTATGATCAGATTAATAAGCCTAACCGATGGCTTGCCCATAGGCTTAGGGCCCAGCAGACCATTAATAGAATCACCAAAATCAGAGGTATAGATGGTCGGGTCACATCAAATCCTGACAAAATACATGATACATTTCTAAAATATTATTCTCAACTATACAAAGACGACTCCTCTAAAGAAAAATTGAAGACATTGGATCCCTTTCTGAAAAATAATATCCACAAAATGTTAGCCCCACTTACGGTTTCCCAACTTAACAGCCCTATTACATTAGAAGAACTAAGGGAAGTTATTAAAAAATCTAAAAATGCAAAATCTCCGGGCCCGGATGGCCTAACGGCCCTCTACTATAAAAAATTTGAAGATACTCTATCTCCCCATCTACTAAAATTTTTCAATACTATTCTCAAAGGTAAGATCCCTCCCCCTGAGTTTCTATCATCATCTATTGCGGTTATCCCAAAGCCCCAGCGAGATCCTCTCCTCCCGAAGAGCTATCGTCCCATAGCCTTGTTGGGAGTTGATTACAAATTATTTACTGCTATACTAGCCAACAGGCTAAATAAGATCCTCCCAGCCCTTATTCACAAGGATCAGGTTGGCTTTATACCAACAAGACAGGCCTCTGATAATCTACGCAAGATATTAGACATCCAGCATTTTGCAGGTAGCTCTTCTTCATGTCTAGCTATATTAGCTCTGGACATGGAGAAAGCTTTTGATCTCATAACATGGCCCTATATGATTTCTGTCCTCCAGAAGTATGGATTCAGTGGGGACTTCTTGAATGCTATTAGAGCGTTACATTCTAATCCAACAGCTACCTTGAAACTACCAACTACTAAGAGAGTGCCATTTGTGATTGAAAGGGGGACAAGGCAGGGCTGCCCCCTATCACCAGCGCTTTTTGCCCTTATGATAGAACCCCTGGCAGAGATGATACGCAGATCCACTGATATTGAAGGCGTCACTATAGGTCCTAGAGAACATAAGCTCTCTCTGTTTGCAGATGACATTCTGTTAACATTAACATCCCCGTCAACTTCTATCCCGGCCCTTTTGAAAGCAATCCAGGACTTTTCGGTCTTTTCCGGGTTCAAATTGAACCTGGACAAGTCAGAACTCATGCTATCCAATGCTCCCAAAGAGGTTGCCCAAAGAATGGCCCAAAAATACGGATTGCAGTTCCAACCCCGTTATATAAAATACTTAGGAATAAATTTAACAAATGACCCCAATAAACTATATGATCAGAATTATCCTCCCATGCTCACGAAATTAGCAGCTGATCTAGAAACTTGGAACTCTTACCCAATATCATTATTAGGCCGGATAACTGCGGTAAGAATGACCCTCCTGCCAAGGATCCTCTACCTCTTTAGAGTTCTCCCAATCTCCATTAAGAAGGGAACCTTAGGGCGTTTACAGAGGCAGATACAACAATTTATTTGGAGGAAACGCAAAGCCCGTATAAAATACTCTACCCTAGCAAGACCAAGGGACATGGGAGGCTTGAATGCCCCCATACTAATACATTATTATTATGCGGCACAGGTGGCTCAATTGGCAGCTGTCAATGCTAAGACAAATGCACCTATTTGGGTGGACATCGAATCTAATCTGTTGAGTCCCTGGTCCTTGGAGGGAATCATGTGGTCCAAAAAGATACATCCCACTAATCTTCGCAAAAAGGCCCCTGTGGCTGCACATTCTTTAGGACTATGGGCTAGATTACGAGGCCCTTATTCATTACAGTCACCGACATCGTGCATGACGAATATCTTTAAAAATCCGGATTTCCCCCCAGGAGGTCAGACTTATAACTTTAAATGGTGGACACAAAAAGGGTTTCTCACATTAGGCAAGTTTCTCTCTCACTTTAAGGTGCCTTCCCCGATCCAATTTGGTAGGGAGCAAAGTGTTCCTTTTGAGGAGAGAGAAAGGCTTACATCAATTTTTACTTTTCTACAGAAACTTGATACGAGGGGTGAGGTACTAATGTATACATCTTTTGAGTCTAAATGCAAAAACGACCCCATGGCTAAGGGTCTTCTCTCGGATTTATACATTTCTTTTTCCCAAGCAAACATCCCCCAGAGACTTAAGATTCATTCTGACTGGGAGAAGGACTGTGATTCCATTCTATCGGACGCTAGGTGGGCTCACTGTAGTTCCATTCTAACTAGAGGGTCTCTTTTTTATTCCTCAATAGAAACCTCTTTGAAATTGTTTCATAGGACTTACTTTACCCCGGCCAAAATGCATTTATTCTACCCTGACACTCCTGATAAGTGCTTTAGATTTTGCAGCCAAAAGGGAGATCTTTGGCATATGTGGTGGGAGTGTCCAGTAGCTCAAAGATACTGGAAAACTATATGGAACAAGATTTGCTTGATGTTAGAAAAACAGATCCCCCTAGATCCATCTGTAGTCCTCCTGGGGAACAGGCCCCAATCTATAACCCACCCTACTCATAAACTGATACAGTTCATGATGGCCCAGGCCAAACGACATCTTGCTTCACATTGGAAGCAACCAACTCTTGTGGTGGATGATGTCCTTCGAGACTTAAATAAAACTATGCTCTCCGAGCACATAAGGGCAAAGGTATTCGATAGACTGGAGATTTTCTTTAAAATATGGGACCCATGGATCCAGTTCCAAGACAATACAGGCCTCAGATACACTCTCCATTCATTTTAATCTCCTGACACCTACTTCTACTACCTACAGTATGGCAGATATGTTTGGGTATGGTATGCAATCTTTCTTTTTCAACTATGGAAGTGGCTTGTCAAGTTCTTAGTTGGACATCTCACCGTCCTTTACCTCCTTTCCCCCACCTTCCTCTCTTCTCCTTACTCTAACCGCTGGGCGGCACCATAGGCATGATGTGGTTTAACCACCCATGGTCCCTCCCTTCTACCTTCATCTCCCATTTCCCCTTTCCTATTTCCCCTTTCCCCCTTTTCCCCTATTTTTCCCCCTACCACTCCCCTTCCCTTCTTTTATTTTTTAGACATTTTAAGCAATTTGAACTTTGGCATCCCAGTCATCTTTAAACTATTTTTTCTGTTTTGTTAATGTATGACTACGGCTATTGACCCAATGCTGATTATCTATAAGATTGTTACCCCATGTGTGGGGTCATTTATTGCTTATTGTCTGTTTGTTCATTTAAGATTCTTTAATAAAAACCCTTGAAACGAAAGAAAAATGACTATAGTTGAAGAGGTAATGGCCCCTAAACTATGTTCTGGGATGAAAAATACAGCTTCAGTGAAATCCGTTTGCAAATCGGAGTGATAGATTAGAATCTAGAGCCAACGGTACGTTTTCTATGTTAAACCATTACACCATTGAAAAACTGGTTACGTTTGCAATCGAAAGAAAAATGACTATAGTTGAAGAGGTAATGGCCCCTAAACTATGTTCTGGGATGAAAGTTACAGCTTCAGTAAAATCCGTTTGCAAATCGGAGTGATAGATTAGAATCTAGAGCCAACGGTACGTTTTCTATGTTAAACCATTACACCATTGAAAAACTGGTTACGTTTGCAATCGAAAGAAAAATGACTATAGTTGAAGAGGTAATGGGCCCTAAACTATGTTCTGGGATGAAAAATACAGCTTCAGTGAAATCCGTTTGCAAATCGGAGTGATAGATTAGAATCTAGAGCCAACGGTACGTTTTCTATGTTAAACCATTACACCATTGAAAAACTGGTTACGTTTACAATCGAAAGAAAAATGACTATAGTTGAAGAGGTAATGGCCCCTAAACTATGTTCTGGGATGAAAAATACAGCTTCAGTGAAATCCGTTTGCAAATCGGAGTGATAGATTAGAATCTAGAGCCAACGGTACGTTTTCTATGTTAAACCATTACACCATTGAAAAACTGGTTACGTTTGCAATCGAAAGAAAAATGACTATAGTTGAAGAGGTAATGGGCCCTAAACTATGTTCTGGGATGAAAGTTATAGCTTCAGTGAAAACCGTTTGCAAATCGGAGTGATAGATTAGAATCTAGAGCCAACGGTACGTTTTCTATGTTAAACCATTACACCATTGAAAAACTGGTTACGTTTGCAATCGAAAGAAAAATGACTATAGTTGAAGAGGTAATGGCCCCTAAACTATGTTCTGGGATGAAAGTTACAGTTTCAGTGAAATCCGTTTGCAAATCGGAGTGATAGATTAGAATCTAGAGCCAACAGTACGTTTTCTATGTTAAACCATTACACCATTGAAAAACTTGTTACGTTTGCAATCGAAAGAAAAATGACTATAGTTGAAGAGGTAATGGCCCCTAAACTATGTTCTGGGATGAAAAATACAGCTTCAGTGAAATCCGTTTGCAAATCGGAGTGATAGATTAGAATCTAGAGCCAACGGTACGTTTTCTATGTTAAACCATTACACCATTGAAAAACTGGTTACGTTTGCAATCGAAAGAAAAATGACTATAGTTGAAGAGGTAATGGGCCCCAAACTATGTTCTGGGATGAAAGTTATAGCTTCAGTGAAATCTGTTTGCAAATCGGAGTGATAGATTAGAATCTAGAGCCAACGGTACGTTTTCTATGTTAAACCATTACACCATTGAAAAACTGGTTACGTTTGCAATTGAAAGAAAAATGACTATAGTTGAAGAAGTAATGGCCACTAAACTATGTTCGGGGATGAAAGTTACAGCTTCAGTGAAATCCGTTTGCAAATCGGAGTGATAGATTAGAATCTAGAGCCGACGGTAAGTTTTCTATGTTAAACCATTACACCATTGAAAAACTGGTTACGTTTGCAATTGAAAGAAAAATGACTATAGTTGAAGAAGTAATGGCCCCTAAACTATGTTCTGGGATGAAAGTTACAGCTTCAGTGAAATCCGTTTGCAAATCGGAGTGATAGATTAGAATCTAGAGCCAACGGTAAGTTTTCTATGTTAAACCATTACACCATTGAAAAACTGGTTACGTTTGCAATCAAAAGAAAAATGACTATAGTTGAAGAAGTAATGGCCCCTAAACTATGTTCTGGGATGAAAGTTACAGCTTCAGTGAAATCCGTTTGCAAATCGGAGTGATAGATTAGAATCTAGAGCCGACGGTAAGTTTTCTATGTTAAACCATTACACCATTGAAAAACTGGTTACGTTTGCAATTGAAAGAAAAATGACTATAGTTGAAGAAGTAATGGCCCCTAAACTATGTTCTGGGATGAAAGTTACAGCTTCAGTGAAATCCGTTTGCAAATCGGAGTGATAGATTAGAATCTAGAGCCGACGGTAAGTTTTCTATGTTAAACCATTACACCATTGAAAAACTGGTTACGTTTGCAATTGAAAGAAAAATGACTATAGTTGAAGAAGTAATGGCCCCTAAACTATGTTCTGGGATGAAAGTTACAACTTCAGTGAAATCCGTTTGCAAATCGGAGTGATAGATTAGAATCTAGAGCCAACGGTAAGTTTTCTATGTTAAACCATTACACCATTGAAAAACTGGTTACGTTTGCAATCGAAAGAAAAATGACTATAGTTGAAGAGGTAATGGCCCCTAAACTATGTTCTGGGATGAAAGTTACAGCTTCAGTGAAATCCGTTTGCAAATCGGAGTGATAGATTAGAATCTAGAGCCAACGGTACGTTTTCTATGTTAAACCATTACACCATTGAAAAACTGGTTACGTTTGCAATTGAAAGAAAAATCACTATAGTTGAAGAAGTAATGGCCCCTAAACTATGTTCTGGGATGAAAGTTACAGCTTCAGTGAAATCGGTTTGCAAATCGGAGTGATAGATTAGAATCTAGAGCCGACGGTAAGTTTTCTATGTTAAACCATTACACCATTGAAAAACTGGTTACGTTTGCAATTGAAAGAAAAATGACTATAGTTGAAGAAGTAATGGCCCCTAAACTATGTTCTGGGATGAAAGTTACAGCTTCAGTGAAATCCGTTTGCAAATCGGAGTGATAGATTAGAATCTAGAGCCGACGGTAAGTTTTCTATGTTAAACCATTACACCATTGAAAAACTGGTTACGTTTGCAATTGAAAGAAAAATGACTATAGTTGAAGAAGTAATGGCCCCTAAACTATGTTCTGGGATGAAAGTTACAGCTTCAGTGAAATCCGTTTGCAAATCGGAGTGATAGATTAGAATCTAGAGCCGACGGTAAGTTTTCTATGTTAAACCATTACACCATTGAAAAACTGGTTACGTTTGCAATTGAAAGAAAAATGACTATAGTTGAAGAAGTAATGGCCCCTAAACTATGTTCTGGGATGAAAGTTACAGCTTCAGTGAAATCCGTTTGCAAATCGGAGTGATAGATTAGAATCTAGAGCCGACGGTAAGTTTTCTATGTTAAACCATTACACCATTGAAAAACTGGTTACGTTTGCAATTGAAAGAAAAATGACTATAGTTGAAGAAGTAATGGCCCCTAAACTATGTTCTGGGATGAAAGTTACAGCTTCAGTGAAATCCGTTTGCAAATCGGAGTGATAGATTAGACTCTAGAGCCGACGGTAAGTTTTCTATGTTAAACCATTACACCATTGAAAAACTGGTTACGTTTGCAATTGAAAGAAAAATGACTATAGTTGAAGAAGTAATGGCCCCTAAACTATGTTCTGGGATGAAAGTTACAGCTTCAGTGAAATCCGTTTGCAAATCGGAGTGATAGATTAGAATCTAGAGCCGACGGTAAGTTTTCTATGTTAAACCATTACACCATTGAAAAACTGGTTACGTTTGCAATTGAAAGAAAAATGACTATAGTTGAAGAAGTAATGGCCCCTAAACTATGTTCTGGGATGAAAGTTACAGCTTCAGTGAAATCCGTTTGCAAATCGGAGTGATAGATTAGAATCTAGAGCCGACGGTAAGTTTTCTATGTTAAACCATTACACCATTGAAAAACTGGTTACGTTTGCAATTGAAAGAAAAATGACTATAGTTGAAGAAGTAATGGCCCCTAAACTATGTTCTGGGATGAAAGTTACAGCTTCAGTGAAATCCGTTTGCAAATCGGAGTGATAGATTAGAATCTAGAGCCAACGGTAAGTTTTCTATGTTAAACCATTACACCATTGAAAAACTGGTTACGTTTGCAATTGAAAGAAAAATGACTATAGTTGAAGAAGTAATGGCCCCTAAACTATGTTCTGGGATGAAAGTTACAGCTTCAGTGAAATCCGTTTGCAAATCGGAGTGATAGATTAGAATCTAGAGCCGACGGTAAGTTTTCTATGTTAAACCATTACACCATTGAAAAACTGGTTACGTTTGCAATTGAAAGAAAAATGACTATAGTTGAAGAAGTAATGGCCCCTAAACTATGTTCTGGGATGAAAGTTACAGCTTCAGTGAAATCCGTTTGCAAATCGGAGTGATAGATTAGAATCTAGAGCCGACGGTAAGTTTTCTATGTTAAACCATTACACCATTGAAAAACTGGTTACGTTTGCAATTGAAAGAAAAATGACTATAGTTGAAGAAGTAATGGCCCCTAAACTATGTTCTGGGATGAAAGTTACAACTTCAGTGAAATCCGTTTGCAAATCGGAGTGATAGATTAGAATCTAGAGCCAACGGTAAGTTTTCTATGTTAAACCATTACACCATTGAAAAACTGGTTACGTTTGCAATCGAAAGAAAAATGACTATAGTTGAAGAGGTAATGGCCCCTAAACTATGTTCTGGGATGAAAGTTACAGCTTCAGTGAAATCCGTTTGCAAATCGGAGTGATAGATTAGACTCTAGAGCCAACGGTACGTTTTCTATGTTAAACCATTACACCATTGAAAAACTGGTTACGTTTGCAATCGAAAGAAAAATGACTATAGTTGAAGAGGTAATGGCCCCTAAACTATGTTCTGGGATGAAAGTTACAGCTTTAGTGAAATCCGTTTGCAAATCGGAGTGATAGATTAGAATCTAGAGCCAACGGTACGTTTTCTATCTTAAACCATTACACCATTGAAAAACTGGTTACGTTTGCAATCGAAAGAAAAATGACTATAGTTGAAGAAGTAATGGCCCCTAAACTATGTTCTGGGATGAAAAATACAGCTTCAGTGAAATCCGTTTGCAAATCGGAGTGATAGATTAGAATCTAGAGCCAACGGTACGTTTTCTATGTTAAACCATTACACCATTGAAAATCTGGTTACGTTTGCAATTGAAAGAAAAATGACTATAGTTGAAGAAGTAATGGCCCCTAAACTATGTTCTGGGATGAAAGTTACAGCTTTAGTGAAATCCGTTTGCAAATCGGAGTGATAGATTAGAATCTAGAGCCAACGGTACGTTTTCTATCTTAAACCATTACACCATTGAAAAACTGGTTACGTTTGCAATCGAAAGAAAAATGACTATAGTTGAAGGGGTAATGGCCCCTAAACTATGTTCTGGGATGAAAAATACAGCTTCAGTGAAATCCGTTTGCAAATCGGAGTGATAGATTAGAATCTAGAGCCAACGGTACGTTTTCTATGTTAAACCATTACACCATTGAAAAACTGGTTACGTTTGCAATTGAAAGAAAAATGACTATAGTTGAAGAAGTAATGGCCCCTAAACTATGTTCTGGGATGAAAGTTACAGCTTCAGTGAAATCCGTTTGCAAATCGGAGTGATAGATTAGAATCTAGAGCCAACGGTAAGTTTTCTATGTTAAACCATTACACCATTGAAAAACTGGTTACGTTTGCAATTGAAAGAAAAATGACTATAGTTGAAGAAGTAATGGCCCCTAAACTATGTTCTGGGATGAAAGTTACAGCTTCAGTGAAATCCGTTTGCAAATCGGAGTGATAGATTAGAATCTAGAGCCGACGGTAAGTTTTCTATGTTAAACCATTACACCATTGAAAAACTGGTTACGTTTGCAATTGAAAGAAAAATGACTATAGTTGAAGAAGTAATGGCCCCTAAACTATGTTCTGGGATGAAAGTTAGAGCTTCAGTGAAATCCGTTTGCAAATCGGAGTGATAGATTAGAATCTAGAGCCGACGGTAAGATTTCTATGTTAAACCATTACACCATTGAAAAACTGGTTACGTTTGCAATTGAAAGAAAAATGACTATAGTTGAAGAAGTAATGGCCCCTAAACTATGTTCTGGGATGAAAGTTACAGCTTCAGTGAAATCCGTTTGCAAATCGGAGTGATAGATTAGAATCTAGAGCCGACGGTACGTTTTCTATGTTAAACCATTACACCATTGAAAAACTGGTTACGTTTGCAATCGAAAGAAAAATGACTATAGTTGAAGAGGTAATGGCCCCTAAACTATGTTCTGGGATGAAAGTTACAGCTTTAGTGAAATCCGTTTGCAAATCGGAGTGATAGATTAGAATCTAGAGCCAACGGTACGTTTTCTATCTTAAACCATTACACCATTGAAAAACTGGTTACGTTTGCAATCGAAAGAAAAATGACTATAGTTGAAGAAGTAATGGCCCCTAAACTATGTTCTGGGATGAAAAATACAGCTTCAGTGAAATCCGTTTGCAAATCGGAGTGATAGATTAGAATCTAGAGCCAACGGTACGTTTTCTATGTTAAACCATTACACCATTGAAAAACTGGTTACGTTTGCAATTGAAAGAAAAATGACTATAGTTGAAGAAGTAATGGCCCCTAAACTATGTTCTGGGATGAAAGTTACAGCTTTAGTGAAATCCGTTTGCAAATCGGAGTGATAGATTAGAATCTAGAGCCAACGGTACGTTTTCTATCTTAAACCATTACACCATTGAAAAACTGGTTACGTTTGCAATCGAAAGAAAAATGACTATAGTTGAAGGGGTAATGGCCCCTAAACTATGTTCTGGGATGAAAAATACAGCTTCAGTGAAATCCGTTTGCAAATCGGAGTGATAGATTAGAATCTAGAGCCAACGGTACGTTTTCTATGTTAAACCATTACACCATTGAAAAACTGGTTACGTTTGCAATTGAAAGAAAAATGACTATAGTTGAAGAAGTAATGGCCCCTAAACTATGTTCTGGGATGAAAGTTACAGCTTCAGTGAAATCCGTTTGCAAATCGGAGTGATAGATTAGAATCTAGAGCCAACGGTAAGTTTTCTATGTTAAACCATTACACCATTGAAAAACTGGTTACGTTTGCAATTGAAAGAAAAATGACTATAGTTGAAGAAGTAATGGCCCCTAAACTATGTTCTGGGATGAAAGTTACAGCTTCAGTGAAATCCGTTTGCAAATCGGAGTGATAGATTAGAATCTAGAGCCGACGGTAAGTTTTCTATGTTAAACCATTACACCATTGAAAAACTGGTTACGTTTGCAATTGAAAGAAAAATGACTATAGTTGAAGAAGTAATGGCCCCTAAACTATGTTCTGGGATGAAAGTTAGAGCTTCAGTGAAATCCGTTTGCAAATCGGAGTGATAGATTAGAATCTAGAGCCGACGGTAAGATTTCTATGTTAAACCATTACACCATTGAAAAACTGGTTACGTTTGCAATTGAAAGAAAAATGACTATAGTTGAAGAAGTAATGGCCCCTAAACTATGTTCTGGGATGAAAGTTACAGCTTCAGTGAAATCCGTTTGCAAATCGGAGTGATAGATTAGAATCTAGAGCCGACGGTAAGTTTTCTATGTTAAACCATTACACCATTGAAAAACTGGTTACGTTTGCAATTGAAAGAAAAATGACTATAGTTGAAGAAGTAATGGCCCCTAAACTATGTTCTGGGATGAAAGTTACAGCTTCAGTGAAATCCGTTTGCAAATCGGAGTGATAGATTAGAATCTAGAGCCAACGGTAAGTTTTCTATGTTAAACCATTACACCATTGAAAAACTGGTTAAGTTTGCAATTGAAAGAAAAATGACTATAGTTGAAGAAGTAATGGCCCCTAAACTATGTTCTGGGATGAAAGTTACAACTTCAGTGAAATCCGTTTGCAAATCGGAGTGATAGATTAGAATCTAGAGCCAACGGTAAGTTTTCTATGTTAAACCATTACACCATTGAAAAACTGGTTACGTTTGCAATCGAAAGAAAAATGACTATAGTTGAAGAGGTAATGGCCCCTAAACTATGTTCTGGGATGAAAAATACAGCTTCAGTGAAATCCGTTTGCAAATCGGAGTGATAGATTAGAATCTAGAGCCAACGGTACGTTTTCTATGTTAAACCATTACACCATTGAAAAACTGGTTACGTTTGCAATCGAAAGAAAAATGACTATAGTTGAAGAGGTAATGGCCCCTAAACTATGTTCTGGGATGAAAGTTACAGCTTCAGTGAAATCCGTTTGCAAATCGGAGTGATAGATTAGAATCTAGAGCCAACGGTACGTTTTCTATGTTAAACCATTACACCATTGAAAAACTGGTTACGTTTGCAATCGAAAGAAAAATGACTATAGTTGAAGAGGTAATGGGCCCTAAACTATGTTCTGGGATGAAAGTTATAGCTTAAGTGAAATCTGTTTGCAAATCGGAGTGATAGATTAGAATCTAGAGCCGACGGTAAGTTTTCTATGTTAAACCATTACACCATTGAAAAACTGGTTACGTTTGCAATTGAAAGAAAAATGACTATAGTTGAAGAAGTAATGGCCCCTAAACTATGTTCTGGGATGAAAGTTACAGCTTTAGTGAAATCCGTTTGCAAATCGGAGTGATAGATTAGAATCTAGAGCCAACGGTACGTTTTCTATCCTAAACCATTACACCATTGAAAAACTGGTTACGTTTGCAATCGAAAGAAAAATGACTATAGTTGAAGGGGTAATGGCCCCTAAACTATGTTCTGGGATGAAAAATACAGCTTCAGTGAAATCCGTTTGCAAATCGGAGTGATAGATTAGAATCTAGAGCCAACGGTACGTTTTCTATGTTAAACCATTACACCATTGAAAAACTGGTTACGTTTGCAATTGAAAGAAAAATGACTATAGTTGAAGAAGTAATGGCCCCTAAACTATGTTCTGGGATGAAAGTTACAGCTTCAGTGAAATCCGTTTGCAAATCGGAGTGATAGATTAGAATCTAGAGCCAACGGTAAGTTTTCTATGTTAAACCATTACACCATTGAAAAACTGGTTACGTTTGCAATTGAAAGAAAAATGACTATAGTTGAAGAAGTAATGGCCCCTAAACTATGTTCTGGGATGAAAGTTACAGCTTCAGTGAAATCCGTTTGCAAATCGGAGTGATAGATTAGAATCTAGAGCCGACGGTAAGTTTTCTATGTTAAACCATTACACCATTGAAAAACTGGTTACGTTTGCAATTGAAAGAAAAATGACTATAGTTGAAGAAGTAATGGCCCCTAAACTATGTTCTGGGATGAAAGTTAGAGCTTCAGTGAAATCCGTTTGCAAATCGGAGTGATAGATTAGAATCTAGAGCCGACGGTAAGATTTCTATGTTAAACCATTACACCATTGAAAAACTGGTTACGTTTGCAATTGAAAGAAAAATGACTATAGTTGAAGAAGTAATGGCCCCTAAACTATGTTCTGGGATGAAAGTTACAGCTTCAGTGAAATCCGTTTGCAAATCGGAGTGATAGATTAGAATCTAGAGCCGACGGTAAGTTTTCTATGTTAAACCATTACACCATTGAAAAACTGGTTACGTTTGCAATTGAAAGAAAAATGACTATAGTTGAAGAAGTAATGGCCCCTAAACTATGTTCTGGGATGAAAGTTACAGCTTCAGTGAAATCCGTTTGCAAATCGGAGTGATAGATTAGAATCTAGAGCCAACGGTAAGTTTTCTATGTTAAACCATTACACCATTGAAAAACTGGTTACGTTTGCAATTGAAAGAAAAATGACTATAGTTGAAGAAGTAATGGCCCCTAAACTATGTTCTGGGATGAAAGTTACAACTTCAGTGAAATCCGTTTGCAAATCGGAGTGATAGATTAGAATCTAGAGCCAACGGTAAGTTTTCTATGTTAAACCATTACACCATTGAAAAACTGGTTACGTTTGCAATCGAAAGAAAAATGACTATAGTTGAAGAGGTAATGGCCCCTAAACTATGTTCTGGGATGAAAAATACAGCTTCAGTGAAATCCGTTTGCAAATCGGAGTGATAGATTAGAATCTAGAGCCAACGGTACGTTTTCTATGTTAAACCATTACACCATTGAAAAACTGGTTACGTTTGCAATCGAAAGAAAAATGACTATAGTTGAAGAGGTAATGGCCCCTAAACTATGTTCTGGGATGAAAGTTACAGCTTCAGTGAAATCCGTTTGCAAATCGGAGTGATAGATTAGAATCTAGAGCCAACGGTACGTTTTCTATGTTAAACCATTACACCATTGAAAAACTGGTTACGTTTGCAATCGAAAGAAAAATGACTATAGTTGAAGAGGTAATGGCCCCTAAACTATGTTCTGGGATGAAAGTTATAGCTTAAGTGAAATCTGTTTGCAAATCGGAGTGATAGATTAGAATCTAGAGCCGACGGTAAGTTTTCTATGTTAAACCATTACACCATTGAAAAACTGGTTACGTTTGCAATTGAAAGAAAAATGACTATAGTTGAAGAAGTAATGGCCCCTAAACTATGTTCTGGGATGAAAGTTACAGCTTCAGTGAAATCCGTTTGCAAATCGGAGTGATAGATTAGAATCTAGAGCCGACGGTAAGTTTTCTATGTTAAACCATTACACCATTGAAAAACTGGTTACGTTTGCAATCGAAAGAAAAATGACTATAGTTGAATAGGTAATGGCCCCTAAACTATGTTCTGGGATGAAAAATACAGCTTCAGTGAAATCCGTTTGCAAATCGGAGTGATAGATTAGAATCTAGAGCCGACGGTAAGTTTTCTATGTTAAACCATTACACCTTTGAAAAACTGGTTACGTTTGCAATTGAAAGAAAAATGACTATAGTTGAAGAAGTAATGGCCCCTAAACTATGTTCTGGGATGAAAGTTACAGCTTCAGTGAAATCCGTTTGCAAATCGGAGTGATAGATTAGACTCTAGAGCCGACGGTAAGTTTTCTATGTTAAACCATTACACCATTGAAAAACTGGTTACGTTTGCAATTGAAAGAAAAATGACTATAGTTGAAGAAGTAATGGCCCCTAAACTATGTTCTGGGATGAAAGTTACAGCTTCAGTGAAATCCGTTTGCAAATCGGAGTGATAGATTAGAATCTAGAGCCGACGGTAAGTTTTCTATGTTAAACCATTACACCATTGAAAAACTGGTTACGTTTGCAATTGAAAGAAAAATGACTATAGTTGAAGAAGTAATGGCCCCTAAACTATGTTCTGGGATGAAAGTTACAGCTTCAGTGAAATCCGTTTGCAAATCGGAGTGATAGATTAGAATCTAGAGCCGACGGTAAGTTTTCTATGTTAAACCATTACACCATTGAAAAACTGGTTACGTTTGCAATTGAAAGAAAAATGACTATAGTTGAAGAAGTAATGGCCCCTAAACTATGTTCTGGGATGAAAGTTACAGCTTCAGTGAAATCCGTTTGCAAATCGGAGTGATAGATTAGAATCTAGAGCCAACGGTAAGTTTTCTATGTTAAACCATTACACCATTGAAAAACTGGTTACGTTTGCAATTGAAAGAAAAATGACTATAGTTGAAGAAGTAATGGCCCCTAAACTATGTTCTGGGATGAAAGTTACAGCTTCAGTGAAATCCGTTTGCAAATCGGAGTGATAGATTAGAATCTAGGGCCGACGGTAAGTTTTCTATGTTAAACCATTACACCATTGAAAAACTGGTTACGTTTGCAATTGAAAGAAAAATGACTATAGTTGAAGAAGTAATGGCCCCTAAACTATGTTCTGGGATGAAAGTTACAGCTTCAGTGAAATCCGTTTGCAAATCGGAGTGATAGATTAGAATCTAGAGCCGACGGTAAGTTTTCTATGTTAAACCATTACACCATTGAAAAACTGGTTACGTTTGCAATTGAAAGAAAAATGACTATAGTTGAAGAAGTAATGGCCCCTAAACTATGTTCTGGGATGAAAGTTACAACTTCAGTGAAATCCGTTTGCAAATCGGAGTGATAGATTAGAATCTAGAGCCAACGGTAAGTTTTCTATGTTAAACCATTACACCATTGAAAAACTGGTTACGTTTGCAATCGAAAGAAAAATGACTATAGTTGAAGAGGTAATGGCCCCTAAACTATGTTCTGGGATGAAAGTTACAGCTTCAGTGAAATCCGTTTGCAAATCGGAGTGATAGATTAGAATCTAGAGCCAACGGTACGTTTTCTATGTTAAACCATTACACCATTGAAAAACTGGTTACGTTTGCAATCGAAAGAAAAATGACTATAGTTGAAGAGGTAATGGCCCCTAAACTATGTTCTGGGATGAAAGTTACAGCTTTAGTGAAATCCGTTTGCAAATCGGAGTGATAGATTAGAATCTAGAGCCAACGGTACGTTTTCTATCTTAAACCATTACACCATTGAAAAACTGGTTACGTTTGCAATCGAAAGAAAAATGACTATAGTTGAAGAGGTAATGGCCCCTAAACTATGTTCTGGGATGAAAAATACAGCTTCAGTGAAATCCGTTTGCAAATCGGAGTGATAGATTAGAATCTAGAGCCAACGGTACGTTTTCTATGTTAAACCATTACACCATTGAAAAACTGGTTACGTTTGCAATTGAAAGAAAAATGACTATAGTTGAAGAAGTAATGGCCCCTAAACTATGTTCTGGGATGAAAGTTACAGCTTCAGTGAAATCCGTTTGCAAATCGGAGTGATAGATTAGAATCTAGAGCCAACGGTAAGTTTTCTATGTTAAACCATTACACCATTGAAAAACTGGTTACGTTTGCAATTGAAAGAAAAATGACTATAGTTGAAGAAGTAATGGCCCCTAAACTATGTTCTGGGATGAAAGTTACAGCTTCAGTGAAATCCGTTTGCAAATCGGAGTGATAGATTAGAATCTAGAGCCGACGGTAAGTTTTCTATGTTAAACCATTACACCATTGAAAAACTGGTTACGTTTGCAATTGAAAGAAAAATGACTATAGTTGAAGAAGTAATGGCCCCTAAACTATGTTCTGGGATGAAAGTTACAGCTTCAGTGAAATCCGTTTGCAAATCGGAGTGATAGATTAGAATCTAGAGCCGACGGTAAGTTTTCTATGTTAAACCATTACACCATTGAAAAACTGGTTACGTTTGCAATTGAAAGAAAAATGACTATAGTTGAAGAAGTAATGGCCCCTAAACTATGTTCTGGGATGAAAGTTACAGCTTCAGTGAAATCCGTTTGCAAATCGGAGTGATAGATTAGAATCTAGAGCCGACGGTAAGTTTTCTATGTTAAACCATTACACCATTGAAAAACTGGTTACGTTTGCAATTGAAAGAAAAATGACTATAGTTGAAGAAGTAATGGCCCCTAAACTATGTTCTGGGATGAAAGTTACAACTTCAGTGAAATCCGTTTGCAAATCGGAGTGATAGATTAGAATCTAGAGCCAACGGTAAGTTTTCTATGTTAAACCATTACACCATTGAAAAACTGGTTACGTTTGCAATCGAAAGAAAAATGACTATAGTTGAAGAGGTAATGGCCCCTAAACTATGTTCTGGGATGAAAGTTACAGCTTCAGTGAAATCCGTTTGCAAATCGGAGTGATAGATTAGAATCTAGAGCCAACGGTACGTTTTCTATGTTAAACCATTACACCATTGAAAAACTGGTTACGTTTGCAATCGAAAGAAAAATGACTATAGTTGAAGAGGTAATGGCCCCTAAACTATGTTCTGGGATGAAAGTTACAGCTTTAGTGAAATCCGTTTGCAAATCGGAGTGATAGATTAGAATCTAGAGCCAACGGTACGTTTTCTATCTTAAACCATTACACCATTGAAAAACTGGTTACGTTTGCAATCGAAAGAAAAATGACTATAGTTGAAGAGGTAATGGCCCCTAAACTATGTTCTGGGATGAAAAATACAGCTTCAGTGAAATCCGTTTGCAAATCGGAGTGATAGATTAGAATCTAGAGCCAACGGTACGTTTTCTATGTTAAACCATTACACCATTGAAAAACTGGTTACGTTTGCAATTGAAAGAAAAATGACTATAGTTGAAGAAGTAATGGCCCCTAAACTATGTTCTGGGATGAAAGTTACAGCTTCAGTGAAATCCGTTTGCAAATCGGAGTGATAGATTAGAATCTAGAGCCAACGGTAAGTTTTCTATGTTAAACCATTACACCATTGAAAAACTGGTTACGTTTGCAATTGAAAGAAAAATGACTATAGTTGAAGAAGTAATGGCCCCTAAACTATGTTCTGGGATGAAAGTTACAGCTTCAGTGAAATCCGTTTGCAAATCGGAGTGATAGATTAGAATCTAGAGCCGACGGTAAGTTTTCTATGTTAAACCATTACACCATTGAAAAACTGGTTACGTTTGCAATTGAAAGAAAAATGACTATAGTTGAAGAAGTAATGGCCCCTAAACTATGTTCTGGGATGAAAGTTACAGCTTCAGTGAAATCCGTTTGCAAATCGGAGTGATAGATTAGAATCTAGAGCCGACGGTAAGTTTTCTATGTTAAACCATTACACCATTGAAAAACTGGTTACGTTTGCAATTGAAAGAAAAATGACTATAGTTGAAGAAGTAATGGCCCCTAAACTATGTTCTGGGATGAAAGTTACAGCTTCAGTGAAATCCGTTTGCAAATCGGAGTGATAGATTAGAATCTAGAGCCGACGGTAAGTTTTCTATGTTAAACCATTACACCATTGAAAAACTGGTTACGTTTGCAATTGAAAGAAAAATGACTATAGTTGAAGAAGTAATGGCCCCTAAACTATGTTCTGGGATGAAAGTTACAGCTTCAGTGAAATCCGTTTGCAAATCGGAGTGATAGATTAGAATCTAGAGCCAACGGTAAGTTTTCTATGTTAAACCATTACACCATTGAAAAACTGGTTACGTTTGCAATTGAAAGAAAAATGACTATAGTTGAAGAAGTAATGGCCCCTAAACTATGTTCTGGGATGAAAGTTACAACTTCAGTGAAATCCGTTTGCAAATCGGAGTGATAGATTAGAATCTAGAGCCAACGGTAAGTTTTCTATGTTAAACCATTACACCATTGAAAAACTGGTTACGTTTGCAATCGAAAGAAAAATGACTATAGTTGAAGAGGTAATGGCCCCTAAACTATGTTCTGGGATGAAAAATACAGCTTCAGTGAAATCCGTTTGCAAATCGGAGTGATAGATTAGAATCTAGAGCCAACGGTACGTTTTCTATGTTAAACCATTACACCATTGAAAAACTGGTTACGTTTGCAATCGAAAGAAAAATGACTATAGTTGAAGAGGTAATGGCCCCTAAACTATGTTCTGGGATGAAAGTTACAGCTTCAGTGAAATCCGTTTGCAAATCGGAGTGATAGATTAGAATCTAGAGCCAACGGTACGTTTTCTATGTTAAACCATTACACCATTGAAAAACTGGTTACGTTTGCAATCGAAAGAAAAATGACTATAGTTGAAGAGGTAATGGGCCCTAAACTATGTTCTGGGATGAAAGTTATAGCTTAAGTGAAATCTGTTTGCAAATCGGAGTGATAGATTAGAATCTAGAGCCGACGGTAAGTTTTCTATGTTAAACCATTACACCATTGATAAACTGGTTACGTTTGCAATTGAAAGAAAAATGACTATAGTTGAAGAAGTAATGGCCCCTAAACTATGTTCTGGGATGAAAGTTACAGCTTCAGTGAAATCCGTTTGCAAATCGGAGTGATAGATTAGAATCTAGAGCCGACGGTAAGTTTTCTATGTTAAACCATTACACCATTGAAAAACTGGTTACGTTTGCAATTGAAAGAAAAATAACTATAGTTGAAGAAGTAATGGCCCCTAAACTATGTTCTGGGATGAAAGTTACAGCTTCAGTGAAATCCGTTTGCAAATCGGAGTGATAGATTAGAATCTAGAGCCAACGGTAAGTTTTCTATGTTAAACCATTACACCATTGAAAAACTGGTTACGTTTGCAATTGAAAGAAAAATGACTATAGTTGAAGAAGTAATGGCCCCTAAACTATGTTCTGGGATGAAAGTTACAGCTTCAGTGAAATCCGTTTGCAAATCGGAGTGATAGATTAGAATCTAGAGCCGACGGTAAGTTTTCTATGTTAAACCATTACACCATTGAAAAACTGGTTACGTTTGCAATTGAAAGAAAAATGACTATAGTTGAAGAAGTAATGGCCCCTAAACTATGTTCTGGGATGAAAGTTACAGCTTCAGTGAAATCCGTTTGCAAATCGGAGTGATAGATTAGAATCTAGAGCCGACGGTACGTTTTCTATCTTAAACCATTACACCATTGAAAAACTGGTTACGTTTGCAATCGAAAGAAAAATGACTATAGTTGAATAGGTAATGGCCCCTAAACTATGTTCTGGGATGAAAAATACAGCTTCAGTGAAATCCGTTTGCAAATCGGAGTGATAGATTAGAATCTAGAGCCAACGGTACGTTTTCTATGTTAAACCATTACACCATTGAAAAACTGGTTACGTTTGCAATTGAAAGAAAAATGACTATAGTTGAAGAAGTAATGGCCCCTAAACTATGTTCTAGGATGAAAGTTACAGCTTCAGTGAAATCCGTTTGCAAATCGGAGTGATAGATTAGAATCTAGAGCCGACGGTAAGTTTTCTATGTTAAACCATTACACCATTGAAAAACTGGTTACGTTTGCAATTGAAAGAAAAATGACTATAGTTGAAGAAGTAATGGCCCCTAAACTATGTTCTGGGATGAAAGTTACAGCTTCAGTGAAATCCGTTTGCAAATCGGAGTGATAGATTAGAATCTAGAGCCGACGGTAAGTTTTCTATGTTAAACCATTACACCAATGAAAAACTGGTTACGTTTGCAATTGAAAGAAAAATGACTATAGTTGAAGAAGTAATGGCCCCTAAACTATGTTCTGGGATGAAAGTTACAGCTTCAGTGAAATCCGTTTGCAAATCGGAGTGATAGATTAGAATCTAGAGCCGACGGTAAGTTTTCTATGTTAAACCATTACACCATTGAAAAACTGGTTACGTTTGCAATTGAAAGAAAAATGACTATAGTTGAAGAAGTAATGGCCCCTAAACTATGTTCTGGGATGAAAGTTACAGCTTCAGTGAAATCCGTTTGCAAATCGGAGTGATAGATTAGAATCTAGAGCCGACGGTAAGTTTTCTATGTTAAACCATTACACCATTGAAAAACTGGTTACGTTTGCAATTGAAAGAAAAATGACTATAGTTGAAGAAGTAATGGCCCCTAAACTATGTTCTGGGATGAAAGTTACAGCTTCAGTGAAATCCGTTTGCAAATCGGAGTGATAGATTAGAATCTAGAGCCGACGGTAAGTTTTCTATGTTAAACCATTACACCATTGAAAAACTGGTTACGTTTGCAATTGAAAGAAAAATGACTATAGTTGAAGAAGTAATGGCCCCTAAACTATGTTCTGGGATGAAAGTTACAACTTCAGTGAAATCCGTTTGCAAATCGGAGTGATAGATTAGAATCTAGAGCCAACGGTAAGTTTTCTATGTTAAACCAGTACACCATTGAAAAACTGGTTACGTTTGCAATCGAAAGAAAAATGACTATAGTTGAAGAGGTAATGGCCCCTAAACTATGTTCTGGGATGAAAGTTACAGCTTCAGTGAAATCCGTTTGCAAATCGGAGTGATAGATTAGAATCTAGAGCCAACGGTACGTTTTCTATGTTAAACCATTACACCATTGAAAAACTGGTTACGTTTGCAATCGAAAGAAAAATGACTATAGTTGAAGAGGTAATGGCCCCTAAACTATGTTCTGGGATGAAAGTTACAGCTTTAGTGAAATCCGTTTGCAAATCGGAGTGATAGCTTAGAATCTAGAGCCAACGGTACGTTTTCTATCTTAAACCATTACACCATTGAAAAACTGGTTACGTTTGCAATCGAAAGAAAAATGACTATAGTTGAAGAGGTAATGGCCCCTAAACTATGTTCTGGGATGAAAAATACAGCTTCAGTGAAATCCGTTTGCAAATCGGAGTGATAGATTAGAATCTAGAGCCAACGGTACGTTTTCTATGTTAAACCATTACACCATTGAAAAACTGGTTACGTTTGCAATTGAAAGAAAAATGACTATAGTTGAAGAAGTAATGGCCCCTAAACTATGTTCTGGGATGAAAGTTACAGCTTCAGTGAAATCCGTTTGCAAATCGGAGTGATAGATTAGAATCTAGAGCCAACGGTAAGTTTTCTATGTTAAACCATTACACCATTGAAAAACTGGTTACGTTTGCAATTGAAAGAAAAATGACTATAGTTGAAGAAGTAATGGCCCCTAAACTATGTTCTGGGATGAAAGTTACAGCTTCAGTGAAATCCGTTTGCAAATCGGAGTGATAGATTAGAATCTAGAGCCGACGGTAAGTTTTCTATGTTAAACCATTACACCATTGAAAAACTGGTTACGTTTGCAATTGAAAGAAAAATGACTATAGTTGAAGAAGTAATGGCCCCTAAACTATGTTCTGGGATGAAAGTTACAGCTTCAGTGAAATCCGTTTGCAAATCGGAGTGATAGATTAGAATCTAGAGCCGACGGTAAGTTTTCTATGTTAAACCATTACACCATTGAAAAACTGGTTACGTTTGCAATTGAAAGAAAAATGACTATAGTTGAAGAAGTAATGGCCCCTAAACTATGTTCTGGGATGAAAGTTACAGCTTCAGTGAAATCCGTTTGCAAATCGGAGTGATAGATTAGAATCTAGAGCCGACGGTAAGTTTTCTATGTTAAACCATTACACCATTGAAAAACTGGTTACGTTTGCAATTGAAAGAAAAATAACTATAGTTGAAGAAGTAATGGCCCCTAAACTATGTTCTGGGATGAAAGTTACAGCTTCAGTGAAATCCGTTTGCAAATCGGAGTGATAGATTAGAATCTAGAGCCAACGGTAAGTTTTCTATGTTAAACCATTACACCATTGAAAAACTGGTTACGTTTGCAATTGAAAGAAAAATGACTATAGTTGAAGAAGTAATGGCCCCTAAACTATGTTCTGGGATGAAAGTTACAGCTTCAGTGAAATCCGTTTGCAAATCGGAGTGATAGATTAGAATCTAGAGCCGACGGTAAGTTTTCTATGTTAAACCATTACACCATTGAAAAACTGGTTACGTTTGCAATTGAAAGAAAAATGACTATAGTTGAAGAAGTAATGGCCCCTAAACTATGTTCTGGGATGAAAGTTACAGCTTCAGTGAAATCCGTTTGCAAATCGGAGTGATAGATTAGAATCTAGAGCCGACGGTACGTTTTCTATCTTAAACCATTACACCATTGAAAAACTGGTTACGTTTGCAATCGAAAGAAAAATGACTATAGTTGAATAGGTAATGGCCCCTAAACTATGTTCTGGGATGAAAAATACAGCTTCAGTGAAATCCGTTTGCAAATCGGAGTGATAGATTAGAATCTAGAGCCAACGGTACGTTTTCTATGTTAAACCATTACACCATTGAAAAACTGGTTACGTTTGCAATTGAAAGAAAAATGACTATAGTTGAAGAAGTAATGGCCCCTAAACTATGTTCTAGGATGAAAGTTACAGCTTCAGTGAAATCCGTTTGCAAATCGGAGTGATAGATTAGAATCTAGAGCCGACGGTAAGTGTTCTATGTTAAACCATTACACCATTGAAAAACTGGTTACGTTTGCAATTGAAAGAAAAATGACTATAGTTGAAGAAGTAATGGCCCCTAAACTATGTTCTGGGATGAAAGTTACAGCTTCAGTGAAATCCGTTTGCAAATCGGAGTGATAGATTAGAATCTAGAGCCGACGGTAAGTTTTCTATGTTAAACCATTACACCATTGAAAAACTGGTTACGTTTGCAATTGAAAGAAAAATGACTATAGTTGAAGAAGTAATGGCCCCTAAACTATGTTCTGGGATGAAAGTTACAGCTTCAGTGAAATCCGTTTGCAAATCGGAGTGATAGATTAGAATCTAGAGCCAACGGTAAGTTTTCTATGTTAAACCATTACACCATTGAAAAACTGGTTACGTTTGCAATTGAAAGAAAAATGACTATAGTTGAAGAAGTAATGGCCCCTAAACTATGTTCTGGGATGAAAGTTACAGCTTCAGTGAAATCCGTTTGCAAATCGGAGTGATAGATTAGAATCTAGAGCCGACGGTAAGTTTTCTATGTTAAACCATTACACCATTGAAAAACTGGTTACGTTTGCAATTGAAAGAAAAATGACTATAGTTGAAGAAGTAATGGCCCCTAAACTATGTTCTGGGATGAAAGTTACAGCTTCAGTGAAATCCGTTTGCAAATCGGAGTGATAGATTAGAATCTAGAGCCGACGGTAAGTTTTCTATGTTAAACCATTACACCATTGAAAAACTGGTTACGTTTGCAATTGAAAGAAAAATGACTATAGTTGAAGAAGTAATGGCCCCTAAACTATGTTCTGGGATGAAAGTTACAGCTTCAGTGAAATCCGTTTGCAAATCGGAGTGATAGATTAGAATCTAGAGCCGACGGTAAGTTTTCTATGTTAAACCATTACACCATTGAAAAACTGGTTACGTTTGCAATTGAAAGAAAAATGACTATAGTTGAAGAAGTAATGGCCCCTAAACTATGTTCTGGGATGAAAGTTACAGCTTCAGTGAAATCCGTTTGCAAATCGGAGTGATAGATTAGAATCTAGAGCCGACGGTAAGTTTTCTATGTTAAACCATTACACCATTGAAAAACTGGTTACGTTTGCAATTGAAAGAAAAATGACTATAGTTGAAGAAGTAATGGCCCCTAAACTATGTTCTGGGATGAAAGTTACAACTTCAGTGAAATCCGTTTGCAAATCGGAGTGATAGATTAGAATCTAGAGCCAACGGTAAGTTTTCTATGTTAAACCATTACACCATTGAAAAACTGGTTACGTTTGCAATCGAAAGAAAAATGACTATAGTTGAAGAGGTAATGGCCCCTAAACTATGTTCTGGGATGAAAAATACAGCTTCAGTGAAATCCGTTTGCAAATCGGAGTGATAGATTAGAATCTAGAGCCAACGGTACGTTTTCTATGTTAAACCATTACACCATTGAAAAACTGGTTACGTTTGCAATCGAAAGAAAAATGACTATAGTTGAAGAGGTAATGGCCCCTAAACTATGTTCTGGGATGAAAGTTACAGCTTCAGTGAAATCCGTTTGCAAATCGGAGTGATAGATTAGAATCTAGAGCCGACGGTAAGTTTTCTATGTTAAACCATTACACCATTGAAAAACTGGTTACGTTTGCAATTGAAAGAAAAATGACTATAGTTGAAGAAGTAATGGCCCCTAAACTATGTTCTGGGATGAAAGTTACAGCTTCAGTGAAATCCGTTTGCAAATCAGAGTGATAGATTAGAATCTAGAGCTGACGGTACGTTTTCTATCTTAAACCATTACACCATTGAAAAACTGGTTACGTTTGCAATCGAAAGAAAAATGACTATAGTTGAATAGGTAATGGCCCCTAAACTATGTTCTGGGATGAAAAATACAGCTTCAGTGAAATCCGTTTGCAAATCGGAGTGATAGATTAGAATCTAGAGCCAACGGTACGTTTTCTATGTTAAACCATTACACCATTGAAAAACTGGTTACGTTTGCAATTGAAAGAAAAATGACTATAGTTGAAGAAGTAATGGCCCCTAAACTATGTTCTAGGATGAAAGTTACAGCTTCAGTGAAATCCGTTTGCAAATCGGAGTGATAGATTAGAATCTAGAGCCGACGGTAAGTTTTCTATGTTAAACCATTACACCATTGAAAAACTGGTTACGTTTGCAATTGAAAGAAAAATGACTATAGTTGAAGAAGTAATGGCCCCTAAACTATGTTCTGGGATGAAAGTTACAGCTTCAGTGAAATCCGTTTGCAAATCGGAGTGATAGATTAGAATCTAGAGCCGACGGTAAGTTTTCTATGTTAAACCATTACACCATTGAAAAACTGGTTACGTTTGCAATTGAAAGAAAAATGACTATAGTTGAAGAAGTAATGGCCCCTAAACTATGTTCTGGGATGAAAGTTACAGCTTCAGTGAAATCCGTTTGCAAATCGGAGTGATAGATTAGAATCTAGAGCCAACGGTAAGTTTTCTATGTTAAACCATTACACCATTGAAAAACTGGTTACGTTTGCAATTGAAAGAAAAATGACTATAGTTGAAGAAGTAATGGCCCCTAAACTATGTTCTGGGATGAAAGTTACAGCTTCAGTGAAATCCGTTTGCAAATCGGAGTGATAGATTAGAATCTAGAGCCGTTGGTAAGTTTTCTATGTTAAACCATTACACCATTGAAAAACTGGTTACGTTTGCAATTGAAAGAAAAATGACTATAGTTGAAGAAGTAATGGCCCCTAAACTATGTTCTGGGATGAAAGTTACAGCTTCAGTGAAATCCGTTTGCAAATCGGAGTGATAGATTAGAATCTAGAGCCGACGGTAAGTTTTCTATGTTAAACCATTACACCATTGAAAAACTGGTTACGTTTGCAATTGAAAGAAAAATGACTATAGTTGAAGAAGTAATGGCCCCTAAACTATGTTCTGGGATGAAAGTTACAGCTTCAGTGAAATCCGTTTGCAAATCGGAGTGATAGATTAGAATCTAGAGCCGACGGTAAGTTTTCTATGTTAAACCATTACACCATTGAAAAACTGGTTACGTTTGCAAATGAAAGAAAAATGACTATAGTTGAAGAAGTAATGGCCCCTAAACTATGTTCTGGGATGAAAGTTACAGCTTCAGTGAAATCCGTTTGCAAATCGGAGTGATAGATTAGAATCTAGAGCCAACGGTAAGTTTTCTATGTTAAACCATTACACCATTGAAAAACTGGTTACGTTTGCAATTGAAAGAAAAATGACTATAGTTGAAGAAGTAATGGCCCCTAAACTATGTTCTGGGATGAAAGTTACAGCTTCAGTGAAATCCGTTTGCAAATCGGAGTGATAGATTAGAATCTAGAGCCAACGGTAAGTTTTCTATGTTAAACCATTACACCATTGAAAAACTGGTTACGTTTGCAATTGAAAGAAAAATGACTATAGTTGAAGAAGTAATGGCCCCTAAACTATGTTCTGGGATGAAAGTTACAGCTTCAGTGAAATCCGTTTGCAAATCGGAGTGATAGATTAGAATCTAGAGCCAACGGTAAGTTTTCTATGTTAAACCATTACACCATTGAAAAACTGGTTACGTTTGCAATTGAAAGAAAAATGACTATAGTTGAAGAAGTAATGGCCCCTAAACTATGTTCTGGGATGAAAGTTACAGCTTCAGTGAAATCCGTTTGCAAATAGGAGTGATAGATTAGAATCTAGAGCCGACGGTAAGTTTTCTATGTTAAACCATTACACCATTGAAAAACTGGTTACGTTTGCAATTAAAAGAAAAATTACTATAGTTGAAGAAGTAATGGCCCCTAAACTATGTTCTGGGATGAAAGTTACAGCTTCAGTGAAATCCGTTTGCAAATCGGAGTGATAGATTAGAATCTAGAGCCGACGGTAAGTTTTCTATGTTAAACCATTACACCATTGAAAAACTGGTTACGTTTGCAATTGAAAGAAAAATGACTATAGTTGAAGAAGTAATGGCCCCTAAACTATGTTCTGGGATGAAAGTTACAGCTTCAGTGAAATCCGTTTGCAAATCGGAGTGATAGATTAGAATCTAGAGCCGACGGTAAGATTTCTATGTTAAACCATTACACCATTGAAAAACTGGTTACGTTTGCAATTGAAAGAAAAATAACTATAGTTGAAGAAGTAATGGCCCCTAAACTATGTTCTGGGATGAAAGTTACAGCTTCAGTGAAATCCGTTTGCAAATCGGAGTGATAGATTAGAATCTAGAGCCAACGGTAAGTTTTCTATGTTAAACCATTACACCATTGAAAAACTGGTTACGTTTGCAATTGAAAGAAAAATGACTATAGTTGAAGAAGTAATGGCCCCTAAACTATGTTCTGGGATGAAAGTTACAGCTTCAGTGAAATCCGTTTGCAAATCGGAGTGATAGATTAGAATCTAGAGCCGACGGTAAGTTTTCTATGTTAAACCATTACACCATTGAAAAACTGGTTACGTTTGCAATTGAAAGAAAAATGACTATAGTTGAAGAAGTAATGGCCCCTAAACTATGTTCTGGGATGAAAGTTACAGCTTCAGTGAAATCCGTTTGCAAATCAGAGCGATAGATTAGAATCTAGAGCTGACGGTACGTTTTCTATCTTAAACCATTACACCATTGAAAAACTGGTTACGTTTGCAATCGAAAGAAAAATGACTATAGTTGAATAGGTAATGGCCCCTAAACTATGTTCTGGGATGAAAAATACAGCTTCAGTGAAATCCGTTTGCAAATCGGAGTGATAGATTAGAATCTAGAGCCAACGGTACGTTTTCTATGTTAAACCATTACACCATTGAAAAACTGGTTACGTTTGCAATTGAAAGAAAAATGACTATAGTTGAAGAAGTAATGGCCCCTAAACTATGTTCTGGGATGAAAGTTACAGCTTCAGTGAAATCCGTTTGCAAATCGGAGTGATAGATTAGAATCTAGAGCCGACGGTAAGTTTTCTATGTTAAACCATTACACCATTGAAAAACTGGTTACGTTTGCAATTGAAAGAAAAATGACTATAGTTGAAGAAGTAATGGCCCCTAAACTATGTTCTGGGATGAAAGTTACAGCTTCAGTGAAATCCGTTTGCAAATCGGAGTGATAGATTAGAATCTAGAGCCGACGGTAAGTTTTCTATGTTAAACCATTACACCATTGAAAAACTGGTTACGTTTGCAATTGAAAGAAAAATGACTATAGTTGAAGAAGTAATGGCCCCTAAACTATGTTCTGGGATGAAAGTTACAGCTTCAGTGAAATCCGTTTGCAAATCGGAGTGATAGATTAGAATCTAGAGCCAACGGTAAGTTTTCTATGTTAAACCATTACACCATTGAAAAACTGGTTACGTTTGCAATTGAAAGAAAAATGACTATAGTTGAAGAAGTAATGGCCCCTAAACTATGTTCTGGGATGAAAGTTACAGCTTCAGTGAAATCCGTTTGCAAATCGGAGTGATAGATTAGAATCTAGAGCCAACGGTAAGTTTTCTATGTTAAACCATTACACCATTGAAAAACTGGTTACGTTTGCAATTGAAAGAAAAATGACTATAGTTGAAGAAGTAATGGCCCCTAAACTATGTTCTGGGATGAAAGTTACAGCTTCAGTGAAATCCGTTTGCAAATCGGAGTGATAGATTAGAATCTAGAGCCGACGGTAAGTTTTCTATGTTAAAACATTACACCATTGAAAAACTGGTTACGTTTGCAATTGAAAGAAAAATGACTATAGTTGAAGAAGTAATGGCCCCTAAACTATGTTCTGGGATGAAAGTTACAGCTTCAGTGAAATCCGTTTGCAAATCGGAGTGATAGATTAGAATCTAGAGCCGACGGTAAGTTTTCTATGTTAAACCATTACACCATTGAAAAACTGGTTACGTTTGCAATTGAAAGAAAAATGACTATAGTTGAAGAAGTAATGGCCCCTAAACTATGTTCTGGGATGAAAGTTACAGCTTCAGTGAAATCCGTTTGCAAATCGGAGTGATAGATTAGAATCTAGAGCCGACGGTAAGTTTTCTATGTTAAACCATTACACCATTGAAAAACTGGTTACGTTTGCAATTGAAAGAAAAATGACTATAGTTGAAGAGGTAATGGCCCCTAAACTATGTTCTGGGATGAAAGTTACAGCTTCAGTGAAATCCGTTTGCAAATCGGAGTGATAGATTAGAATCTAGAGCCAACGGTACGTTTTCTATCTTAAACCATTACACCATTGAAAAACTGGTTACGTTTGCAATTGAAAGAAAAATGACTATAGTTGAAGAAGTAATGGCCCCTAAACTATGTTCTGGGATGAAAGTTACAGCTTCAGTGAAATCCGTTTGCAAATCGGAGTGATAGATTAGACTCTAGAGCCGACGGTAAGTTTTCTATGTTAAACCATTACACCATTGAAAAACTGGTTACGTTTGCAATTGAAAGAAAAATGACTATAGTTGAAGAAGTAATGGCCCCTAAACTATGTTCTGGGATGAAAGTTACAGCTTCAGTGAAATCCGTTTGCAAATCGGAGTGATAGATTAGAATCTAGAGCCGACGGTAAGTTTTCTATGTTAAACCATTACACCATTGAAAAACTGGTTACGTTTGCAATTGAAAGAAAAATGACTATAGTTGAAGAAGTAATGGCCCCTAAACTATGTTCTGGGATGAAAGTTACAGCTTCAGTGAAATCCGTTTGCAAATCGGAGTGATAGATTAGAATCTAGAGCCGACGGTAAGTTTTCTATGTTAAACCATTACACCATTGAAAAACTGGTTACGTTTGCAATTGAAAGAAAAATGACTATAGTTGAAGAAGTAATGGCCCCTAAACTATGTTCTGGGATGAAAGTTACAGCTTCAGTGAAATCCGTTTGCAAATCGGAGTGATAGATTAGAATCTAGAGCCGTTGGTAAGTTTTCTATGTTAAACCATTACACCATTGAAAAACTGGTTACGTTTGCAATTGAAAGAAAAATGACTATAGTTGAAGAAGTAATGGCCCCTAAACTATGTTCTGGGATGAAAGTTACAGCTTCAGTGAAATCCGTTTGCAAATCGGAGTGATAGATTAGAATCTAGAGCCGACGGTAAGTTTTCTATGTTAAACCATTACACCATTGAAAAACTGGTTACGTTTGCAATTGAAAGAAAAATGACTATAGTTGAAGAAGTAATGGCCCCTAAACTATGTTCTGGGATGAAAGTTACAGCTTCAGTGAAATCCGTTTGCAAATCGGAGTGATAGATTAGAATCTAGAGCCGACGGTAAGTTTTCTATGTTAAACCATTACACCATTGAAAAACTGGTTACGTTTGCAATTGAAAGAAAAATGACTATAGTTGAAGAAGTAATGGCCCCTAAACTATGTTCTGGGATGAAAGTTACAGCTTCAGTGAAATCCGTTTGCAAATCGGAGTGATAGATTAGAATCTAGAGCCGACGGTAAGTTTTCTATGTTAAACCATTACACCATTGAAAAACTGGTTACGTTTGCAATTGAAAGAAAAATGACTATAGTTGAAGAAGTAATGGCCCCTAAACTATGTTCTGGGATGAAAGTTACAGCTTCAGTGAAATCCGTTTGCAAATCGGAGTGATAGATTAGACTCTAGAGCCGACGGTAAGTTTTCTATGTTAAACCATTACACCATTGAAAAACTGGTTACGTTTGCAATTGAAAGAAAAATGACTATAGTTGAAGAAGTAATGGCCCCTAAACTATGTTCTGGGATGAAAGTTACAGCTTCAGTGAAATCCGTTTGCAAATCGGAGTGATATATTAGACTCTAGAGCCGACGGTAAGTTTTCTATGTTAAACCATTACACCATTGAAAAACTGGTTACGTATGCAATTGAAAGAAAAATGACTATAGTTGAAGAAGTAATGGCCCCTAAACTATGTTCTGGGATGAAAGTTACAGCTTCAGTGAAATCCGTTTGCAAATCGGAGTGATAGATTAGAATCTAGAGCCGACGGTAAGTTTTCTATGTTAAACCATTACACCATTGAAAAACTGGTTACGTTTGCAATTGAAAGAAAAATGACTATAGTTGAAGAAGTAATGGCCCCTAAACTATGTTCTGGGATGAAAGTTACAGCTTCAGTGAAATCCGTTTGCAAATCGGAGTGATAGATTAGACTCTAGAGCCGACGGTAAGTTTTCTATGTTAAACCATTACACCATTGAAAAACTGGTTACGTTTGCAATTGAAAGAAAAATGACTATAGTTGAAGAAGTAATGGCCCCTAAACTATGTTCTGGGATGAAAGTTACAGCTTCAGTGAAATCCGTTTGCAAATCGGAGTGATAGATTAGAATCTAGAGCCGACGGTAAGTTTTCTATGTTAAACCATTACACCATTGAAAAACTGGTTACGTTTGCAATTGAAAGAAAAATGACTATAGTTGAAGAAGTAATGGCCCCTAAACTATGTTCTGGGATGAAAGTTACAGCTTCAGTGAAATCCGTTTGCAAATCGGAGTGATAGATTAGAATCTAGAGCCGACGGTAAGTTTTCTATGTTAAACCATTACACCATTGAAAAACTGGTTACGTTTGCAATTGAAAGAAAAATGACTATAGTTGAAGAAGTAATGGCCCCTAAACTATGTTCTGGGATGAAAGTTACAGCTTCAGTGAAATCCGTTTGCAAATCGGAGTGATAGATTAGAATCTAGAGCCGACGGTAAATTTTCTATGTTAAACCATTACACCATTGAAAAACTGGTTACGTTTGCAATTGAAAGAAAAATGACTATAGTTGAAGAAGTAATGGCCCCTAAACTATGTTCTGGGATGAAAGTTACAGCTTCAGTGAAATCCGTTTGCAAATCGGAGTGATAGATTAGAATCTAGAGCCGACGGTAAGTTTTCTATGTTAAACCATTACACCATTGAAAAACTGGTTACGTTTGCAATTGAAAGAAAAATGACTATAGTTGAAGAAGTAATGGCCCCTAAACTATGTTCTGGGATGAAAGTTACAGCTTCAGTGAAATCCGTTTGCAAATCGGAGTGATAGATTAGACTCTAGAGCCGACGGTAAGTTTTCTATGTTAAACCATTACACCATTGAAAAACTGGTTACGTTTGCAATTGAAAGAAAAATGACTATAGTTGAAGAAGTAATGGCCCCTAAACTATGTTCTGGGATGAAAGTTACAGCTTCAGTGAAATCCGTTTGCAAATCGGAGTGATATATTAGACTCTAGAGCCGACGGTAAGTTTTCTATGTTAAACCATTACACCATTGAAAAACTGGTTACGTATGCAATTGAAAGAAAAATGACTATAGTTGAAGAAGTAATGGCCCCTAAACTATGTTCTGGGATGAAAGTTACAGCTTCAGTGAAATCCGTTTGCAAATCGGAGTGATAGATTAGAATCTAGAGCCGACGGTAAGTTTTCTATGTTAAACCATTACACCATTGAAAAACTGGTTACGTTTGCAATTGAAAGAAAAATGACTATAGTTGAAGAAGTAATGGCCCCTAAACTATGTTCTGGGATGAAAGTTACAGCTTCAGTGAAATCCGTTTGCAAATCGGAGTGATAGATTAGAATCTAGAGCCGACGGTAAGTTTTCTATGTTAAACCATTACACCATTGAAAAACTGGTTACGTTTGCAATTGAAAGAAAAATGACTATAGTTGAAGAAGTAATGGCCCCTAAACTATGTTCTGGGATGAAAGTTACAGCTTCAGTGAAATCCGTTTGCAAATCGGAGTGATAGATTAGAATCTAGAGCCGACGGTAAGTTTTCTATGTTAAACCATTACACCATTGAAAAACTGGTTACGTTTGCAATTGAAAGAAAAATGACTATAGTTGAAGAAGTAATGGCCCCTAAACTATGTTCTGGGATGAAAGTTACAGCTTCAGTGAAATCCGTTTGCAAATCGGAGTGATAGATTAGAATCTAGAGCCGACGGTAAGTTTTCTATGTTAAACCATTACACCATTGAAAAACTGGTTACGTTTGCAATTGAAAGAAAAATGACTATAGTTGAAGAAGTAATGGCCCCTAAACTATGTTCTGGGATGAAAGTTACAGCTTCAGTGAAATCCGTTTGCAAATCGGAGTGATAGATTAGAATCTAGAGCCAACGGTAAGTTTTCTATGTTAAACCATTACACCATTGAAAAACTGGTTACGTTTGCAATTGAAAGAAAAATGACGGGGGGCGCTAGAGAGGCGCTGCAGGGAGAAGACGTGTTCCCTGTGAGCTCCTGTTTTCCAGCCAGATTAAGACACCTCTAGAAGACTGATCGGGGCATGAAGCACCTCGCCTGAAAGCTCAGCACCCCAGCAATGCAAAGAGCCTCTCAAGAATATCCACTGAGAAGCCGTGCGACCGTGAAACCCTTGCTTTCGCCTTTCAAGTACAAGAGACCTTTCTCCAAGATGGCCGCCCAGCCTCAGCATGGAGCCAAGGCCCCGCTGCCTGCATCTCCTCAGCCGGATCAACAGGCTCCCCAGGAGCAATCACAGGGTGTCCATAGCCCGGAGCCGACCCAGAGGACCCCTCCGCAGGTAATACCCACACCGGGGCTTGCTGTAACAGGTATGACGGCGGAGGAGCTAGTAGCGCTAATGAAATCCGTATTCCGTACGGAACTCCGTACGGAACTCCGTGAAGCAGTTACGGAATTATCCCAGCAGATTGCGGAAATTGGCCAGAGGGTGAATACGTTAGAGTCCCAAGCTGACGAGATAGTGGGGGCACTCAATGTTGACAGAGAGGCCATAGATGCCCATGACGACCGCTTAGATGCCCATGAGGCCAAATTAGAAGACCTGGAGAATAGAAGCAGGCGGGCAAACATCCGCATACGTGGTCTGCCTGAAGCCTGTGCAGATTTTGAGGGGGTCGCAAATAAATTGTTTAAAACTATTCTCCCCCCTGATGATGCGTCAACCTTGAGAATAGTGCGGATTCATAGGGCCTTGGCCAAACCCCGCAATCCAGATCTTCCGAGAGACATCATAGCCAAACTCTCGGCCGAAGACTTGCGCGACAAGGTACTTCTAGCTGCACGTGACATGGACCAACTACCTGGGGTCCCACCTGCGGTCCAGTTATACGCTGACCTGGCCCCTTCTACCATTGCTAAGCGAAGGGACATGCGACCATACACACTGGCCCTCCAAAAGAAAGCCATTCGCTACAAGTGGGGATTCCCGTTTCTCCTGTCCTTTAAAATTGGAGGCAAAATCTACAACTGCAAAACTCCAAAAGATGCGGCTGCAGCTTTAAATGAACTAAATATCCCATTCGTCCTCCCGCCGACCACTACACAGTCCCCTAAAGAACAAAGGCCCCAGGGACCATCCAGAATCTGGAACACGGCTAGAGCAAGCAAGTATCGCCCAAGATCTTTGGCTCTAGAAATGGGTCCTCCAACTTGATCCTGTCTCTCCTCTAACATGGGATCTGTCGTTTCTTTATGGTGGGCCACTTTATGATGCTGGTCCCACCACTGGTTCTGTTCTCTTTCTACATGGGCCCCTTTATGATGTTGGGCCCAGTGTAAAAGTTTTGTTTCTTACCTTATTTCTCCATTTAGGCTAGACTATTAACACCACAGTCATGTTCTTGGAATTGTCTGACTTGAATGCTGGTCCCACTAACGTTCATATTGAGGCTGGTTTCATCAGCTTAAATCTTGAGACATCCTTTCCCGGTAGATGTGGCCCCTTTATGATGTTGGGCCCACTACGTGCGTATGTTTAAAAGACCTAATGGTCCTACATGAAGGATATGACACCCCCTTTGGCGGGCCTATCTCTTGATGGAGCCCCCTTTAAGGGCAAGAGGGACCCCTTTATGAGGTCGGGCCCTTTCATGTCAAGAAACAACTTCATGGAACTTTCGAAGACCTTTGTCCTCTTTATATGACATGTATTGTTATCTTGATGGCATGTTTGCTTATATTTTTGTTTTTATTGGCATTTGCAAGGTTATAAGTACAAGTGAGTGTATTTGATTAGGCTTCGCTTATTTTTATTTAGATTAAATATATGTGTGGGGGGCTTAATCCCTGTACACCTTAGAGTAAATAGTATGATACCTACACTCCCCAACGAGCTAGGCATATCATCAACTATAGATAGAACAGTTTGCCCCTCAGTCAGTCCATCATTAGCTGATTTTCAGATGAGTCTGGCTGGGAAAACCATAGTTGTTCCCCCATACAAAATGCCAGGTGGTGAGCCCATCTTTCTTTGGGTTCCCCTCCTCGCATTGTTTTTGCACCATTGTGCAATGTTTTTTTTCCAGAGTTCATACGCTTTACTACAGATACATTTGGACCCACCTGGTGAGAAGGGTCCACAATATTTCTTTTTACCACCCTATAATTCTACCCATGAAAAGCTCGAAAGGAGGCCTGCCCCCCTGGCCGACGAGGCCACACTTTTCTATTACCAATTTCACAAACCATGGCTACGAGACCAATTAATATAATTTCCCATAATGTCAGGGGCTTTAACTCCCCGCAAAAAAGACAAAAGGCATTCATCTACTACTCCCAGTCCCATCCTGATATCCTGGCTTTACAGGAAACCCATTTCTCTACCAAATCCTCCCCTAAATTTTTCAACAAAAACTACACTCGGGTTTTCATGTCTAACTATCATAAAAAACAGAGAGGAGTGGCCACCTTTTTGGCCAACTCCTTCCCTCTGGAAGTATCTACCCAATTGGTTGACGACCAGGGAACATATAATATTATCCTAGGAAACCTCCATAATCGAGTCCTCTGTATAGTCAACATGTATGCCCCACCGAATCTGGTCAAGACAACCATTAATAAAATCTCTGAGATCCTCCTGACACTACAATATGATTCTTTGATATGGCTGGGAGATTTTAATCTAGCACCAAATGATGTCCTTGACAAAACACTTCCAACCCGTCCATCGGACGCCAGGAAAAATAGGGAATACTTTGATAATGTGTTGAAACAATACTCATTAATTGATTCCTGGAGGGAGCATAATGGAGCACGGAAGGGCTACTCATATTATTCAGCACCTCACAACTCCTATTCCAGGATAGATCTGGTCCTGATCTCTTCTCATTGTGCCTCTAGTTTGGCCTATTCAAGGCACTTATTGTGCTCTTGGTCAGACCATGACCCAATTTTAACATCTATGACCTCTCTATTACCAAAGACACAGAGGGCCCCTTGGAGACTCAATGAGAAACTTTTATACAACCCGGAGATATGTGGGGAAATAGATAAAGCTCTGGACGACTACTTTGCTGAGAATGCCACTCCCGAAGTTACACCGGCAATATGCTGGCTGGCTCATAAAGCAGTAATCAGAGGCCACCTCATTAAAGTGGCATCCAAACATAAGAGACAAAGAGGAATTATAATTTCTAATTTAGAGCATAAGATTACTACCCTTCATCACATTAATCAGAGTAGCCCTTCGAGATACCTTAGTAAGCAAATCTACGACCTAAACACTCAGTTGGAGGCCATTTTGAATGCCGAGTGCGAAAAAGCCTTAAGTTGGACCAATGCAAAAGCCTACGACCAAATTAACAAGCCCAACAGGTGGCTAGCACAAAAATTAAGGGCCCAACAGTCACTGAACAGGATAGTGAGAATTAAAGATGCAAAGGGTAAAATTACGGCCAACCCAGATAAAATATATGAAGCCTTTTTATCATATTACAAACAATTAGACAAGGATAAAGATCCTCATAGTGCTGCAGAGGCCAGATCCAACTTTTTGAATTCCACTCTCCATAAAACTTTATCCCCACCTACTGTGACGCAGCTTAACCAAAATATCACCTCTGAGGAACTCCGAGAGGCCATTAAAAAGACAAAAAATGCTAAATCACCGGGCCCAGATGGCCTAACAGCCCTTTACTATAAAAAATTTGAGCACACCTTAACTCCTCATATGCTAAAATTCTTTAACACCATATTGAAGGGCCACTCTCCTCCCCAAGAATTCCTTGCGTCTTCTATTGTAATGATTCCAAAGCCCCAAAGAGACCCACTTTTAACTAAAAATTATCGCCCAATATCTCTACTTGGAGTTGACTATAAATTATTTACAGCCATACTTGCAGCCAGGCTCAATAATATCCTTCCTGCCTTAATACATAAAGACCAGGTGGGATTTATTCCCGCTAGGCAAGCTTCGGACAATATCCGCAAAATCGTGGATATACAACATTTCTCTAGCAGGTCTTCTTCATGTCTAGCCATTTTGGCTTTGGACATGGAGAAGGCCTTTGATTTGATCAAGTGGCCATATATGATCTCGGTCCTTCAAAAGTATGGATTTACTGGCAACTATTTGAACGCTATAAGAGCCCTTTATTCATCTCCCACTGCTTGCCTCAAAATGCCGGCAGTCAGCAGGGTGTCGTTCCCAATTGAAAGGGGGACTAGACAGGGGTGTCCTCTATCACCGGCGATATTCGCCTTAATGATTGAACCCCTTGCTGAAATGATTAGACGAACTCCTGATATACAAGGAGTCACTATAGGTGCAAAAGAGTATAAACTATCCTTGTTTGCGGACGACATCCTGCTGACACTGTCATCCCCTCAAACATCTATACCGGCCCTCTTGAAGGTGATAGATGAATTCTCATTATTTTCAGGCTTCAAACTAAATTTAGAAAAGTCCGAGCTGATGCTATCGAACACTACTATTAAAGCAGGTCAGGAGCTGGCACGCTCCTTTGGCCTACAGTACCAACCGAGATATGTAAAATATCTGGGTATAAATTCAACGATAGATCCTTCTAAGCTATACGAACAAAACTATCCCTCAATGCTACGAAAATTGGGCAATGACCTAGATACCTGGAATAATTATCCAATTTCCCTTTTGGGAAGGGTGACCTCAGTGAGAATGACATTACTACCGCGCATTCTTTATCTATTCCGGGTCTTGCCTGTTCAAATCAAGAAAGGAGCATTGGGAAGACTCCAAAAACAAATCCAGCAATTCATCTGGCGAAAGCGCAAGGCACGTATAAAATATGCCACTCTGGCAAGGCCTAGAGACATGGGAGGTCTGAATGCCCCAATCCTTCTAAACTATTATTATGCTGCTCAGCTGACACAGCTAGCAGCAGCAAATTCGACATCTAATGTGCCCATCTGGGTAGAATTGGAATCAGGGCTTCTCAATCCTACATCCCTCACTGGCCTGATGTGGTCTAAAGTGATCCACACTACTAAAATTAGAAAAAAGGCCCCGGTTGCTGCGCACTCCTTGGGCTTGTGGTCTAAGCTAAGATTTTCCCATGCTTTACAGTCTCCAATTTCGTGCTTGACGAATATATTTAGAAATCCTGATTTCCCAGGAGGCCTTCAAACTCACAAATTTGCATGGTGGATCTCGAAGGGCTACCTTACGCTTGGCAAATATATGTCTCACTTTAAACTAGCTTCACCTGCCCAATTTAGTAAAGATAAAAATGTCCCATATGAGGAAATGGATAACCTGGCCGTGATATTTAAATACCTGCAATCCTTGGACAGTGGGGGAGAGATTCTGATATATACTCCGTTTGAAGTCAAATGCAAAAATTATGCTATGGAAAAGGGTCTTATTTCAGACCTATATTTGACAATGTGCCATACAGATATGACTCCTAAACTAAAAGTTCATGAAAGCTGGGAGCGGGATTGCAACATTACTTTCTCTGAAGCAAGATGGGCCCACTGTTGCTCAACCCTTACGAGAGGGTCATTATTCTTTTCATCTATTGAAACGTCTCTAAAACTGTTCCATAGAATATACTTTACGCCTTCAAGGCTAAGCCTATTTTACCATGACTCTTCTGACCTCTGTTTTAGAAACTGCCATATGAGGGGAGACCTATGGCATATATGGTGGGATTGCCCGACAGTTCAACATTATTGGAAAGCAATATGGAACAAATTATCTCTAATGTTGGGCAAGCAAATCCCCATGGACCCATCGGTGGCCCTTTTAGGGAATAGGCCTGAATCAGTGTTGCACCCAGCCCATAAGCTTATCCAATTCGTGATGGCACAAGCCAAAAGGCACATTGCCTCCCACTGGAGACAACCCCTTCTGTCCGTGGACGATATGTTCAGAGACCTAAACAAAACAATGCTCTCGGAGCACATCAGAGCTAAAATTTTTGACAGGTTAGAAAATTTCTTCAAAATATGGGATCCATGGATACAGTATCAAGACAACCAAGGTCTCAGATATACCCTTCATACATTCTAATACCCCTGACATTATACACTGCCCTGAAATACGAGTTGGCTCTGAAGGCGCGGGATGGGTTTGGTTCCTTTCGGTATCATTGAAAGAAATGGTGGTAGAGATTTGAAGCGTAATTCTCACCGTTCATTCCCCTTCCTTTTCCCTCACTTTTCCTACTTTATCCCTTGGATTGGTCCATTGGCATGCTGTGGTACACCCACTCATGGACCATTCCTTGTTATCCCATCCCTGATCCCCTACCCTTCCCTCTCAATCCTTGCTTTTTCCTTACTTCCCCCCCTCCCCCATTGTATGGCAATTGTGATCTAGTGGTTACCTTATTTATAACCTTGAGAAGAATTATTATGACCACCTAGTTATGAAAAATATATGATGATGTTTCTTCTAGCTTATCCCCATGTGTGGGGATCATTGTCATAATCTCTGTATATTCGTGTTATCTTCAATAAAAACCCTTGAAACGAAAGAAAAATGACTATAGTTGAAGAAGTAATGGCCCCTAAACTATGTTCTGGGATGAAAGTTACAGCTTCAGTGAAATCCGTTTGCAAATCGGAGTGATAGATTAGAATCTAGAGCCGACGGTAAGTTTTCTATGTTAAACCATTACACCATTGAAAAACTGGTTACGTTTGCAATTGAAAGAAAAATGACTATAGTTGAAGAAGTAATGGCCCCTAAACTATGTTCTGGGATGAAAGTTACAGCTTCAGTGAAATCCGTTTGCAAATCGGAGTGATAGATTAGAATCTAGAGCCAACGGTAAGTTTTCTATGTTAAACCATTACACCATTGAAAAACTGGTTACGTTTGCAATTGAAAGAAAAATGACTATAGTTGAAGAAGTAATGGCCCCTAAACTATGTTCTGGGATGAAAGTTACAGCTTCAGTGAAATCCGTTTGCAAATCGGAGTGATAGATTAGAATCTAGAGCCGACGGTAAGTTTTCTATGTTAAACCATTACACCATTGAAAAACTGGTTACGTTTGCAATTGAAAGAAAAATGACTATAGTTGAAGAAGTAATGGCCCCTAAACTATGTTCTGGGATGAAAGTTACAGCGTCAGTGAAATCCGTTTGCAAATCGGAGTGATAGATTAGACTCTAGAGCCGACGGTAAGTTTTCTATGTTAAACCATTACACCATTGAAAAACTGGTTACGTTTGCAATTGAAAGAAAAATGACTATAGTTGAAGAGGTAATGGCCCCTAAACTATGTTCTGGGATGAAAGTTACAGCTTCAGTGAAATCCGTTTGCAAATCGGAGTGATAGATTAGAATCTAGAGCCGACGGTAAGTTTTCTATGTTAAACCATTACACCATTGAAAAACTGGTTACGTTTGCAATTGAAAGAAAAATGACTATAGTTGAAGAAGTAATGGCCCCTAAACTATGTTCTGGGATGAAAGTTACAGCTTCAGTGAAATCCGTTTGCAAATCGGAGTGATAGATTAGAATCTAGAGCCGACGGTAAGTTTTCTATGTTAAACCATTACACCATTGAAAAACTGGTTACGTTTGCAATTGAAAGAAAAATGACTATAGTTGAAGAAGTAATGGCCCCTAAACTATGTTCTGGGATGAACGTTACAGCTTCAGTGAAATCCGTTTGCAAATCGGAGTGATAGATTAGAATCTAGAGCCGACGGTAAGTTTTCTATGTTAAACCATTACACCATTGAAAAACTGGTTACGTTTGCAATTGAAAGAAAAATGACTATAGTTGAAGAAGTAATGGCCCCTAAACTATGTTCTGGGATGAAAGTTACAGCTTCAGTGAAATCCGTTTGCAAATCGGAGTGATAGATTAGAATCTAGAGCCAACGGTACGTTTTCTATCTTAAACCATTACACCATTGAAAAACTGGTTACGTTTGCAATTGAAAGAAAAATGACTATAGTTGAAGAAGTAATGGCCCCTAAACTATGTTCTGGGATGAAAGTTACAGCTTCAGTGAAATCCGTTTGCAAATCGGAGTGATAGATTAGAATCTAGAGCCGACGGTAAGTTTTCTATGTTAAACCATTACACCATTGAAAAACTGGTTACGTTTGCAATTGAAAGAAAAATGACTATAGTTGAAGAAGTAATGGCCCCTAAACTATGTTCTGGGATGAAAGTTACAGCTTCAGTGAAATCCGTTTGCAAATCGGAGTGATAGATTAGACTCTAGAGCCGACGGTAAGTTTTCTATGTTAAACCATTACACCATTGAAAAACTGGTTACGTTTGCAATTGAAAGAAAAATGACTATAGTTGAAGAAGTAATGGCCCCTAAACTATGTTCTGGGATGAAAGTTACAGCTTCAGTGAAATCCGTTTGCAAATCGGAGTGATAGATTAGAATCTAGAGCCGACGGTAAGTTTTCTATGTTAAACAATTGCACCATTGAAAAACTGGTTACGTTTGCAATTGAAAGAAAAATGACTATAGTTGAAGAAGTAATGGCCCCTAAACTATGTTCTGGGATGAAAGTTACAGCTTCAGTGAAATCCGTTTGCAAATCGGAGTGATAGATTAGAATCTAGAGCCGACGGTAAGTTTTCTATGTTAAACCATTACACCATTGAAAAACTGGTTACGTTTGCAATTGAAAGAAAAATGACTATAGTTGAAGAAGTAATGGCCCCTAAACTATGTTCTGGGATGAAAGTTACAGCTTCAGTGAAATCCGTTTGCAAATCGGAGTGATAGATTAGAATCTAGAGCCGACGGTAAGTTTTCTATGTTAAACCATTACACCATTGAAAAACTGGTTACGTTTGCAATTGAAAGAAAAATGACTATAGTTGAAGAAGTAATGGCCCCTAAACTATGTTCTGGGATGAAAGTTACAGCTTCAGTGAAATCCGTTTGCAAATCGGAGTGATAGATTAGACTCTAGAGCCGACGGTAAGTTTTCTATGTTAAACCATTACACCATTGAAAAACTGGTTACGTTTGCAATTGAAAGAAAAATGACTATAGTTGAAGAAGTAATGGCCCCTAAACTATGTTCTGGGATGAAAGTTACAGCTTCAGTGAAATCCGTTTGCAAATCGGAGTGATAGATTAGAATCTAGAGCCGACGGTAAGTTTTCTATGTTAAACCATTGCACCATTGAAAAACTGGTTACGTTTGCAATTGAAAGAAAAATGACTATAGTTGAAGAAGTAATGGCCCCTAAACTATGTTCTGGGATGAAAGTTACAGCTTCAGTGAAATCCGTTTGCAAATCGGAGTGATAGATTAGAATCTAGAGCCGACGGTAAGTTTTCTATGTTAAACCATTACACCATTGAAAAACTGGTTACGTTTGCAATTGAAAGAAAAATGACTATAGTTGAAGAAGTAATGGCCCCTAAACTATGTTCTGGGATGAAAGTTACAGCTTCAGTGAAATCCGTTTGCAAATCGGAGTGATAGATTAGAATCTAGAGCCAACGGTACGTTTTCTATCTTAAACCATTACACCATTGAAAAACTGGTTACGTTTGCAATTGAAAGAAAAATGACTATAGTTGAAGAAGTAATGGCCCCTAAACTATGTTCTGGGATGAAAGTTACAGCTTCAGTGAAATCCGTTTGCAAATCGGAGTGATAGATTAGAATCTAGAGCCGACGGTAAGTTTTCTATGTTAAACCATTACACCATTGAAAAACTGGTTACGTTTGCAATTGAAAGAAAAATGACTATAGTTGAAGAAGTAATGGCCCCTAAACTATGTTCTGGGATGAAAGTTACAGCTTCAGTGAAATCCGTTTGCAAATCGGAGTGATAGATTAGACTCTAGAGCCGACGGTAAGTTTTCTATGTTAAACCATTACACCATTGAAAAACTGGTTACGTTTGCAATTGAAAGAAAAATGACTATAGTTAAAGAAGTAATGGCCCCTAAACTATGTTCTGGGATGAAAGTTACAGCTTCAGTGAAATCCGTTTGCAAATCGGAGTGATAGATTAGAATCTAGAGCCGACGGTAAGTTTTCTATGTTAAACCATTGCACCATTGAAAAACTGGTTACGTTTGCAATTGAAAGAAAAATGACTATAGTTGAAGAAGTAATGGCCCCTAAACTATGTTCTGGGATGAAAGTTACAGCTTCAGTGAAATCCGTTTGCAAATCGGAGTGATAGATTAGAATCTAGAGCCGACGGTAAGTTTTCTATGTTAAACCATTACACCATTGAAAAACTGGTTACGTTTGCAATTGAAAGAAAAATGACTATAGTTGAAGAAGTAATGGCCCCTAAACTATGTTCTGGGATGAAAGTTACAGCTTCAGTGAAATCCGTTTGCAAATCGGAGTGATAGATTAGAATCTAGAGCCGACGGTAAGTTTTCTATGTTAAACCATTACACCATTGAAAAACTGGTTACGTTTGCAATTGAAAGAAAAATGACTATAGTTGAAGAAGTAATGGCCCCTAAACTATGTTCTGGGATGAACGTTACAGCTTCAGTGAAATCCGTTTGCAAATCGGAGTGATAGATTAGAATCTAGAGCCGACGGTAAGTTTTCTATGTTAAACCATTACACCATTGAAAAACTGGTTACGTTTGCAATTGAAAGAAAAATGACTATAGTTGAAGAAGTAATGGCCCCTAAACTATGTTCTGGGATGAAAGTTACAGCTTCAGTGAAATCCGTTTGCAAATCGGAGTGATAGATTAGAATCTAGAGCCAACGGTACGTTTTCTATCTTAAACCATTACACCATTGAAAAACTGGTTACGTTTGCAATTGAAAGAAAAATGACTATAGTTGAAGAAGTAATGGCCCCTAAACTATGTTCTGGGATGAAAGTTACAGCTTCAGTGAAATCCGTTTGCAAATCGGAGTGATAGATTAGAATCTAGAGCCGACGGTAAGTTTTCTATGTTAAACCATTACACCATTGAAAAACTGGTTACGTTTGCAATTGAAAGAAAAATGACTATAGTTGAAGAAGTAATGGCCCCTAAACTATGTTCTGGGATGAAAGTTACAGCTTCAGTGAAATCCGTTTGCAAATCGGAGTGATAGATTAGACTCTAGAGCCGACGGTAAGTTTTCTATGTTAAACCATTACACCATTGAAAAACTGGTTACGTTTGCAATTGAAAGAAAAATGACTATAGTTGAAGAAGTAATGGCCCCTAAACTATGTTCTGGGATGAAAGTTACAGCTTCAGTGAAATCCGTTTGCAAATCGGAGTGATATATTAGACTCTAGAGCCGACGGTAAGTTTTCTATGTTAAACCATTACACCATTGAAAAACTGGTTACGTTTGCAATTGAAAGAAAAATGACTATAGTTGAAGAAGTAATGGCCCCTAAACTATGTTCTGGGATGAAAGTTACAGCTTCAGTGAAATCCGTTTGCAAATCGGAGTGATAGATTAGACTCTAGAGCCGACGGTAAGTTTTCTATGTTAAACCATTACACCATTGAAAAACTGGTTACGTTTGCAATTGAAAGAAAAATGACTATAGTTGAAGAAGTAATGGCCCCTAAACTATGTTCTGGGATGAAAGTTACAGCTTCAGTGAAATCCGTTTGCAAATCGGAGTGATAGATTAGAATCTAGAGCCGACGGTAAGTTTTCTATGTTAAACCATTACACCATTGAAAAACTGGTTACGTTTGCAATTGAAAGAAAAATGACTATAGTTGAAGAAGTAATGGCCCCTAAACTATGTTCTGGGATGAAAGTTACAGCTTCAGTGAAATCCGTTTGCAAATCGGAGTGATAGATTAGACTCTAGAGCCGACGGTAAGTTTTCTATGTTAAACCATTACACCATTGAAAAACTAAAACTATGTTCTGGGATGAAAGTTACAGCTTCAGTGAAATCCGTTTGCAAATCGGAGTGATAGATTAGAATCTAGAGCCGACGGTAAGTTTTCTATGTTAAACCATTACACCATTGAAAAACTGGTTACGTTTGCAATTGAAAGAAAAATGACTATAGTTGAAGAAGTAATGGCCCCTAAACTATGTTCTGGGATGAAAGTTACAGCTTCAGTGAAATCCGTTTGCAAATCGGAGTGATAGATTAGAATCTAGAGCCGACGGTAAGTTTTCTATGTTAAACCATTACACCATTGAAAAACTGGTTACGTTTGCAATTGAAAGAAAAATGACTATAGTTGAAGAAGTAATGGCCCCTAAACTATGTTCTGGGATGAACGTTACAGCTTCAGTGAAATCCGTTTGCAAATCGGAGTGATAGATTAGAATCTAGAGCCGACGGTAAGTTTTCTATGTTAAACCATTACACCATTGAAAAACTGGTTACGTTTGCAATTGAAAGAAAAATGACTATAGTTGAAGAAGTAATGGCCCCTAAACTATGTTCTGGGATGAAAGTTACAGCTTCAGTGAAATCCGTTTGCAAATCGGAGTGATAGATTAGAATCTAGAGCCAACGGTACGTTTTCTATCTTAAACCATTACACCATTGAAAAACTGGTTACGTTTGCAATTGAAAGAAAAATGACTATAGTTAAAGAAGTAATGGCCCCTAAACTATGTTCTGGGATGAAAGTTACAGCTTCAGTGAAATCCGTTTGCAAATCGGAGTGATAGATTAGAATCTAGAGCCGACGGTAAGTTTTCTATGTTAAACCATTACACCATTGAAAAACTGGTTACGTTTGCAATTGAAAGAAAAATGACTATAGTTGAAGAAGTAATGGCCCCTAAACTATGTTCTGGGATGAAAGTTACAGCTTCAGTGAAATCCGTTTGCAAATCGGAGTGATAGATTAGACTCTAGAGCCGACGGTAAGTTTTCTATGTTAAACCATTACACCATTGAAAAACTGGTTACGTTTGCAATTGAAAGAAAAATGACTATAGTTGAAGAAGTAATGGCCCCTAAACTATGTTCTGGGATGAAAGTTACAGCTTCAGTGAAATCCGTTTGCAAATCGGAGTGATATATTAGACTCTAGAGCCGACGGTAAGTTTTCTATGTTAAACCATTACACCATTGAAAAACTGGTTACGTTTGCAATTGAAAGAAAAATGACTATAGTTGAAGAAGTAATGGCCCCTAAACTATGTTCTGGGATGAAAGTTACAGCTTCAGTGAAATCCGTTTGCAAATCGGAGTGATAGATTAGAATCTAGAGCCGACGGTAAGTTTTCTATGTTAAACCATTACACCATTGAAAAACTGGTTACGTTTGCAATTGAAAGAAAAATGACTATAGTTGAAGAAGTAATGGCCCCTAAACTATGTTCTGGGATGAAAGTTACAGCTTCAGTGAAATCCGTTTGCAAATCGGAGTGATAGATTAGACTCTAGAGCCGACGGTAAGTTTTCTATGTTAAACCATTACACCATTGAAAAACTGGTTACGTTTGCAATTGAAAGAAAAATGACTATAGTTGAAGAAGTAATGGCCCCTAAACTATGTTCTGGGATGAAAGTTACAGCTTCAGTGAAATCCGTTTGCAAATCGGAGTGATAGATTAGAATCTAGAGCCGACGGTAAGTTTTCTATGTTAAACCATTACACCATTGAAAAACTGGTTACGTTTGCAATTGAAAGAAAAATGACTATAGTTGAAGAAGTAATGGCCCCTAAACTATGTTCTGGGATGAAAGTTACAGCTTCAGTGAAATCCGTTTGCAAATCGGAGTGATAGATTAGAATCTAGAGCCGACGGTAAGTTTTCTATGTTAAACCATTACACCATTGAAAAACTGGTTACGTTTGCAATTGAAAGAAAAATGACTATAGTTGAAGAAGTAATGGCCCCTAAACTATGTTCTGGGATGAAAGTTACAGCTTCAGTGAAATCCGTTTGCAAATCGGAGTGATAGATTAGAATCTAGAGCCGACGGTAAGTTTTCTATGTTAAACCATTACACCATTGAAAAACTGGTTACGTTTGCAATTGAAAGAAAAATGACTATAGTTGAAGAAGTAATGGCCCCTAAACTATGTTCTGGGATGAAAGTTACAGCTTCAGTGAAATCCGTTTGCAAATCGGAGTGATAGATTAGAATCTAGAGCCGACGGTAAGTTTTCTATGTTAAACCATTACACTATTGAAAAACTGGTTACGTTTGCAATTGAAAGAAAAATGACTATAGTTGAAGAAGTAATGGCCCCTAAACTATGTTCTGGGATGAAAGTTACAGCTTCAGTGAAATCCGTTTGCAAATCGGAGTGATAGATTAGAATCTAGAGCCGACGGTAAGTTTTCTATGTTAAACCATTACACCATTGAAAAACTGGTTACGTTTGCAATTGAAAGAAAAATGACTATAGTTGAAGAAGTAATGGCCCCTAAACTATGTTCTGGGATGAAAGTTACAGCTTCAGTGAAATCCGTTTGCAAATCGGAGTGATAGATTAGACTCTAGAGCCGACGGTAAGTTTTCTATGTTAAACCATTACACCATTGAAAAACTGGTTACGTTTGCAATTGAAAGAAAAATGACTATAGTTGAAGAGGTAATGGCCCCTAAACTATGTTCTGGGATGAAAGTTACAGCTTCAGTGAAATCCGTTTGCAAATCGGAGTGATAGATTAGAATCTAGAGCCAACGGTAAGTTTTCTATGTTAAACCATTACACCATTGAAAAACTGGTTACGTTTGCAATTGAAAGAAAAATGACTATAGTTGAAGAAGTAATGGCCCCTAAACTATGTTCTGGGATGAAAGTTACAGCTTCAGTGAAATCCGTTTGCAAATCGGAGTGATAGATTAGAATCTAGAGCCGACGGTAAGTTTTCTATGTTAAACCATTACACCATTGAAAAACTGGTTACGTTTGCAATTGAAAGAAAAATGACTATAGTTGAAGAAGTAATGGCCCCTAAACTATGTTCTGGGATGAAAGTTACAGCTTCAGTGAAATCCGTTTGCAAATCGGAGTGATAGATTAGAATCTAGAGCCGACGGTAAGTTTTCTATGTTTTAACATAGAAAACTTACCGTCGGCTCTAGATTCTAATCTATCACTCCGATTTGCAAACGGATTTCATTACACCATTGAAAAACTGGTTACGTTTGCAATTGAAAGAAAAATGACTATAGTTGAAGAAGTAATGGCCCCTAAACTATGTTCTGGGATGAACGTTACAGCTTCAGTGAAATCCGTTTGCAAATCGGAGTGATAGATTAGAATCTAGAGCCGACGATAAGTTTTCTATGTTAAACCATTACACCATTGAAAAACTGGTTACGTTTGCAATTGAAAGAAAAATGACTATAGTTGAAGAAGTAATGGCCCCTAAACTATGTTCTGGGATGAAAGTTACAGCTTCAGTGAAATCCGTTTGCAAATCGGAGTAATAGATTAGACTCTAGAGCCGACGGTAAGTTTTCTATGTTAAACCATTACACCATTGAAAAACTGGTTACGTTTGCAATTGAAAGAAAAATGACTATAGTTGAAGAAGTAATGGCCCCTAAACTATGTTCTGGGATGAAAGTTACAGCTTCAGTGAAATCCGTTTGCAAATCGGAGTGATAGATTAGAATCTAGAGCCAACGGTACGTTTTCTATCTTAAACCATTACACCATTGAAAAACTGGTTACGTTTGCAATTGAAAGAAAAATGACTATAGTTGAAGAAGTAATGGCCCCTAAACTATGTTCTGGGATGAAAGTTACAGCTTCAGTGAAATCCGTTTGCAAATCGGAGTGATAGATTAGACTCTAGAGCCGACGGTAAGTTTTCTATGTTAAACCATTACACCATTGAAAAACTGGTTACGTTTGCAATTGAAAGAAAAATGACTATAGTTGAAGAAGTAATGGCCCCTAAACTATGTTCTGGGATGAAAGTTACAGCTTCAGTGAAATCCGTTTGCAAATCGGAGTGATAGATTAGAATCTAGAGCCGACGGTAAGTTTTCTATGTTAAACCATTACACCATTGAAAAACTGGTTACGTTTGCAATTGAAAGAAAAATGACTATAGTTGAAGAAGTAATGGCCCCTAAACTATGTTCTGGGATGAAAGTTACAGCTTCAGTGAAATCCGTTTGCAAATCGGAGTGATAGATTAGAATCTAGAGCCGACGGTAAGTTTTCTATGTTAAACCATTACACCATTGAAAAACTGGTTACGTTTGCAATTGAAAGAAAAATGACTATAGTTGAAGAAGTAATGGCCCCTAAACTATGTTCTGGGATGAAAGTTACAGCTTCAGTGAAATCCGTTTGCAAATCGGAGTGATAGATTAGAATCTAGAGCCAACGGTAAGTTTTCTATGTTAAACCATTACACCATTGAAAAACTGGTTACGTTTGCAATTGAAAGAAAAATGACTATAGTTGAAGAAGTAATGGCCCCTAAACTATGTTCTGGGATGAAAGTTACAGCTTCAGTGAAATCCGTTTGCAAATCGGAGTGATAGATTAGAATCTAGAGCCAACGGTACGTTTTCTATGTTAAACCATTACACCATTGAAAAACTGGTTACGTTTGCAATCGAAAGAAAAATGACTATAGTTGAAGAGGTAATGGCCCCTAAACTATGTTCTGGGATGAAAGTTACAGCTTCAGTGAAATCCGTTTGCAAATCGGAGTGATAGATTAGAATCTAGAGCCAACGGTACGTTTTCTATCTTAAACCATTACACCATGGAAAAACTGGTTACGTTTGCAATCGAAAGAAAAATGACTATAGTTGAAGAGGTAATGGCCCCTAAACTATGTTCTGGGATGAAAGTTACAGCTTCAGTGAAATCCGTTTGCAAATCGGAGTGATAGATTAGAATCTAGAGCCGACGGTAAGTTTTCTATGTTAAACCATTACACCATTGAAAAACTGGTTACGTTTGCAATTGAAAGAAAAATGACTATAGTTGAAGAAGTAATGGCCCCTAAACTATGTTCTGGGATGAAAGTTACAGCTTCAGTGAAATCCGTTTGCAAATCGGAGTAATAGATTAGAATCTAGAGCCAACGGTAAGTTTTCTATGTTAAACCATTACACCATTGAAAAACTGGTTACGTTTGCAATTGAAAGAAAAATGACTATAGTTGAAGAAGTAATGGCCCCTAAACTATGTTCTGGGATGAAAGTTACAGCTTCAGTGAAATCCGTTTGCAAATCGGAGTGATAGATTAGACTCTAGAGCCGACGGTAAGTTTTCTATGTTAAACCATTACACCATTGAAAAACTGGTTACGTTTGCAATTGAAAGAAAAATGACTATAGTTGAAGAAGTAATGGCCCCTAAACTATGTTCTGGGATGAAAGTTACAGCTTCAGTGAAATCCGTTTGCAAATCGGAGTGATAGATTAGAATCTAGAGCCGACGGTAAGTTTTCTATGTTAAACCATTACACCATTGAAAAACTGGTTACGTTTGCAATTGAAAGAAAAATGACTATAGTTGAAGAAGTAATGGCCCCTAAACTATGTTCTGGGATGAAAGTTACAGCTTCAGTGAAATCCGTTTGCAAATCGGAGTGATAGATTAGAATCTAGAGCCGACGGTAAGTTTTCTATGTTAAACCATTACACCATTGAAAAACTGGTTACGTTTGCAATTGAAAGAAAAATGACTATAGTTGAAGAAGTAATGGCCCCTAAACTATGTTCTGGGATGAAAGTTACAGCTTCAGTGAAATCCGTTTGCAAATCGGAGTGATAGATTAGAATCTAGAGCCGACGGTAAGTTTTCTATGTTAAACCATTACACCATTGAAAAACTGGTTACGTTTGCAATTGAAAGAAAAATGACTATAGTTGAAGAAGTAATGGCCCCTAAACTATGTTCTGGGATGAAAGTTACAGCTTCAGTGAAATCCGTTTGCAAATCGGAGTGAGAGATTAGAATCTAGAGCCGACGGTAAGTTTTCTATGTTAAACCATTACACCATTGAAAAACTGGTTACGTTTGCAATTGAAAGAAAAATGACTATAGTTGAAGAAGTAATGGCCCCTAAACTATGTTCTGGGATGAAAGTTACAGCTTCAGTGAAATCCGTTTGCAAATCGGAGTGATAGATTAGACTCTAGAGCCGACGGTAAGTTTTCTATGTTAAACCATTACACCATTGAAAAACTGGTTACGTTTGCAATTGAAAGAAAAATGACTATAGTTGAAGAAATAATGGCCCCTAAACTATGTTCTGGGATGAAAGTTACAGCTTCAGTGAAATCCGTTTGCAAATCGGAGTGATAGATTAGAATCTAGAGCCAACGGTAAGTTTTCTATGTTAAACCATTACACCATTGAAAAACTGGTTACGTTTGCAATTGAAAGAAAAATGACGGGGGGCGCTAGTGAGGCGCTTACTGAAGTGGATGCATCCCCAGTGAGCTCCTGCTTCCCAGCTTGATTGCCGCAGCAATACTGCACCGATCGGGGCAAGTTATACATCTACGGATTCATTAGGATCTCAGGCATGCTTGGATCCCCTCGGCAATACCCTATAAGAAGCCATTCATTCACCAGAACCCTTCTTTCGCCGCTGAAGTTCAAAAGACGTTTTTCCAAGATGGCCGCCAAGGCCCACACAGAGGGAGAAGCTCAGAGCCCTGCATCAGGTAATGAGAGCCATCCTGACAGCCCACCTTTCACAGGATCCTCACAGAAGGCCCCCGCTACCCTCGGCACCCCAAAACGAGGGTCCCAGACCCCTCCTAAAGCAGCGGTGAACCAGGCCTCGCGGGCCGCTGCGTCAGCTAAAAATACGCATGCCGCATGCAAAAGTACCCCTGGCAATACCAAAAGTACGCATGGAGCACATGGCAGTACGCATGGCAACCAGAAAAGTACGCGTAACACAACATCCGAAAATCCGCATTTCCCACATGAATGTACGCATGCCGGGCATGCAGATACGCGTCCAGACCAGGCTGAAAATACGCATCATCAGCATGAAAGTACGCATGTGGTTCAGGCAAATACGCATACTCAGCAAACCTTGGTACAAACACTTCCACCACCAAATCTGCCATCTGGAATGTCAACAGACCAATTGATGACCATGATGCGATCAGTCTTCAAAGAGGAACTGCGGGTGGCAGTCAATGAGCTGTCGCAACAGATCACAGATGTGGGGCAAAGAGTCGACCTTCTGGAGCACCAATCAGACGAGATTGTTAAAGCTATCAACGAAGATAGACTCCAACTAGATGATCATGACGACCGTCTAGATGAGGCGGAGGCCAAACTCGAAGATCTCGAGAACAGAAGTAGGCGCTCTAATGTACGTCTGAGGGGACTACCGGAATCATTCGTGGACCTAGAAGCAGTTGCAGCTAACCTTTTCGGAGCTCTTCTCCCGCACCTAGATTCCTCTCAACTCTGGGTGGTTCGTATACACAGGTCTCTGGTAAAAATGCGCAACCCAGAATTGCCCAGAGATGTTATTGCAAAATTCTATTCGGAGGATATCCGAGATAAAATCTTACTGGCTGCACAGGGTCTGACAACCCTTCCCGATGTCCCGACCTCTGTCCAAATCTTTGCAGATCTGGCCCCAATAACAATCCTCAAGAGACGCGAAATGAGGCCATACACTCTAGCCTTACAGCAGCGAGACATCCGCTACAGATGGGGATTCCCTTTCATGATCACTTTTAAAATTAACAATAAAACACATATATGCAAGAGACCGGAGCAGGTCGCTAAAATTCTTACGGAGGCTGATATACCCTTCACTATCCCTACTCCCCCGAATCAACAGCCAAAACCCGGAAGAACAGGAAGACCTGTCCAGTCCTGGTCCACAGCTCGTGGATCCTCATCCATTCGCCCAAGAGCTTTGGACATGGACGCACCATGATCTGTGGCTATACTGATCCATGAGTCCATTCTACTTGAATAAGTCCTAAGTGACTTCCAATGACAAAACCCCTTTATGATGTGGGTTATGTAACATTGACATTCTCACCAGTTCCCTCATTTCTTCGCTATAACAAAGACTATATTGTTTCCTCCGACCTCTTCACATTCAAAAGACACCCCTTTATGATGTTGGGTATGATACTTTTCTCAATGCCTTACCTTTGGCTACCACCTTTGTGGTGGGTCGGATGAACACCCTAGATTTTGTTGGAACACTGCCTTCTTAGGTGATAGATGTTATTTATGGATTATACAACTTGTTAATTGGTATCTATAGTGATATATGGTTATTATACATGCCCCGATGCCTGGTGCATAGACTTAAGTGGTTACATAAAGGTTATATGGCAGATCAAGCAGGGACCACTGTTGCTGTCCCCCACTATTAGGGTGATGTCTGGTCTATGGCCCGCACTGATTGTGTGGACCCTTTTCCAGTCACTGCTCCTGCACACTTGTGCTTCCTCTTTCCCCCCAAGTTACCAACTTACATTTATAGCTCACCCCCACCACTCTAGAGTTGAAAACCTACTTCTACTACATCTTCGCAGCCAACTTTTCCCCACCCGAGTCCCGTGGTTAGCTAGCGCCTCTATAAAGTTTGGTACATGTGCTCGTAACACATCTACGTGGATATATTATTACCCATGACGAGCACTAAACCATACACTGTGATTAGTCACAACGTCAGAGGTCTTAATTCTCCTCAAAAGAGGAAAAAAGCAATTACGGAATTAGCTAGATCCTCCCCCGATGTGATATGTATCCAAGAGACCCACTTTACAGCTAAGTCCCATCCGAAATTCTTTAATATTCACTACCAAAGAACGTTTATGTCCAGTTTTCATAAAAAACAGAGAGGGGTTTTAACAATGTTAGCAAATTCCTTTCCATTCGAATTAACAACACACCTCACAGATGAAGAAGGTACCTACAGCATTTTACTAGGTCAGCATCAAGGCAAAATTTTGTGTATAGTTAATATGTATGCTCCGCCCGGTAACCCTATCTCTACAACCTCTAGGGTCTCTGACCTTTTGGTAACGTTAACTTATGATTCTATTATCTGGGCAGGGGATTTTAATATGGCTCCTAATAACACATTAGATAGAACACACCCTGTCAGGCCTTCAGATGCAAAGAGAAATACCAAATTTTTCGATAAATTGTTGAAGCTCCATTCCCTCACGGACATATGGAGAGAATTTAACGGGGACAAAAAAGGATACACACATATGTCAGCACCACACAACTCTTATGCAAGGATTGACTTGATCCTTGTATCATCTCACTCAGTCTCTTCTTTAATATTTTCAAGAATCTTGCTGTGCCCATGGTCTGACCATGATCCTGTACTAGCTTCATTCCACTCCTTGACCCCCACAACCCAGAGATCACCTTGGCGCCTAAATGAGTCACTCTTATACAATACAGAAATTTATCAGAAGGTAGAATCCTCTTTAGATGACTATTTTCTTCATAATACTTCGGATGAGGTGTCACCGGCCATTGTGTGGCTAGCCCACAAAGCAGTGATCAGGGGCAACTTAATTCAGATAGCTTCTAAATTTAAGAGGGAAAGGAATGAAGTATTATCCAATTTAGAATTTAAGATCCAAAAATTACACATGGCTAATCAAATCCAGCCATCCAGATACCTACATAAACAGATTCAAGACCTCCAACTTCAAATGGACGTTATTTTAAATTCTGAGGTGGAAAAAGCCCTACGTTGGTCAGCTGCAACTGCATACGACCAGATTAACAAACCTAAGAGATGGTTAGCATCCAAACTTAGAGCCCAACAATCCATAAATAGAGTGATTAAAATTAGGGACAAGAATGGTAGAATCACCTCAAGCCCAGATAAAATATACGAAACCTTCTCAGATTATTATAGAACCCTTTACTCAGACGATTCCCCAAATTCCCATCCCCAACAGAGACAAAATTATCTGGACGACACCGTTACAAAACGACTGACAGAAAACACACTGACCATGCTTAACGCAGACATATCCCTAGAAGAACTTCACCAGGCCATTAAAAAGACTAAGCGATCAAAGGCCCCTGGGCCTGATGGCCTAACAGCCCTTTACTACAAAAAATATGAGACAACTCTTTCGCCCCATCTACTTAAATTCTATAATTACATCATGAAAGGTAATACCCCTCCCCCCGAATTTTTGTCCTCGGCAATTGTCGTCATCCCAAAACCTCAAAGGGACCCACTCCTCCCCAAAAATTACCGCCCCATCTCACTTTTGGGAGTGGATTACAAAATTTTCACTTCTATCCTGGCTGAAAGGATAAATAAAATACTCCCAGCACTTATTAACAGAGATCAGGTAGGTTTCATACCAATGAGACAAGCTCCTGATAACATCAGGAAAATTGTAAATTTACAATATTTTTGCAAGAGAACGGACACATGTATGGCCACCCTATCCTTAGATATGGAAAAGGCCTTCGACCTTATCAAGTGGCCATACATGTTGGCTGTATTGCAACAATATGGAATAAGGGGCAACTATCTAAACGCGATCAAAGCCTTATATTCTACCCCATCAGCAGCCCTCAAAATGCCGGCCTCTCAGAGAACTACTTTCCCAATACAAAGGGGCACTAGGCAAGGATGCCCCCTATCACCGGGGATCTTTGCATTGGTCATGGAACCCCTGGCTGAAAAAATAAGAAGAACACCTGAGATCTCGGGGGTTTCCATTAAATCAAAAGAATATAAACTATCATTATTTGCCGACGACATACTTTTGACCTTGACATCCCCACACACACCTGTCCCAAAACTACTAGACGAGATAGGGCACTTTTCAACATTCTCTGGATTTAAACTAAACTTAGATAAATCTGAAATCATGATATCCCACACCTCCCAGACTCAAGCTCTATCACTAGCAAAGTCCCTAGGACTTACATATCAAGCCAAATACATTAATTATCTAGGCATTAAATTAACGGTAGACCCACAAAAATTATATTTGACTAACTTCCCACCCATGTACACTAAGTTGGCCAGGGATCTGGAGACCTGGGTTGACTACCCCCTCTCAATGTTGGGCAGAGTGGCAGCGGTCAGGATGACGCTACTCCCAAGACTCTTATATCTCTTTCGGACTATACCGATTTCTATAACGAAGGGACCAATACAGCACTTACAAACCTTGATCCAACGCTTTATATGGAGAAACCGAAGGGCCAGGATCAAATATTTAACTCTTGCCAGACCCAGGGATCTCGGAGGCCTTAATGCCCCGCAACTCTTCAACTATTATAAAGCTGCTAGACTTACACAGCTAGCGAGCGTTAATGCTCCTACAGAATTGGCTCCTCTATGGGTCGAGATAGAATCTCTATTGGTGGCCCCCTACTCCATGGTAGGACTTATGTGGGCTCGTTCTATACCCTTACACAAGATCTCAAGTACATCACCCATTTCAGCATACGCACTAAGCCTATGGTCTAAATCTAGACATACTTATGCTCTCCAATCACAGGTCTCATGTATGACTAGTATAATTTCCAATCCTGACTTCCCCCCAGGCTTAAAACCACTACAATATAAATGGTGGATACAAAATGGGCTGACCAGGGTGGGTAAGTTCCTATTGGCTTTCAAGATCTGCACACCAAGACATTTCTGCGAAAAGTACAGAGTGCCTGGTGTGGAGCTGGGTAGGCTTGATGAGATCTTTAAATATCTAGATGCTTTAGATCCAAATAGAACAATACTGACCTACTCCCCCTTTGAAATCAGATGTAAAAATCGACCTATAGATAGGGGCTTTATATCTGATGTATACGCCATACTCTCTAGCCCGGCCCTGGATGGCAAAATTAAGCCCCAGCTGGACTGGGAGAGAGAGTGGGGATTTGAGTTGACAGACGCTAGATGGGCCCATTGCTGCACCTCATTGACGCGCGGATCTTTGTTCTACTCGTCAATTGAGACATCCCTGAAGCTGCTTCACCGAGTTTACCTCACTCCTTACAAATTAAATCTTTTTAATCCTTCTTCTACAGATTTATGTTTTCGCAAATGCAACCAAATTGGGGACCTGTGGCACACTTGGTGGGCCTGCCCAAAGGCACAAATATTCTGGAAGGGAGTCTGGGGCAAGATTAAATTGATAACTAAAATTCAAACAGATTTAGACCCCTCCGTTCTACTGCTAGGAAATAGACCAGCCGCACTAAAATACGCTACGCATAAATTAGTCCAATATGTCGCGGCACAGGCCAAGAGACATTTGGCACGTAACTGGAGGAAGGAGTGCCTATCGGTTGAAGCAGTATTCGGGGAACTCAATAACACCATGGCATCGGAGCATATAAGGGCTAAAATTTTTGACACCCTAGAAAATTTCTACAAGGTTTGGGACCCGTGGATCGACTGGCAGGAGAACCTTGGCCTTTCACATGTTCTCCATTCATTCTAGTGTCTGGTTCCATACATTTTGCCTTAGGGTCGTAGGGCTATTTAAGATTTCTTACCTCTGACAATAAAATGGGCGTTGCATTCCGCTGAGGTGACGGGAGGTGGTTTAGTGGCTGTGTGATGGTAGACTGAAGACACTGCTTTTTTCAACTCGTTCCTTCCCCACCCCCTCCCAATATCCTTCCTTACCCTTGGATGTCATCTATGGCATGATGTGGTCACCCACTCTAGGTGCATCCTCATATCCCATTCCCCTTTCCCTAATCTTCCCTACCCTATCCTTACTCCCTATCCCCCCCCCCCATATGACTAAAAAATTGAAAAAATTCTAGTATTTAACAATCATTATGTAGATTTGAAAAACTATGTTTTTATAAGTTAAATGTTTTGATTGGCATTGGTTTGTTCACGTGATAAGCTAATATGTGAAAATCCCCGCATGCGGGGAATACTTGATCCCACCTGTTTTGTCATGTGAATTTTCTAAATAAACACCCTTGAAACGAAAGAAAAATGACTATAGTTGAAGAAGTAATGGCCCCTAAACTATGTTCTGGGATGAAAGTTACAGCTTCAGTGAAATCCGTTTGCAAATCGGAGTGATAGATTAGAATCTAGAGCCGACGGTAAGTTTTCTATGTTAAACCATTACACCATTGAAAAATTGGTTACGTTTGCAATTGAAAGAAAAATGACTATAGTTGAAGAAGTAATGGCCCCTAAACTATGTTCTGGGATGAAAGTTACAGCTTCAGTGAAATCCGTTTGCAAATCGGAGTGATAGATTAGACTCTAGAGCCGACGGTAAGTTTTCTTTGTTAAACCATTACACCATTGAAAAACTGGTTACGTTTGCAATTGAAAGAAAAATGACTATAGTTGAAGAAGTAATGGCCCCTTAACTATGTTCTGGGATGAAAGTTACAGCTTCAGTGAAATCCGTTTGCAAATCGGAGTGATAGATTAGAATCTAGAGCCGACGGTAAGTTTTCTATGTTAAACCATTACACCATTGAAAAACTGGTTACGTTTGCAATTGAAAGAAAAATGACTATAGTTGAAGAAGTAATGGCCCCTAAACTATGTTCTGGGATGAAAGTTACAGCTTCAGTGAAATCCGTTTGCAAATCGGAGTGATAGATTAGAATCTAGAGCCGACGGTAAGTTTTCTATGTTAAACCAATAACTATAGTTTTTATTGAAGTTTTTCAAAATATAACAGTACAGTTAACAGACAGATATAAATGACAAATTATAATATACATTGCCTGTATGTATAGATAATACAAGTTACTAAGTATTAGTATATAGATACAAATTGGGTAAGACATGTATAGTCCTGAGGTAATGGAGTTATGTAAGGTTGATATAAACAGTTTTCATGTTAATATTATTATATTATTATTATTACATTGAAATATGACAACTCTTGGTAATAGTAAGAGAAAAAAGGGAAAAAAGAAAGAATAATTTGAGTTAGTGAATAAAAAGTTTCATTATGGGTTATTCGCTTAGAAGGTCTCATGTATAGCACATATTATGTTCTGTGGTTGTTTTCTTATACTAAACGCTTCTTATTTATAATTAGAATTAATTTACTCACATATGTGTATTTTTAGTGCGTTTGACGCGTATTAAACGCGTATAAACGCGCACAAAGTACGCGTTCGACGCGTAAAAGCATGTTCACTATGCGCATCTGTGTATTTCCATGCGTAAACGCGTATTTTCTCTTACGCGTTTCAGTGGCGTTTCCTTAGCGGCAAAAAGCCGCAAAACCGCCACAGAAACACCAAAAAGCGGCAAAGGGCGTTTTTGCGCGTCTTTTGCGCGTTTTTTACCAATTTACCCAAATTCACCATGTTTTTTAGGGGATTGAATCAAAAGCTCAAAATGGCTTAAATTAAATGTGTTTTAACCTCCAAGAAGAAGCATAAACCAATCATGTATAGATACTTATATATATATAAGGTTAATGTTGGAGAGGCGTTAAATTATTATTATTGTATTAAAATATAACAATTATTAAGTAAGATAAAAAAAAGAAAATAATTTGAGTTAGTGAATGAAAAGTTTCATTATGGGTTATTCGCCTAAAAAGTCGCATGTATAACACCTATTATAATCTGTGACTATTTTCCTATACTAAACGCTACTTATTTATGATGGGGAATAATTTACGTACATATGTGTAACTTTAGTGCGTCTAACGCGTATTAACGCGTATAAACGCGCATAAAAGTACGCGTTCAACGCGTAAGACATGTCCACTATACGCATCTAAGTGTTTCCATGCGTAAACGCGCATTTTCTCATACGCGTTTCAGTGGCGGTTCTTTAGCGGCAAAAAGCCACAAAACCGCCACAAAAACGCCCAAAAGCGGCAAACCGCGTTTTTTGCGCGTTTTTTGCGCGTTTTTTGCAAATTTACCCAGATTCAACAAATTTTTTGGGAAATTGATTCAAAAACTCAAAATGGCATAATTTAAATGTGTTTTAACCTCAAAAGAGGGAAGCATAAACCAACAATGTATGAATACTTAGGAATATATAGATTAATGTTAAAAACGCGTAAAGTAAATTTTGCAGAGAGAAAGTTTATAAACTTGAATTTGTGTAAGCTGTGTCTAGATCACTTAGTCTGAGTTAGTATATTAAGAAAACTGATCAAGACTAGACTGTCTGAGAGGGGAGGGAAATAGGGCATATATCTGTCTAGCATTAAGTTAAATACAATAATGCCAAATATTTATTTGACATGTATAGTCAGGGGGAAAAGATGTTACTAAGGAAGTATCTTCCATCCCAATGTGCATGGCAAGGTGGTTGAGTTGGACTCTATAGTTAGGAGGACTCTCTCAACCTGGGAAATGAGGGGGTACCCCTCCACTTAGATCCCAGGGAGTGAGGCCTATACAAGTGGTTTCCACCATGCCTCAGATTGCACATCAGAATTAAGCAAATTTCAATGTCTGACTCATACTGTCCAATTACTTACAGGGACTTCAAATAAGACCTAAACTAACTACACTAATCTAAACTAACCTAGCTACCTAATCTACATGCACACTGCTCTTGTCCATAGTTTTTACTCACCGAATTTCAGAATTTTGAGATGCCAGAATGCTGCTGCTGAGTGAATGAGTGCCGACAGGATCACACCAAACACACCCATACAATCCATCAGTACATCAGAGTGACCTATTTCAGAAGTCTAATAGTTTTGAACTTGGGTATATTGAAGGCCAGAGATTAGCTTTCATGACAAAAGAGTTGACATTTCCACATCTTATTGCCCAGGCCTTTTCGGCTAAAAGATTAGTTTCTACCCTTCTTAGGATCTCATCTAATTTAGGAATATAGGGGGTTCTCCAGTTTAAGGCCAGTAGGTTCCTTAATACTGCAAATACATGAGATATTATCAATCTCTCCTGAGGAGGAAAGTTGTGTGCACCCAAGTTTAGTACCGCAAGGCCTGGGGGTATTGACTGCAAGGACATTGGAAGCTGTTGAAGAAATTTCTCAATGTCCTTCCTTAATCCCCAAAGTTTAGGGCAATCCCATAGGATATGTTCCATGGTACCCACCAGGTTGCATCCTCTCCAGCACAAGGGGGATGCTTGGGTATCGAATTTGCTAATTTTTTCAGGGGTTTGGTACCACCGCCAAATGCTCTTTAGTAAGCTTTCATGATAGCCTACACAATGTGAAACCTTTTTGAAGGCCTTAACAGACTTCTCCCACTCCTCCACACCAATTTCTTCTCCCAGCCAGTCCTGCCATTTGTTCAACTGCCATTTAGGGAAAATTTCTTTTAATTCTAATAATGTTCTATAAATAACCGATGTTCCTTTTAAGTGATTATTTTCTGATTGAGTTAATTTTATAATTTTTGGTTCAAGGGATATAGGGAGGTATGGATGTTTGTTAATGAATCTTGCTATTCTGTCATATTTAGGTTTTTCTAATATTGGGATTCCATAGGTTGCTACTAAATCATCAAAGGGTCTTATTCCGGAATCTCCCAACAGATCCTCTATGGATTTTATACCATAATCTGGCCAGTTCTCCAATTCTAGGTTCTTTATAGCAGCAGGCAGTGTATTTAAATAAGTAGGTATTGTGACCGCCAAAACCTCTTTTCTACTTAAATTAATTAGCTCTTTCCATAGTCTGAGAGAGTTGGCGGTGACAGGGTTCTGGATATGTTGTTGTATTCTCCAGGTCAATCTGGATTCCCAAAATTCTCTGAATGGCTTGAATGGTAATTGTTCTTCTTCTATTACATACCATTGTTTGGTGATATCTTTCATCCAGATTGACCTGGATTGATCCAGAATTGTGGCCTTATAATACAATTCTATGTTGGGGGCTCCCAGTCCCATATTTGAGACATGAGTTGTTAAAATTTTATTGGAGAACCTGGCTTTTCTGTTATTGAGAAAGTATTGGTTAATTTGTTTTTGTAAGCTCATAAAGAACTTTTGAGGTACCCTTATTGGGAGATTCCGGAACAGGTAAAGAAGCTGGGGAAGGATCATCATCTTGAATGCAGCTATTCTGCCTAACCATGAAAATTCAACTTTTGCAAGGGATTCTAATTTATTTTTAATTTTAACTAACCATGGATCATAATTCTCTCTATAAATTTGTGCTATAGTTGGGGTCAATTGGATTCCTAAGTATTTAATAGATTTCTCATCCCAAGTATACTGGCAGGACTGCTTGAGAGTTTCTTTAACCTTGGCTGGTATGAAGCAGGGGAGAATGACCGTTTTCTGTTCGTTAAGTTTATAATATGACACTGTGGAGAATTCCTCTAGTTCTTTAATGGCATTAGGCAGTGATACCAAAGGTTTTTGTACATACAATATCACGTCATCCGCGTATAGGCCTAATTTGGTGGAGTAGCTGCCGATTTTAATACCATGTATTTTTGGGTTATTCCTTATTTTTTGGGCAAGGGGCTCTAATGTTAAATTAAAAATTAGTGGAGAGAGAGGACAGCCCTGGCGGGTACCATTAGTAATAGTGAAGGGTGAGGAGACAGAACCAGAAGAGGCAACTCTGGCAGATGGACAGGTATATAATGCTAGAATGGCACCATGGAGGAAATCTGGGATTCCAAATTTAGTGAGTACCCTAGACATATATAGCCAATTAACTCTGTCGAACGCCTTCTCCGCGTCTAAAGAGACAAGGAGAGTGGGCGTCCGACAGAGCTTGATCTGGTGGAGTATGGCCAACGCTTTCCTTGTGCCGTCACATGTTGATCTACCTTTGGTGAATCCTACTTGATCTGAATTAATGAGTTGGGGCATTAGGGGGGATAATCTATTAGCTATTATTCTGGCATAAATTTTAACATCTGTATTCAAAAGTGAGATAGGTCTGTAACTACTGGGGTCTGCTGGGTTTTTATCTTCTTTAGGGATGGTTGATATGAAAGCTGATAATGATTCTTTGGGGAATTTACGTTGGGAAGCTATTTCATTAAACATTTCAGAAAGTGGTTTAGAAAGTATAGTAACAAATTTTTTATAGTATTCATTTATATATCCGTCTGGGCCTGGGGTTTTATCGTTTTTCAGAGTATTGATTACTTTTACTACCTCTGCTTGAGAGAAGGGAACAGATAAGTATTTTCTTTCAAAGTCAGAGAGTGAAGGGAGATCTATTTTTCCTAAATATTTATCTATATTTTGTAAGGATGGGGAAGGAGTGTTGGGGTCTGTTTCTAAATTGTATAGGCCTTCATAGTATTTTGCTAGTGCTTCTACTATGTCTGTAGGGTGATGTACTTCAATTTTGGTAAGGGGGTGTTTTATTTTAAGTATCCTATGGTGTATCCTTTGTCCTTTAATTTTACGTGCCATTAATTTCCCGGCCTTGTTTCCTCCATGGTACCAATTCTCCCTGAGCCTAGTCTGCCATTTGTCATATTCGTAGTACATACACTCTGCCAGTTCTTGTCTCCTCTCCTCCAATTCCCCAATCAGACTCTTTCTTTTTTTGTTGAATACTTCCACCTCCAACATTCTAATTTTATTCAGTAAGGAGTCAGTTTTTTCTCTAATTTTTCTTTTTTGTATGGCTCCTTGTTTCATGAGTGTTCCTCTCATGAAGGCCTTGTGAGCATTCCATAATGAAATTCTAGAGGTGACACTGGTATTGTTAAAGTGGAAGTATTCAAGCAGCTCTTTTTTAATGATAGGAAGGGTGTGCTCAGAGTTGATGACAAATTTATTCAGTTTCCAATTGAACTGCTTAGGGGAAGTATCTAATAGGTGAAATTTGACTATGAGAGGGGAGTGGTCTGACCATATTCTGGTGCCAATTTCAACCTCTGAGACCAGTGGCAGAGAGAACCTATCGGTCAGACAATGATCTATCCTAGTGAAGGATTGGTAGATTGGCGAGTAATAACTATATCCTTTTTCTTTTGGGTGAATACACCTCCAGGTGTCAAATAATTCGTTTTTAATTAGTGATGGTGTTAAGATTGATTGGGCCCTTTTTTTTGTTTGGGAAGATGAATCCAATATGGGGTCTGCTATAGCGTTCATGTCTCCTACTATAAATAAATTTCCTTTTTTAAATTTAGATATTTTTTGAAATGTTTTATTGAGAAATTTTACTTGATATGTATTAGGGGCATATATATTGGCGAAAGTAAAAGTTTGAGAATTGATAGTCCCAGAAATCATCACCAATCTACCGTCCTCACCACAGTATGATTCCTCTACCACCAGTCCCAGAGTGTCCTTAATTGCTATACACACTCCTGCTCTCTTTTTGTCCCTGAATGTTGAGTGAAATACCTTTGAGTAGTTAAGTATCTTCAATTTAGATGCTGAGATTTTAGTTAGATGTGTTTCTTGTAAACAAATTATATCTGGATTTTGTTCTTTTGCTAATTTATGCAGAAGATACCTTTTTCTAAAAGAATTCAAACCTCTAACATTCAGGGACAAAATTGTGCAATCACTCATGGTATTTCAATTGATGCAGTAAGATGACTATGAAACAATAACTTCCTGTAGTAGGCAAATGGAAACAAGAACATTGTACTTTACCATAAGGGCTGATCCTGTCAGAGCACTCAGACATCCCAACTCCGAAGAAATGGGAAGTGGTTAATGGACAGAACAGTGTGCAGAATAGTTAACCAACTATGGTTTTCCCAGCCAGATTCATCTGAAAATCAGCTAATGATGGACTGACTGAGGGGCAAACTGTTCCATCTATAGTTAATGATATGCCTGGCTCGTTGGGGAGTGTAGGTATCCTAATATTTACTCTAGGGTGCACAGGGATTAAGTCCCCTACACATATATTTAATCTAAGTAA